>NC_091286.1:158720216-159035322 GCF_032444005.1 Ranitomeya imitator
AAAGCGCTAGTAAACAATTTCAATACACAGTGCCAATGATCATCCACAGGTATCCAGGATATATAAATTGATTAATAAATAATATCCCTGATGCTAAAGTGCATGGTGCAATCTAAATCATCTCGCATAGCCAGCAGGCAAGGAGCCCTTTAAACATCAGTACTTATCATGTAGGGACACAATCATCTCTGCCATCATAGAAATAATGACACACCAGCAACATTGATACTCATCTGTAAGTTGCGGTGTTGCATCCTAATGTCCCGGAAACACCGTTGTATGGATACAGATGACACAGAGCGCTAGTCAGCAATGTCCCCGAAACAATGCCTGACGTGTTTCCCCCCCATAAATATAACGGGGGTTCATCAGGGGTTCCGCAGCCGCACATATTATAAGAGCTCTTATAAATAAGGAAGAAGATAGGCACTATAGTGGCTACGGCAGAGTCGAAGACCGAACTCAGTCTCGCCCTGATGCTCGGAGACCAAAATTTGAAATCATAATGTTATAAATACCAGGCTACAATTTTTTTCACTATAAGTACGGTATGTATCAGTATACCAGCGCCATTATAGTATGTCTTTAATATGTATAACACTGATGACAGGTTCTCTTATAGATAAGCTGCTGCCAGAAGAATCAGTGGCGCGCCTGGCCAAAGAAAGTATTCTTGTGTATAGAGGAGTCCACAGAGATGTCTGTCAGCCAAATCATGGTTTTGCCGACAGCTATGTTGTGTATGGGGAAGATTAAATAGTAACAGTCATTTAAAAATGTATTTTCATAAATCAGTAGTGCAGGTGAAAATAACAAACTTAACACATATCATCAGATGAATCTACTTCTTTCTCCGCCAGGACTAATCTCTCATTCTCCAAATTCTTAATCCTGAGGTCAAATCTGTCTTGAGTGGACACAGACTTTCCCATTACCAAGATATGAGAGATGAGTGTTGGTGTCAAAGTTCTATAGAACAAGCAGCAGAATGTCTGTTTGTAGTTTCTCAATAGAATTTTAAAAAGCATCAACTGTCTTCTCCTGTTTCAGTAATGGTAAGATTGGTCTTCACTGAATACAGATTTTGCAGATTTTTCCCATGAATTGAGTGAAAGATCAGTCCAGGAGGAGAAAGAAGCAGACTTGTCTGATGACATACAGTGGCATGTAAAAGTTTGGGCACCCCTGGTCAAAATTACTTTTATTGTGAACAGTTAAGTTGAAGATGAAATGATCTCTAAAAGGGCTAATGTTAAAGATGACACATTTACTTTGTATTATAGCGGGAAACAAAATTGTATTTTTTTACATTTTAAAAGGGATAATGGAATAATGCAAAAGTTTGGGCGCCTTTGGAGATTTGTGTGCTCAGATACATTTGACCTTACTTAGCCTGTTAAGATTATGGCTTGTTCACTATCATCGTTAGGAAAGGCCAGGTGATGCAAATTTACCAGCTTTATAAAAACCCAGCATACTCTAGCCTTTGGCCAAAAAACAGCAGCCATTGGCTCTTCTAAGCAGCTGCCTATGAAAATTGTGGAGGCCCACAAAGCAGAAGGAGGCTATAAGAAGATGGCAAAGGGTTTTCAAGTTGCCCTTTCCTCATTTTGAAATGTAATTAACCCCTTTTTGACCTCGGACGGGATAGTACGTCCGAGGTCAGATCCCCTGCTTTGATGCGGGCTCCGGCGGTGAGCCCGCATCAAAGTCGGGACATGTCAGCTGTTTTGAACAGCTGACATGTGCCCGTAATAGGCGCGGGCAGAATCGCGATCTGCCCGCACCTATTAACTAGTTAAATGCCGCTGTTAAACGCAGACAGCGGCATTTGACTACCGCTCCCGGCCGGGCGGCCGGAAATGACGTCATCGCCGACCCCTGTCACATGATCGGGGGTCGGCGATGCGTCAGGATGGTAACCATAGAGGTCCTAGAGACCTCTATGGTTACTGATCACCGGTGGCTGTGAGCGCCACCCTGTGGTCGGCGCTCACAGCACACCTCCATTTCTGCTACATAGCAGCGATCAGCAGATCGCTGCTACAATTAGGGCCAGAAATATTTGGACAGTGACACAATTTTCACGAGTTGGGCTCTGCATGCCACCACATTGGATTTGAAATGAAACCTCTACAACAGAATTCAAGTGCAGATTGTAACGTTTAATTTGAAGGGTTGAACAAAAATATCTGATAGAAAATGTAGGAATTGTACACATTTCTTTACAAACACTCCACATTTTAGGAGGTCAAAAGTAATTGGACAAATAAACATAACCCAAACAAAATATTTTTATTTTCAATATTTTGTTGCAAATCCTTTGGAGGCAATCACTGCCTTAAGTCTGGAACCCATGGACATCACCAAACGCTGGGTTTCCTCCTTCTTAATGCTTTGCCAGGCCTTTACAGCCGCAGCCTTCAGGTCTTGCTTGTTTGTGGGTCTTTCCGTCTTAAGTCTGGCTTTGAGCAAGTGAAATGCATGCTCAATTGGGTTTAGATCTGGAGATTGACTTGGCCATTGCAGAATGTTCCACTTTTTGGCACTCATGAACTCCTGGGTAGCTTTGGATGTATGCTTGGGGTCATTGTCCATCTGTACTATGAAGCGCCGTCCAATCAACTTTGCAGCACTTGGCTGAATCTGGGCTGAAAGTATATCCCGGTACACTTCAGAATTCATCCGGCTACTCTTGTCTGCTCTTATGTCATCAATAAACACAAGTGACCCAGTGCCATTGAAAGCCATGCATGCCCATGCCATCACGTTGCCTTCACCATGTTTTACAGAGGATGTGGTGTGCCTTGGATCATGTGCCGTTCCCTTTCTTCTCCAAACTTTTTTCTTCCCATCATTCTGGTACAGGTTGATCTTTGTCTCATCTGTCCATAGAATACTTTTCCAGAACTGAGCTGGCTTCTTGAGGTGTTTTTCTGCAAATTTAACTCTGGCCTGTCTATTTTTGGTATTGATGAATGGTTTGCATCTAGATGTGAACCCTTTGTATTTACTGTCATGGAGTCTTCTCTTTACTGTTGACTTAGAGACAGATACACCTACTTCACGGAGAGTGTTCTGGACTTCAGTTGATGT
Source organism: Ranitomeya imitator (assembly GCF_032444005.1). Classification (NCBI taxonomy): domain Eukaryota; kingdom Metazoa; phylum Chordata; class Amphibia; order Anura; family Dendrobatidae; genus Ranitomeya; species Ranitomeya imitator. The sequence goes on from NC_091286.1 coordinate 158,723,313, forward strand.
TGTGAACGGGTTCTTATTCACCAAATTAAGTATGCGGCGATCATCCACCACTGTTGTCATCCGTGGACGCCCAGGCCTTTTTGAGTTCCCAAGCTCACCAGTCAATTCCTTTTTTCTCAGAATGTACCCAACTGTTGATTTTGCTATTCCAAGCATGTCTGCTATCTCTCTGATGGATTTTTTCTTTTTTTTCAGCCTCAGGATGTTCTGCTTCACCTCAATTGAGAGTTCCTTTGACCGCATGTTGTCTGCTCACAGCAACAGCTTCCAAATGCAAAACCACACACCTGGAATCCACCCCTGACCTTTTAACTACTTCATTGATTACAGGTTAACGAGGGAGACGCCTTCAGAGTTAATTGCAGCCCTTAGAGTCCATTGTCCAATTACTTTTGGTCCCTTGAAAAAGAGGACGCTATGCATTACAGAGCTATGATTCCTAAACCCTTTCTCCGATTTGGATGTGGAAACTATCATATTGCAGCTGGGAGTGTGCACTTTCAGCCCATATTTTATATATATAATTGTATTTCTGAACATGTTTTTGTAAACAGCTAAAATAACAAAACTTGTGTCACTGTCCAAATATTTCTGTCCCTAACTGTATGTAGCAGAGCCGATCGTGCTGTGCCTGCTTCTAGCCTCCCATGGAGGCTATTGAAGCATGGCAAAAGTAAAAAAAAAAAAAGTTAAAAAAAATGTGAAAAAAATAAAAAAAAATATAAAAGTTTAAATCGCCCCCCTTTCGCCCCAATCAAAATAAATCAATAAAAAAATAATAAAATCTACACATATTTGGTATCGCCACGCTCAGAATCGCTCGATCTATCAATTAAAAAAAAGCATTAACCTGATCGCTAAACGGCGTAGCGAGAAAAAAATTCGAAACGCCAGAATTACGTTTTTTAGTTCGCCGCAACATTGCATTAAAATGCAATAACGGGCGATCAAAAGAACGTATCTGCACCAAAATGCTATCATTAAAAACATCATCTTGGCACGCAAAAAAGAGGCCCTCAACCGACCCCAGATCACGAAAAATGGAGACGCTACAAGTATCGAAAAATGGCGCAATTTTTTTTTTTTTTTAGCAAAGTTTGGAATTTTTTTTCACCACTTACATAAAAAATAACCTAGTCATGTTAGGTGTCTATGAACTCGTACTGACCTGGAGAATCATAATGTCAGGTCAGTTTTAGCATTTAGTGAACCTAGCAAAAAAGCCAAACAAAAAACAAGTGTGGGATTGCACTTTTTTTGCAATTTCACAGCACTTGGAATTTTTTTCCCGTTTTCTAGTACACGACATGCTAAAACCAATGATGTCGTTCAAAAGTACAACTCGTCCCGCAAAAAATAAGCCCTCACATGGCCAAATTGACGGAAAAATAAAAAAGTTATGGCTCTGGGAAGGAGGGGAGTGAAAAACGAACATGGAAAAACGAAAAATCCCAAGGTCATGAAGGGGTTAAGAAATGTCAATTAACCCCTTCCCGACTTTTGACGCACCGTATGCGTCATGAAAACCTGTGCCATTCCGACCTGTGACGCAGCATATGCGTCATGGCCGGATTGGGCTCCTGCAGGCCGGGTGAAAGGGTTAACTGTAATTTCACCCGGCCTGCAGGGACAGGAGGAGTTGTACTTTAGCCCCCCTTCCCCCCCCCCCCCCCCGTGGCTACGATCGCTCTGATTGGCTGTTGAAAGTGAAACTGCCAATCAGAGCGATTTGTAATATTTCACCTAAAAAACTGGTGAAATATTACAATCCAGCCATGGCCGATGCTGCAATATCATCGGCCATGGCTGGAAACACTTATGTGCCCCCCACCCCACCGATCGCCCCCCCAACCCCCGATCTGTGGTCCGCTCCCCTCCATCCTGTGCTCCGCTCCCCCGTCCTCCTGTCCGCTCCCCCCGTGCTCCAATCCCACCCCCTGTGCTCCAATCCAACCCCCCTGCACTCCGATCCACCCCCCGTGCTCCGATCCACTCCCCCGTGTTCCGATCCACCCCCCCATGCTCCGATCCACCCCCCCATGCTCCCCCCTCCCCCCCACTCCATCATACTTACCGAGCCTCCCGGGGTCCATCTGTCTTCTTTCCTGGGCACCGCCATCTTCCAAAATAGCGGGCGCATGCGCAGCGCGCCTGCCGAATCTGTTCCAATGTGAATTTTGATCACTGTGATAAAACCTCGCAGTGATCAAAATAAAAAAAAAAACAGTAAATGACCCCCCCCCCCCCTTTGTCACCCCCATAGGTAGGGACGACAATAAAATAATGAATTTTTTTTTTTTTCCACTAAGGTTGGAGTTAGAACTAGGGTTAGGGTTAGGGTTTCGGTATGTGCACACGTATTCTGGTCCTCTGCGGATTTTTCCGCAGCGGATTTTGATAAATCCGCAGTGCTAAAACGCTGTGGTTTTATCGCGGATTTACCGCAGGTTTTCTGTGCATTTCACTGCGGTTTTACAACTGCGATTTTCTATTGGAGCAGTTGTAAAACCGCTGCGGAATCCGCAGAAAGAAGGGACATGCTGCGGAATGTAAACCGCTGCGTTTCCGTGCAGTTTTTCCGCAGCATGTGTACAGCGATTTTTGTTTCCCATAGGTTTACATTGAACTGTAAACTCATGGGAAACTGCTGCGGATCCGCAGCGTTTTCCGCAGTGTGTGCACATACCTTTAGAATTAGGCTATGTGCACACGGTGCGGATTTGGCTGCGGATCCGCAGCAGTGTTCCATCAGGTTTACAGTACCATGTAAACCTATGGAAAACCAAATCCGCTGTGCCCATGGTGCGGAAAATACAGCGCGGAAACGCTGCGTTGCATTTTCCGCAGCATGTCAATTCTTTGTGCGGATTCCGCAGCGTTTTACACCTGTTCCTCAATAGGAATCCGCAGGTGAAATCCGCACAAAAAACACTGGCTATCTGCGGTAAATCCGCAGTTAAAACGCAGTGCCTTTTACTCGCGGATTTTTCAAAGATGGTGCTGAAAAATCTCACACGAATCCGCAACGTGGGCACATAGCCTTAGGGTTAGGGTTGGAATTAGGGTTGTGGTTAGGGTTAGGGGTGTGTTGAGATTAGGGTTGTGGTTAGGGGTGTGTTGGGGTTAGGGTTGGAATTAGGGTTATGGCTACAGTTGGGATTAGGGTTAGGGGTGTGTTGGGGTTAGTGTTGGAGATAGAATTGAGGGGTTTCCACTGTTTAGGCACATCAGGAGTCTCCAAACGCAACATGGCGCCACCATTGATTCCAGCCAATCTTGTATTCAAAAAGTCAAATGGTGCTCCCTCACTTCCGAGCCCCGACGTGTGCCCAAACAGTGGTTTACCCCCACATATGGGGTACCAGCATACTCAGGACAAACTGCGCAACAATTATTGGGGTCCAATTTCTCCTGTTACCCTTGAGAAAATTAAAAATTGCTTGCTAAAACATCATTTTTTAGAAAAGAAATTTTTTTTTTTATTTTCATGGCTCTGCGTTATAAACTTCTGTGAAGCACTTGAGGGTTCAAAGTGCTCACCACACATCTAGATTAGTTCCTTTGGGGGTCTAGTTTCCAAAATGGGGTCATTTGTGGGGGATCTCCAATGTTTATGCACACAGGGGCTCTGCAAACGTGACATGGTGTCCGCTAATGATTGGAGCTAATTTTCCATTTAAAAAGGCAAATGGCGTGCCTTCCCTTCCGAGCCCTGCCGTGCGCCCAAACAGTGGTTTACCCCCACATATGGGGTATCTGCGTACTCAGGACAAACTGGACAACAACATTTGGGGTCCAATTTCTCCTATTACCCTTGGCAAAATAGGAAATTCCAGGCTAAAAAATCATTTTTGAGGAAAGAAAAATTATTTTTTATTTTCATGGCTCTGCGTTATAAACTTCTGTGAAGCACCTGGGGGATTAAAGGGCTCAGTATGCATCTAGATAAGTTCCTTGGGGGGTCTAGTTTCCAAAATGGGGTCACTTGTGGGGGAGCTGCAATGCTTAGGCACACAGGGGCTCTCCAAACGCGACATGGTGTCCGATAACAATTGGAGCTAATTTTCCATTCAAAAAGTCAAAAGGCGCGCCTTCCCTTCCGAGCCCTGCCGTGTACTCAAACAGTGGTTTACCCCCACATGTGAGGTATCGACGTACTCGGGAGAAATTGCCCAACAAATTTTAGTATCCATTTCATCCTATTGCCCGTGTGAAAATGAAAAAATTGAGGCGAAAAGAAATTTTTTGTGAAAAAAAAGTACTTTTTCATTTTTACGGATCAATTTGTGAAGCACCTGAGGGTTTAAAGTGCTCACTATGCATCTAGAGAAGTTCCTTGGGGGGGGTCTAGTTTCCAAAATGGTGTCACTTGTGGGGGAGCTCCAATTTTTAGGCACACGCGACATGGTGTCCGCTAAAGAGTGCAGCCAATTTTTCATTCAAAAAGTCAAATGGCGCTCCTTCCCTTCCCACGGCTTCCCTGCGGAGACGTACATGCGGCGCGTCTTTCCAGACTGCAGCATGTCAATTTATCTTGCGGAGACGCTCAGTCTCCGCAAGATAAATGTCCCTGTACAATTTATTGGGCGCGGTGATGTCCGCTTTGGACGGAGCGGACATGTGCTGCGTCCAAAGCACTGCCAGTTCTTGACTGTGGGAACATAACTTGGGTATATTTTCTTCTTCAACTTGTGTAAATGTTCACAATAACAGTAATTTATTCTTTTTAATGTTTACAGTTGATTTTTAAATAAAAATTAAATCGATGATTACTCTTAAAGGAGTGACCGTCTGTCACCTAACTAAAATTTAACAGAGAATGGTATTTGAGGAAGACGATTGTGGCACATAAACCCAAGAATTTTAGCTAACTGGAGGCCACTGCCCATGAAGCTCTCGCTAAGAATCCTTAAAAATGCTTTGCTATTGTGTGGCTAAGGCTGGAGTCACACTACAGCGAGATACGGCCAAGTCTCGCAGGTTAAAAAAAAGCTCTGGCACCGGCACTCCCGAGTGGAGCGTGCGGCTCCATGTATTGCTATGCGGCCGCACACTCCGCTCTGGAGTGCCGGTGCCAGAGCTTGGTTTTAACCTGCGAGACTCTGCCGTATCTTGCTGTGTGTGATCCCGACCTAAGAATCACTTCTGCAGCAGGTCAAAAAGGCCAAAGGGGCTATACAACACTTCCCAAGAAGGGGTTTAGTAATTCTGCAGCTGCAGTAGTCAGTTAACGTGGCATGTTGGCTTGAATTTGTTATATTAATTGTTGAGTTATTTAAATTGTTCTCGTTTGTTTATTGCAAACAGCAGAAAGTCTGTAAATGTTACTAGTAAGCCTAATTTGACTCGGATATTGAATAATGTTTATTCCAACTGTACATGTATGTCACATATGTGAATGTGGTTAAATTAAGTATGATTTCAATGATCTGCTGTCATTTGCAGAAAAGCCTCTGTATGCCAGTCTCCCATGCAGTCACTTAACCATGTCTTCAGGGTACAAGACACCACAGAAGATAGCAGCAGTAGCAGCATCATAACTTCCCCCTCCACCCCAATTTTATCCCTCTCGCCCCCACCTAAAGTAAAAAGTATTGGATGTCTCTCTCCTGTAGTCTTTGCCTGCTAGTTATAGTTTTGCTGCGATTGTTTTGTTTGATTTGATGCCTCTTTTATGCTACTTTCATCCATTGTTCCTCATGAAAATGTTTTGCTTACTAAAGTGTTCATTACCTAAATGTTGTAAGAAGGTCTTGTTTGTCAGCTTTCATGTTCAAGAAATAGGTTACAAATCTTTATTTTTTCCGTTCCTAATATATTCTTTTAACTGCACCAAATGTTTTGTTCCTTCTGGGTAGAGATGTCTTTTATAACTTGAAATAAAGATATCACACTGCGTCTGACTTCATTATTTCTTGTTTGTGTTTGCTCATTTTAGATGATGTCTTGCATACGTTGACTGGAGCAATGTCACTTCTCAGGCGTTGTCGGGTGAATGCTGCCCTAACCATACAACTGTTCTCTCAGCTATTCCATTTCGTTAATATGTGGCTGTTCAACAGGCTGGTGACTGACCCCGACTCCGGCTTGTGTTCTCACTACTGGGGAGCCATTATTCGTCAGCAGCTAGCTCATATAGAGGCATGGGCCGAAAAGCAAGGCTTGGAGCTAGCTGCTGACTGTCACCTTAGCAGAATCGTTCAGGTAGGTACAATAAAATTAACTGCAGAATTGGCTCCACTTGATCAAGAACCATGGATTTAATCCTTATGCTTCACAAAATATTTTGAAGAATTTTGCCATACTCAAGAGAAATCTAGATTCTAATTTATAAAATATCCAACAAGGATATAAAAAATTTCCAAGAAGGTGTAACTTTTGTAAGAAATTTTTAATAAAAATGTGTACAGCTTTGCGAATGATTTGCAAAATTCTTCTGCATCTCTTTTACAAAAACTTTTAAATTTAATGAAAACGCAAATTCTGCAACCAAAACCTGTTTTATATTTGTACAATGTACAAATATATATTCCCAAGGCAAGAAGCTTTAAGGGAACAAGGTGAGGGGTTATATGTTAATTCATGCAATCAGTTATTTCTAAACACCTAGTGTTCAAGATGCCATATATACATCTGTCTCTGTATCAAAGAGCTTGGGATAAAAATTATATTGATATCAGCATTGCACCTATTTTGTCTTCTTATAGGCAACAACTCTTCTTACCATGGACAAGTACACGCCTCAGGATATCCCCAACATTAACAATACCTGCTTTAAACTAAACTCTCTGCAACTTCAGGCTCTTTTGACAAATTATCACTGTGCCCCAGATGAACCTTATATTCCTACGGTAAATAATAAAGAGATTGCATCAAAGTCTGCTTGAGATTCTCTTAAAGAAGTTGTCCAGCTGTAGGTATTTGTTGACCGATCTGCAGTATAGGTCATCAATAGCAGATTGATGGGAGTCCAACACCTACAGGTGCTTCTCACTAAATTAGAATATCATCAAAAAGTGTAATTTATTTCAGTTCTTCAATACACAAAGTGAAACTCATACAGCTCTGGCAAAAATTAAGAGACCACTGCACAGTTTTATAAAAATCAGCTTCTCTACATGTCTGACAGCCATTCCATTCCAGTGTCGGTTGAATTCCAACCAGAGTTCACCTCATTCTACTTAATGTACTTCTGATTAGGTGATCACCTGAACCAAATCTTATTTAATGAAGGAAAGTATAAAAACACTGCTGTGGTGTTCACAGTCCTCTTGCAATAGGACAAGCTGGATGGCAAAACAAGTGCTTGTAATATCCCAAATGTAATAGAAATGAAAAAATTACTTTTAACCATGCCAAATGGGTTGAAAAGGAAAGTCTTGAGTGAGGAAAAGAAGGGCTCAATTCTGGCTTTACTAGCAGAGGGACACAGTGAGCGTCATGTTGCCTCCATCCTTAAAATTTCTAAGTCGGCAGTCCATTACAACAAGGTCAAGCAGCAGATATTGAGGACAACAAAGCTACAGACCGACAGAGGGCGAAAACGACTCTCTACTGACCGGGATGACCGTCATCTTATTTGAATGTCACTGAGCAACAGCAGGATGACGTCAAGTGACCTACAAAAGGAATGGCAAATGGCAGCTGGGGTGAAGTGCACACCAAAAACAGTTCGTAACAAGCTCCTAGAGGCAGTACTCAAGTTTTGTAAAGGTAGAAAAAAGCCTTTCATCAATGAGAAAGGAGAGCCAGGCTGACGTTTGCCAAAGACCATAAGGATAGGATCATAGAGGACTAGAGTAAGGTAATCTTCTCTGATGAGTCTAATTTTCAGCTTTGCCCAACACCTGGTCATCTAATGGTTAGACTGAGACCTGGAGAGTCGTACAAGCCACAGTGTCTTGCACCCACTGTGAAATTTGGTGGAGGATCGGTGATGATCTGGGGCTGCTTCAGGAAGGCTGGAATTGGGCATGTTAATCTTTGCGAAGGACGTATGAATTAACCGCATACACTGTTATCCTGAAAAAACAGTTGTTTTTTCTGCTCAGGCAATGTTCCCCAACTCTGAGGACTGTTTTTCCAGCAGGACAATGTGCCATGCCACACAGCTAGGTCAATCAATGTGTAGATGAAGGACCACCACATGAAATCCCCGTCATGGCCAGACCAATCTTCAGGCCTGAACCCCATTGAAAACCTCTGCAATGTAATCAAGAGGAAGATTGATAGTCACAAGCCATCAAACAAAGAAAAACTGCTTAATTTTTTGTACCGGGAGTGGCGTAAGGTCACCCAAAAGCAGTGTGAAAGACTGGTGGAAAGCATGCCAAGAGGCAGGGAAGCTGTGATTAAAAATCATGGTTATTCCACAAAATATTGATTTTTGAACTTTTCCTGAGTTAAAACATTAGTATTGTTGTTTCTAAATGATTATGAACTTCTTTTTTGCATTATTTGAGGTCTGCAAGCAATGCATTTTTTTTGTTATTCTGACCATTTCTCATTTTCAGAAAATAAATGCAAAATTTATTGCTTGGAACTTGGGAGACATCTTGTCAGTAGTTTATAGAATGAAAGAACAATTTACATTTTACTCAAAAATATACCTATGAGGAGAAAAGTCAGACAAACTGAAAATTTTGCAGTGGTCTCTTAATTTTTGCCAGAGCTGTATAATATATAGTCATTACAAACAGAGTGATACACTATTTCAAGTGTTTATTTATGTTAAAGGGAACCTGTCACCCCCAAAATAGATGGTGACATAAGCTCACCGTCATCAGGGGCTTATCTACAGCATTCTGTAATGCTGTAGATAAGCCGCTGATGTTACCTGAAAGAGGAGAAAAAGAGGTTAGATTATACTCACCCAGGGGCGGTCCTGCTCCGATGGGTGTCTCCGGTCCGGAACAGCGCCTCCCATCTTCTTTCCATGATGTCCTCTTCTGGTCTTCACGCCGCGGCTCCGGCGTACCTTGTCTCCCCTGTTGAGGGCAGAGCAAAGTACTGCAGTGCGCAGGCGCCGGAAAGGTCAGAGAGGCCCGGCGCCTGTGCACTGCAGTACTTTGCTCTGCCCTCAACAGGGCAGACAAAGTACGCCTGCGCCGGAGCCGCGGCGTGAAGACCAGAAGAGGACGTCATGGAATGAAGATAGGAGGCGCCGGAGCGGACCTGAGATACCCATTTGACCGGGCCGCAGCGGGACCGCCCCTGAGTGAGTATAATCTAACCTCTTTTTCTCCTCTTTCAGGTTACATCGGGGGCTTATCTACAGCATTACAGAATGCTGTAGATAAGCCCCTGATGACGGTGAGCTTACCTCACCATCGATTTTGGGGGTGACAGGTTCCCTTTAATGTTGATGATTATGGCTTACAGCCAATGAGAACCCAAAAGTCATTATCTCAGGACGTGCCGCCGTTCAAAGTGTTTACATTCTGCTGATGGCGCAAAAAACTGTTAGTCTTTGGGGGCTCTGGGTTTTGGACCCCGGTAGATCTACTATTGATGACTGATTTTGTAGATAGGTCATCAAATACCAATGCCAAGACAGCTCTTTTAATTTGTATTACTATTTTCAATAACCCACTCATTTCATGTAGGAGCTAATAGAGAGTGTCAGATCGGTTGCAGAGAACACTGCTGATGAACTGGCTCGCAGTGATGGACGAGAAGTTCAATTAGAGGAAGATCCAGACTTGCAGCTGCCTTTCCTATTGCCTGAAGATGGTTATTCTTGTGATGTGGTACGAAACGTTCCTAATGGTTTGCAGGAATTTTTGGAACCACTGTGTCAAAGAGGTGTGTATGATCAAAAGACATTTTTTGTAAAAGTGCATAAAACATGATCATATGTTACAAATGATTGCATTTATCCGCTGCAAATTTACTTGGTGTTGAGTGTCATTAAAGATTTATTAATTAAAGTGTTGATTTAAAATAAACTTTTGTTCTTGAGAAAACCCCTTTTAACCTTTCGTGACATTTGCAGTATATAGACGTCATGGTTGGGAAGGATTTCTCAACCAATAGAGTATGAGTATATATACATCATGGCGATTGCCTGAGCACAGGTGCTTTGCGCAGGCGATCGCCGCTGGGTTTCAATTGATTCTGACAGCTTACACCCAGCAATCTGTGCCAGGAGCAGTACCCGTACCACTCCTGGGACTGTAACTCTATAAATGCTCTATAAATAGGGCAGCACGGTGGCGCAGTGGTTAGCATTGCAGCCTTGCAGCGCTGGGGTCCTGGGTACTAATCCCACCCAGGACAACATCTGCAAAGAGTTTGTATGTTCTCTCCGTGTTTGCGTGGGTTTCCTCCGGGCACTCCGGTTTCCTCCCACATTCCAAAGACATACTGATAGGGATTCTAGATTGTGAGCCCCATCGGGGACAGTGATGATAATGTGTGCAAAAACTGTAAAGCGCTGCGGAATATGTTAGCGCTATATAAAAATAAACATTATTATTTATTATTAATGCTGCAATTGTTGCGATTGCAGCATTATGTGAGCAAGCAGAGTGAAGACAGCTCCTCTGCCCTTGGATCGGGGACCCCGCGAAGTCATCGCAGGGTCCCATTCGTTCCTATGGTGACACGATGTCGTCATAACATCCGGGTCACCAAGCACTAGCAAATTAGTTAGATCAAGTGCAGAGCAATCTTAACTAATCCAGCATTGCTATACCATATAACTGCGATCATACTGCAGAAAGTGAAAGCCCCATAGTGGGAATAATTAAAAAGAAAAAAAAAAGTTAAAAAAAGTTGTACATTTTTTTTTTAAAAAAATCACAAAATAATTAAAAAAAAATGTATCCGTAAGTAATTATTCTGAGAAAAAAAAGACACAATTGTTATTGCCGTGTCCAGAACGACGCAACTTATCAAACTGTCACACTAGTTAACTCTTTTAGTGAACACCATAAAAGAAATAAATACAAAACGAGGCAAAAAAGCGATGCTTTATCCTGATACCGTCGAACAAAATGTGGAATAAAATGAGATCAAACAGACTACTGTAAATAAAAATGGTACCACTGAAAATGTAATCTTGTCCCACAAGAAACAAGCTGCCACACAGATCAATCAGCCAAAAAATAAAAAAGGAATATCTCTGAAAGTATATGCAAAATATAATATAATATATTTTTTTCTATGCAATAGTTTTAATTGTGTACAAGCACCAAAACATAAAAAATTAATAAATGGGATATTACTGTAATCTTACTGATCTTACTGATCCAAAGAATAAATAAGAATAAAGCTGCCTCATAATTTTTACCACATTTAGTACAGCATAAAAACAAAAAGTAATTCCAGCATTGTTTGTTTTTGTTTATTTTGCCTCCCAAAAATTGGAATAGAAAGCGAAAAATGTTATGAACCAGAAAATTGTACAAATGAAAACATCAACTCGTCCAGCAAAAAAAGCCCTCACATGACTCTTTAAGCAGAAATATGGAAAAATTATAGCTTTCAAATTATGGTGATGTAAAAAAACAAGTTTTTGAAAAAAAAAGCATCTTTAACCACTTTCTGACATCAGGCGTAATAATCCGCCATGTGCCCTGGGCCTTTTTGACCAGGGATGGATTATTACATCTGCATGACTTAAATATTTTATGTGACATATCTCTGTGATTTAAGGGCACGAAAATTCAAAGTTGGAAAATTGTGAAATTTTCTAAATTTTCGCCAAATTTCCGTGTTTTTTTTAATTTTTTCCACAAATGCTAGTCATATCAAAGACATTTTATCACTATTATGAAATACAATATGTCACGAAAATACAGTCTCACAATCACCGGGATCCATTAAAGCGTTCCAGAGTTACTACCTCATAAAAGGACGGTGGTCAAAATTGTAAATATCGTCCTGGTCATTAACGTGCAAACTACCCTCAGGGGCAAAGGGGTTAGACATTACCCGATATAAATGTGATATTGCTGTAATCACACAGACCCGAAGAATAAAGTTGTCTAATCACTAACACCGCACGTGGAAGGTCGTGAAAAATAAAACCAATTCTTCACCTGCTGTTGATTTTTTTTTCATTCTGCCTCCTAAAGATTGCAATAAGACTCAACGCACACTTTGGTTAAAAATAAGTATCCATTACTGACTACCACATTTTTTGTTCTTGATTTCTTTTAGTGTTTCTTAAAGCCAGAAAGTTGTCATTTGAAATGACTTTAGTTTTGTGCCATGTCTGTGATCTGCTTTTTTTCTACAAAATTAAACAACTGAATGAACATCCTCCAAGTCTGGTGGTTCCATAATTTTTGCCAGGAGTTGTAGTAACCCCATTACTATGACCCCTTTCCATCTTCTGAAAGCCCACGTCACCAGTATATTCGTACACATCTGGAATTCCACCTACAGCTGAACCTCAGTGAGGATTGTGATATATACCATATACTGCTATATGATGGTACAATATCGCAGGTTAAAATCACATGACAGGGACTGAAAAATAAGTAAAAAATTAAATTAAATCTCAAAATATGTATTTTTTATATAAATCACATTGCAAAGTCAATTGTATTGCACAATAAACTCTCTAAAGCCAAACCCTGAGAATTGTGGTGGAATTGCAGTTTTTTCACAGTTTCATCCTACTTGGAATTTTTTTCTCATTTTTCAGTATATGATATGGTGTAATGAAAGCTGTCATTGAAAACTGCAACTCTTTGTGCAAACAAACAAACCTTCAAACTGCTCTGTCGCCTGAAAAATATAAATGTATTGGCTCTGGGAAGAAATAAAAGTGACAAGTCTGTTCTGCATAGGTTACAGAAATTTATTATAATGAATTCTTAGAAGGAAAAAAATGTGGTTGAGCGCTTCTGTTTCTACATTTGCAGATTTCACATGTACCGATACTTGGTGTAGTCTTTTCTGATTGTTGTTTTCCCGGCAGGATACTGTAGACTTGTCCCTCATACACGTTCACCTGGGACTTGGACAATTTACTTTGAAGGTGCTGACTACGACAATCACCTCCTGGCTGACAATACCGACCTGGTAAAGTTGCTTGACTAGTTTCGCTGATTATTTATTTAAAGATGTTGTCTCATTGTATCTCATGTTTTTAATCAATTTTTATAGAATTTTTAATGTAGTTTGTGATGCAGAACATATTTCCACACCTACAGCCAAGATTTTCAGCCTTCAACCTGACATAAAGGGTATAGTTTAGCCTGAGGTATGAGTCGAGAGTCCGTTTTTATTGCTGCTAGCCAAGAAGATAAACATATTGGCTAAACAAGAAAGGATGGGAGGAGAACATGTTAGACATGGTGTAACATAGGAGCGGAATCATACTAAAAGGATGAGGCTGGGAGGCAAGGACAAGGAAATATAGATGAGAGAGGGGAGTTATGGAAAAATGCTGACACAACATATCTCTAAGGTCAGAGGAATCTATGAAAAAGATTCATAGCTGACAATCTGGTGTGAATTGGCTCTGATTGCTTAGGTCATTTTGCAGTTGTTTTCCATTTGTATAATAGTATTTACCACCTGTTGCTCTACTCTTCTAGTTTACCTTCAAGCAGTGCTATCTCTTATAGTTTTGCCAAGAGATGATCTGTCCTCTTGAAAGTGAACCTGTCAGCAGGATTTTGTCACGTAACTACAGATGTTTGTCAGGTTGGCAGTGTTAGGCTACGTGCCTGCGATCAGGAACTGGCAGCGCTTTGGTCGCAGCACGTGTTCGCTGCATCCAAAGTGCTGCTTTCTATTGAATGCAGGCGATTCCACATGTATTCACTTAACCATGTGGATTTACTGCATCTAATACATTGTATGGGTGAAATTGACATACTGCGGTCTGGAGAAATGCGCCGCATGTCCATCTCCGCGGGTGAGCCACTGGCGTCCCTGGATGCATAATGGCCATGGGATTTCTTAAAATACCATCCACTATGCTGTAACATCTGGACGCTGCATGTTTACTGATCGTGTGCACATAACCTTATACTGATTAAAATAATACCTGGAATGGATAAATCAGTCTTGTGGTTGTTGTGTAATCAGTAGTGTTGAGCGATATCTTCCGATATCCAGAAGTATCGGATTGGATCGGCCGATATCCAAAAAATATCGGATATCACCGATACCCGATACCAATGCAAGTCAATGGGACACAAATATCGGAATGTAAATAAGCCCTTTCTGTTCTTCTACATCCTGTTCCAGAGGGGGGAAGAGTGTTGGCGGACACTGTGCGTGTCTGTGTGCAGGCCGGGTCTGTGCGGGCCTGCCGGGGATTTATACGGGCCTCTCGGGGGTCTGTGCGTGCCTGCCGGAGCTCTGTGCGGGCTGCCGGGGGTTTGCGTGCCTGCCCGGGGATCTGTGCGGGCTGCCGGGGGTCTGTGCATGCCAGCCGGGGCTCTCTACGGGCTGCCGGGGGTCTGTGCGTGCCTGCCGGAGGTCTGTGCGTGCCTGCCGGGGGTCTGTGCGTGCCTGCCGGGGGTCTGTGCGTGCCTGCCGGGGGTTCGTGCGTGCCTGCTGGGGGTGTGTGCGTGCCTGTCGGGGGTGTGTGCGTGCCTGCCGGGGGTGTGTGCGTGCCTGCCGGGGTTGTGTGTGTGCCTGCCGGGGCTCTGCGTGCCTGCCGGGGCCCTGTGCGTGCCTGCCGGGGCTCTGCGTGCCTGCCGGGGGTCTGTGCGTGCCTGCCGGTGGTCTGTGCGTGCCTTCCCGGGGCTCTGTTCGGGCTGCCGGGGCTCTGTGCAGGCTGCCGGGGGTCAGTGGGTGTGTGCAGGCATCGTCCGATGGGACTAGAAGTCCCATCGGAGGATGCCACATTAGCCAATGATGGTACAGTAGTAGTCCCATCATCCGGCTAATGTGTTGAATGAAAAAAAAACATACATGCATACATACCACATACAATACATCCATACATTACATACAATACATACATATATACATACAGTACATTAAACATAGAGTACATACTCACCATTACTTGTCATTTTGATCCCGAAGCCAGTGTCACTTGCCTCCGGGCAATACTGTAGTTGGACTGGTGAGGTCTGTGTTCCTAATCCCTGTATCCTTTAATATGATACACAATTATTGAACTATGCAGCAAAGCTTCATACCAGTGGAATTCAGGCTTTGATTTTACCCTATGTTGATTTTTTGTCTTTTTAGCCACTGAGAAAAGACCCTGAAATTATCACTGTGACTCTAAAGAAACAAAATGGCATGGGACTAAGTATTGTAGCAGCAAAGGTGAGTGAGTCAATTTCATATGAAAATTAACATAAAGTTTACTGTTGTAAAATTGTACAGTGTATACACTCAAATTTTTATAGCACAATAGTTCTTGCAATGTATGACTTAAGTGACAATTATTTGTAGCATCCATGTATAATGTATACACTGAGCCCAATCATAGCAAGGGCACTTCAAAATCCCACAGGCAGGAGCATAGGAATCTCATGAATGTTATGGTGCTTAAAGAGTTTGTCCACTTTTGGGGAATGTATTTATTTGGTCACCTAAATTATTATTATTATTATTTATTTATATAGCACCATTGATTCCATGGTGCTGTACATGAGAAGGGGTTACATACAAGTTACAAATATCACATACAGTAAACAAACTAACAATGACAAACTGATACAGAGGGGCGAGGACCCTGCCCTTGCGGGCTTACATTCTACAGGACTAAATGAATGCTAAACATTTTTTTGCTATTTGGCTTCAAGAAACATTTGCAGTATATTTTATTTAATATACATATTCAGGTAACTTGCACAGAATTTTTTTCTTTTTTTTTTTTTTCTTTTGTGCAAGACGTTAAAATTCATCCTTTTCAAAAGTAATGAAAGTACAACATATTAAAATTAAAACACACACTGTTTTTTCTTTTTTTTCAGGGTGCAGGACAAGATAAGCTTGGCATCTATGTAAAATCAGTTGTGAAAGGAGGAGCTGCAGAAGTGGTTTGTATATTTAATTTTCATTTTATAGTGATGCCAGGTTTTAATTCAAATGAGCCGCAAATGTACCCATAAATATTTCAGCTTCGCAGGCTGAGCATAAGAGAGGGCCCATTCGCTCAATTTCTTACAACTTGACTTTTTTTTCATCCAATATTGTAAATAAAATAGTTGCGCAGTGGTGACTGCAGAACCAGCTGCAGGCTGATGCTTATACCACTGGTTAAATGACCTGGCAAGGGAAAAAGGGGCATATGGTTCCAACAAGACCCCATGATATTCCCCTCAACTTCTGCAGCACATTCCGATACATTGCCCTCTGGATCCACACATGCCATGTCCTAAATAAGCCCTCTGCTGTGCCCCGAGTAACTCCTTGCCCTTAGCCATGTGCCCTGCTCAAATATTGATCCTCACACTGTTCCTATTATGATTCATGGCCTCCACACTATCCTTTTCTGGAGAATATCACCTCCACGCCGTTGTCCATTATGAACGGTGACCTTCACAGTAAGTCCCCTCTTATGAACTATAACCACCACACCATCCCCTCTTATGAACTGTCGGTCATTCCTATCATGCCATATAAACAATATCTGACTCACTTTATGAACTGTGACCCCCATGCAGTCCATTCCTTATGAATCGTAAGTGAACCACCATCTGCTCTTAGGAACTGTGGCCTATAAGCTTTCCACCTTACACACTGGTACCGCCTTAAGAACAAGGACCTCCACACTATGCACTTCAATTTGTCTGAATTTCCACGTGGCACCCTCCATACTGGCCATCCTTTTGTACACTGCAAACCCTGTAAAGTATCCCCACATTACCCCTTCCTTTGATTTCTGACGCTCACCCCCAATCTAACTTAAACGCCCCTTCAATCTTCAGCTCCACTCTGGAGCACTTACCATCTCACACTCCTTCGCTGTTTCTATGGTGCTTCAACGATGTCTGCAACATGGTGAGGAGACCTAATCATCTAGCTGCTCATCAGAACAGAGAGCTGTTGATGCAAGAAAACGGGTGTAAGAAGCTGGGTGGTGCTGCTGTGTAATGGCTGTATCTCATTGTGCAGGAACATGGTCTGATCATGCCAAATCTCCAGGGCAAGGAGGAAGCAAAAGAGTATACAGATAGGACAGAATGGGTTCGCAAATAATTGTTTATTTTTTAAAGACAGGCAGGGAAATGCTTTATCTCACAAAAGGAATTGTCCATGATCTCATGCTGTAATGTCTGTATACTCTTTTGCTTCCTCCTCTGCCCTGGAACTGTGGTATAAGACCACATCCCTGTACAGCTTCTTCCACCCGTTTTCTTTCTGTTCCTGCAGGAAAGGCACTTTACCACTGCAGTCAATCATTGGCTCCCATATTGACCTTTTAGAGACCATATATTATTAATTCAATTCATTCCATATTTAACACCTATTCTGGAAGTGATGGTGTTAGTGCTTAGAAATACCCCATTCCACTGTGAGAAGTACAATATGATTTTTCAATTGACCGCAGTACTTTCGACCTATTCCTGGACAGTCCTTTTGATTTCAGTATAATGGCTCACTCATACTGCTGTTTAATATGGAGGAGTGCAGTGCAAGAAAACATCGTATTGCACTCTAACCAATGTTGGAACCCTTTGACCATTTAGATGCCGGAATAGCCTTTCTTTCACCCATAATAAGTGCCCTCTGGTCCTTAGTATGGTCCTCGGAAGGAATAAGTCATGCGCCAGTCCTTTGTACTGACCACACATGTATTTATACATGTAAATGAGATCTCCTCAGAGGCATTATTTTTTCTAAGCTAAACAAGCCCAACTTTTCCAACCTCTCCAACTTCTCATCATATGAGAGGCCTTCCATCTCTTATAATAATTTAGTTGCTCGTCTTTGAACTCACTCTAATTTCTGAATGTCCTTTTTAAAATGTGGAGCCCAAAACTGCATCCCATATTCTAGGTCTCGTCTTACCAGTGCTTTATAAAGGGGTAACAATATGTTACGGGATTTTATCTCTCTTTTTATACATCCTAAAATCTTGTTTGCTTTTGTGGCTGCTGTTTGACATTGAGTACTACTGCTCAGCTAAATTTAAACCAGAATGCCTTTTCCTGTTCTGTAGTCCCAAGTACACTCCCATCTATATATATAATTACCTAGGGGGTACTTCTGTCTGTTTCTAACTTCCGTCTGTCTGTAACGGAAATCCTGGGTCGCTGATTGGTCGTGGCTGGTCGGCAGGGACCAATCAGCGATATTGGGGCGGGATTGAAGACTGCTTCACTTTTACTATTGATGCTGCCTATGCAGCATCAATAGTAAATACATAGAATGTTAAAAATAATAATACAAAAACAAAAAATATTATATTCTCACCTTCCGACGTCCGCCGCGGCCTTTCCCGCTCCTTGCGCTCCGGTCCCAAGAATGCATTGTGGCAATGCCCCGAGATCACGTGGCGGTCTCGTGAGACCGCTACATGATCACAGGTTATTGCCGCTAGGTATTACTGGGAACGGAGCGTCGCGAGGAGCATCGGTAAAGGCCTGGGCTGGATCCGGGGGCCGACGGAAGGTGAGTATATAACTATTTTTTTATTTTAATTTTATTTAATTTAATTATTTAATTTTTAACAGGGATATGGTGCCCACACTGCTATATACTATGTGGGCTGTGTTATATACTGCATGGGCTGTGTTATATACTGCGTGGGCTGTGTTATATACTATGTGCCTGTGCAATATACTACTTGCCTGTGTTATATACTGCGTGGGCTGTGCTATATACTGCATGGGCTGTGCTATATACTGCGTGGGCTGTGTTATATACTGCGTGGGCTGTTGTGAGTTCCGCTCTTGGGCTCCCTCCGGTGGTTGTAAGTAGCATTTTTGTGAGTTCTGCTCTTTGGCTCCCTCCTGTGGTTTTGAGCGGTATGGCTGCTTCTTGGATTTAGCTTCAGCAGCTGTTTTCACTGATCGTCTTTCTGGCTCGGCTATATTAGTCTGGCCTTATCCCTCATTCAATTCCAGTTGTCAATTGTTCCTGCCTGGAGTCACTGCTCTTAGGACTTTCCTGACACTCTGACCAGTTCATCAAAGCTAAGTCCTTGCTTGTCCTTTTGCGGTTCTCTTGCTGTGGACTTGATGTTCAGCACTTTGTTTTTGTTCATTTGTCCAGCTTTTCAGTATGGATCTATTCAGCTAAGCTGGAAGCTCTGGGCAGCAGAGTTTGCCCTCCACACCTTTAGTCAGGTGTGGAGATTTTTGCATTTCTCTGTGGTGAACTTTTTCTAGTTTTTATTACTGACCGCACAGCGTTCTGTCCTGTACTATTTTCTATCTAGCTAGAAGTGGCCTCCTGTGCTAAATCTTGTTTCATACTACGTATGTCATTTCCTTCTCCTCTCACAGTCATTATTTGTGGGGGGCTAATCTATCCTTTGGGGATTTTCTCTGAGGCAAGATAGTTTTCCTGCTTCTATCTTTAGGGGTAGTTAGCTCTTAGGCTGTGACGAGATGCCTAGGCAGAGTTAGGAGCATTCCACGGCTACTTCTAGTGTTGTGTTGAGCTTAGGGACTGCGGTCAGTATAGTTGCCACCTGCTCAGAGCTAGACGCATGTCGCTCCTTAATCACCAGATCATAACAGTGGGCTGTGTTATGTACTACGTGGCTGTGCAATGTACTTACGTGGCTGTGCAATGTACTTACGTGGCTATGGTCTATACTACGTGGGCTGTGCTATATACTACGTGGCTGTGCTATATACCATGTGGGCTATGTTATATACTACGTGGCTGTGCATTCTGGAATAC
This sequence comes from Ranitomeya imitator, assembly GCF_032444005.1. Lineage (NCBI taxonomy): Eukaryota > Metazoa > Chordata > Amphibia > Anura > Dendrobatidae > Ranitomeya > Ranitomeya imitator. The sequence goes on from NC_091286.1 coordinate 158,743,098, forward strand.
CCGATGCGTTAGAATCGTGCCACCATCTAGTTTAATGTATATGCAGCAATAGGATTACTCCGTCCTAGGTGCATTACTTTACATTCATCTACATTAAATCTCATTTGTCAAGTTTTTGCCCATTCAGTCATATTATTCAGATCCTTTTGCAATATTGTAATGTCAAGGTCAAATTTTAATGTCCTACATAGTTTTGTGTTGTCAGCAAAAACGGACACTTTGTTCTGAATCTCATCCACTAGGTCTTTAATAAAAAGGTTAAACATAATTGGTCCTAGCACAGATCCCTGCAGTCCCACTGCTGACTATATCCCATTTAGAGAACGTACCATTTACGACAACTTTGTTTCTTGTCATTTAGCCAATTGTTTTCCCATCTGCATATAGTTAACCCTAGTCCCTGATTCTGCACATTCAGTATAAGGCTGTTATGTGGTACAGTATCAAATGCCTTTGCAAAGTCCAGATAAATCACATCAGTCACATTACCAACATCCAGATTTGCACTTACCTTGTCATATAAACCCAATATGTTAGTTAGACACAATCTATCTTTCATGAATCCGTGCTGGTTATCAGTTATTACGTTATTCTCTGCAATATATTTCTGGAGTTAATCTCTTATAATGCCTTCAAAAACATTGCACATTACTGATATCAGGCTTACCGGTTGGTAATTACCTGGATCCACCTTCTTACCTTTCTTAAATATCTGTATCGCACAGCTATCCTCCAATCCTGTGGCACCACCTGTTACAAGAGAGTCTAAGAATATGAGATACAGCGGTCTGTCAATTACTGAGCCCCATTCCTTCAGTACACGTGGATGAATGCCATTTGGGCCGGGGGATTTGTCAATGTTTAATTTGCTTACATGCAGGCGTACTTCTTTTTGTGTTAACTTAGTTATACAAGGTGGTGAACTTTGATTTTTACCTTGATGAAAGATCACTGGAACAGACAGATCGTTGGTGAACGTGGATGAAAAGTGCCTGTTTCTCAGCCATTTCTTTGTCCTCTATAATTATCTTATCATCTTTTAAGGGGCCATTACCATTTGTTTTTGTTTTTTTGGCATTAATACATTTATAAAACTATGGGGGAAAGATTTTAATGTCTATGGCAATTTGTTTCTCTGTAGATATCTTTGCTAGCTTGATTCCTTTTTTACATTTCTTATTTAGATCTTTATACTCCTGAAATTCTATTTCTTTATTCTCGGCCTTCAAGAATTTGAATGCCCTTAGTTTTTGTCTTTTTAAACTTTGTACTGTCTTATTTATCCAGAATGGTTTCTTTTTATTCCTGGACATTTTATTACCAGAGGGTATAAGTTTTCTACAGGATTTTAGTAGTATTTCCTTACACATGCCCAATTTATGTTCGATATCCCCAGTTACCAAGACATGGTCCAGGTCTACTCGACTAAGCTCTTACCTTAATTTATAGAAATTATCTTTCCTTACATTCCAGGTTTTTATATTTCCCCTTTTAAATTATTGAAAATTACATTGAAACTTACCATATTATGGTCACTGCATCCCAAATCCTCCCTGACCAGTTGATCTTAAAAATTGGTCTGGTCTATTTGACAGAACCAGATCCAGCAGATTGTTTTCCCTGTTAGTTCATCTACCAGCTGAGAGATGTACTTGTCCTGAATTGTGGAGAGGAACTTGCAGATGTGTTTTCTATCCCTGAAAACGATGGATAGCACTTGTTTGAGAATATCGGATTTCTGAGTGAGCTAATAATAATAATTATTTATAATTTTATTTATGTAGCACAAACATATTCCGCAGCGGTTTCCAATTAAGCGATGACATACGGACAATAAATTCAATACAAAGTAGGACAGTTTAAAACAGTTACAGGAGGAGTGAGGGCCCTGCTCGCAGGCTTACTATCTACAAGGGACATAATAGGTGAAAAGTGCTTGTTATTTCAGGTCCCACCATTAAAATAAATTGGGGTTTGCACATGAAGCTGTATGATCCAGTCATCAGCCAGGATCTGTCTGAGTGCAGTTATCATGTTCTGGTGGGTGCAAAGAGGATGCGGAGACCAATGAATAGGAGGGAGCAGTTTCTGAATAATATTTAGAAGGAGGGCCAGGGTAGATTTAGGTTAGTGAGTTGAGGTGACAGGCTTATTTAAAGTGATATGTTTTTAAAGCATTTGAGACTGTTTAAAGGGAACCTGTCACCTGAATTTGGCGGGACTGGTTTTGGGTCATATGGGCGGAGTTTTCAGGTGTTTGATTCACCCTTTCCTTACCCGCTGGCTGCATGCTGGCTGCAATATTGGATTGAAGTTCATTCTTTGTCCTCCATAGTACACGCCTGCGCAAAGCAATCTTGCCTTGTGCAGGCATGTACTACAGAGGACAGAGAATGAACTTCAATCCAATATTGCAGCCATCATGCAGCCAGCGGGTAAGGAAAGGGTGAATCAAACACCCCAAAACTCCGCCCATATGACCCAAAACCAGTCCCGCCAAATTCAGGTGACAGGTTCCCTTTAAAGGGAAGGTGCCACCAGTTTTCTTGTATTTTGTTTTTTTGTGAAATTAAGCTTAAAATAGTAATTAAAATGTATTAATGCAATGTTTGCACTGTTTGCAAACATTTCTATATGAAAAATATTATATATTTTTCTACAACTATACATATTTACCTCTAGGGGGAGCATTTTCCGTTTTAGACCTCAAGCATCTATAGTAAGATTTAGCAGCTCTGCCCCAGGGATATTAGACCACCCAAAAGGGGAGGGAAATGGTGATGTCAGCAGTTACTGCCCCAATTTTGCTGCTAACAGTAAGAATGAAGAGCAGCATCACAGGGCAGCACCATTTTGTGTGTGACTGCCCTGGGACCTGCCATCACCAGCAGTTACTGCATCAGAGGCACAGCTTGTTTACAGAGGAGCAGAACACAGTGGACTCAGCAGCATTTTTTGTGAATAACATTCTTGCCATCTCCCTTAATACCTGTCCTGTCAGCTGCCCTGCTCTCTCTCCAGGTGTCACCTCCCTCTCTGCAGGCTGTGAGTGCAGCTTACCCGAGATCACAGGGACTGTGTGTGAGGGGGAGGCAGAGACAGAGCAGGAGAAGCACACAGGGCAGTGTGTGAGGAGCAGAGGATGTCTGCCCAGGACGTGCCTGCTTAGAGTACAGAGGAGCAGTGAGGGCTTCTTCTGTCCTGCGATAGAGAGCACAGGGCTATAATAAAATGGCAGCTAGTCACACCTACAGCAGTGAGTTGTGCAGCCCACAGAGGCGTGCCCAGCTCACTGCTAATGCTGCTGCAATGTTACAGATGGGGTCAGCGCCGGTCTATTATCTCCTATGTCCATGGGGTGCTGTAATCTGACACTGATAGTGCCCTGCTACTGCTACAAAACCAAGATGTCAGCCCCCAGTGCATTCTTTAAACTCGTATAACACATGAAATCTGTTTCACATGCATTTCAAACTTGCTTATAGCAGCATGTTATGCTACATTACAGTGATTTATTAATGACCTACAAACGCGGTACCTTCCCTGAGACTACTTATTCTGACTTTATACCTGCACAGATGGGCTTGGCATAGGGTGAAAAATGATGTTGCTTTGTGAGCATTCAACAGGTCTATAGCTGCCTGCATGTGAGCTGGTGATTCTTCTTTTGGCTTATAGTAGTTATTGCAGTGGTCTCCAACTTGTGACTGTCCAACTCTTACAAAAAATGCAAACTCAGTGTGCTGACAGACTTCCTGCTAGAGGAGGCACACAGGCAGCTCCTTTATGCAGTGTTTGGATACCAATTGTTTGACTGATGGAGAATTACATAATGGAGAATTACTGGTAAAATTCTGGAAAAAAAATTGGCTTAGGCCCCTTTCACACATCAGTTTTTTTGCCATCAGTCACAATCTGTTGGCTCGACGGATCCGTCACAGATTGTGAAAAACTGATGCAACAGACTAGCTGATCCGGCTAATTGGATCCTAAAAAATCAGAGCATGCTCAGTTTAAAATAAACGGAATCCGTCGCTGGATTCCATCATTTGAACAGCCGCACAGCCAGCTCTTCCCTCTCCTAGTGTATCCTCACCCACCCCCTGCAGACTGTGAGCCCTCGCGGGCAGGGTCCTCCCTCCTTATGTACTCGTGTGCCTTGTTATCTGCTCATGTTTAATGTATTTGTCTATATTTGCCCCGTATTCACATGTAAAGCGCCATGGAATAAATGGCGCTATAAAAATGTATAATAATAATAATAAAATAATTTGATGGATCTGGCGCCATAGGCTTCCGTTCTAGCAAACGACAGTCGGCGACAGATCCGTCGCTGTCCTTTTTTTCGACAGAGACATAAAATGTTACTATGTCTGTTGTCTCTGGCCGCTGGATCAACAATTTTCAACGGATCCGACGAACGACGGATGAAACGTGAGGCCATCCATCGCAGTCGCTAATACAAGTTTATGAGAAAAAAAACGGATTTATACTGACTGCAAAAAAATTGGTGTGTGAAAGGGGTCTTCGTGAGAACATTCCTGTAAGCAGTACTGTGTGGAGATATAGATTTAATGCTAAATATCTATCTAGATAAATGTTCTAGATATTGTATGTGTGTGTGTCCACGGTGTCATACAATACACACAGACTTGCAGCACTTTGTAGAAAGCATCCTGAAGTATGTGATTGTAAAGAACAGAACCTCTGAAATGTCACGTAGCTCCACATGTTGCGCCAGGTAAAAGTTGAACGGCATCCAAATATTAATTTTTGGAGAATTGTCTGTTTTTACATTTTTTTTTTTTGTTCTAGGATGGGCGACTTGCAGCAGGAGACCAACTACTTAGTGTGGATGGAAGAAGTTTGGTGGGGCTTTCTCAAGAACGGTAATGGTAGTGAAGCGTTAACAACATTTTGCTATTAAAGCTGTATATGTAGGAAAACTATTTCACAAAGTTTATCAATGTACTAAAGGAATGTCCACTTACACACTACTGGAAGACATCTTAATAATGCAGCAGCGCAAAAGAAAATAAAAATAACTAAAAATTTACAGCCGCTGATTGACTGCAGCAGTCACATAACAAATAATGTTGCTTGCCTGCTGGTAGATTAAGTTAATTTTTTTTATTTCCTTTTACTCTGCCAAGCTACAGTTAAGTCCATATATATTTGGACAGAGACAACATGTTTCTAATTTGGGTTATAGACATTACCACAATGAATTTTAAACAAAACAATTCAGATGCAGTTGAAGTTCAGACTTTCAGCTTCCATTTGAGGGTATCCACATTAAAATTGGATGAAGGGTTTAGGAGTTTTAGCTCCTTAACATGTGCCACCCTTTTTTAAAGGTACCAAAAGTAATTGGACAGATTCAATAATTTAATATAAAATGTTCATTTCTAGTACTTGGTTGAAAACCCTTTGTTGGTAATGACTGTCTGAAGTCTTGAACTCATGGTCATCACCAGACGCTGTGTTTCCTCCTTTTTGATGCTCTGCCAGGCCTTCACTGCGGTGGTTTTCAGTTGCTGTTTGTTTGTGGGCCTTTCTGTCTGAAGTTTAGTCTTTAACAAGTGAAATGCTGCTCAATTGGGTTGAGATCAGGTGACTGACTTGGCCATTCATGAATATTCCACTTCTTTGCTTTAATAAACTCCTGGGTTGCTTTGGCTTTATGTTTTGGGTCATTGTCCATCTGTAGTATGAAACGACGACCAATCAGTTTTGCTGCATTTGGCTGGATCTGAGCACACAGTTTAGCTCTGAATACCTCAGAATTCATTCGGCTGCTTCTGTCCTGTGTCACATCATCAATAAACACTAGTGACCCAGTGCCACTGGCAGTCATGCATGCCCAAGCCATCACACTGCCTCCGCTGTGTTTTACAGATGATGTGGTATGCTTTGGATCATGAGCTGTACCATGCCTTCGCCATACTCTTCTCTTTCCATCATTCTGGTAGAGGTTGATCTTGGTTTCATCTGTTCAAAGAATGTTCTTCCAGAACTGTGCTGGTTTTTTTAGATGTTTTTTTTTAGCAAAGTCCAGTCTAGCCTTTTTATTCTTGATGCTTATGAGTGGTTTGCACCGTGCAGTGATCCCTCTGTATTTACTTTCATGCAGTCTTCTCTTTGTGGTAGATTTGGGTATTGATACGCCGTCCTCCTGGAGAGTGTTGTTCACTTGGTTGGCTATTGTGAAGGGGTTTCTCTTCACCATGGAGATTATTCTGCGATCATCCACCACTGTTGTCTTCCGTGGGTGCCCAGGTCTTTTTGCATTGATGAGTTCACCAGTGCTTTCTTTCTTTCTCAGGATGTACCAAACTGTAGATTTTGCCACTCCTAATATTGTAGCAATTTCTCAGATGGGTTTTTTCTGTTTTCGCAGCGTAAGGATGGCTTGTTTCACCTGCATGGAGAGCTCCTTTGACCGCATGTTTACTTCACAGCGAAACCTTCCAAATGCAAGCACCACACCTCAAATCAACTCCAGGCCTTTTATATGCTTAATTGAGAATTACATAACGAAGGGATTGCCCACACCTGTCCATGAAATAGCCTTGGAGTCAATTGTCCTATTACTTTTGGTCCCTTTAAAAACAGGGTATTTATCTATTTATAATAGGCTGAATTTTTGTAATTTTTCACATATTTTGTGAAACCGGAGAAAAGTATCAGTCTGTTAGTATAAATCAAAAATTGTTACTGATTGTGAAATTTATGTTGGTTTAATTTCATTCCATGCCCACATAGATTAGGTTCACAGTACAGTTTTCTATGCTCGGCACTACATCAGAATACTGTTGTAAGCGGATTCGGATGGGAAATCCAACAGAGCCAGTCGCTTGAATGACACCAATGGAGTCACTGTGTGTAATGTCTGGCTTTGTCCTGGCAGTATTAGTAATTTTCAGACATGCACAAAAACATTGTTAGAGACATTTATAAGTGTGAACCTAACCTTAAGTTGTAACTTTGAAAAATCTGTTTAATAAAGTCGCAATCTCCACTTACAACATTTCTTATATACCAGGGCTGCTGAACTTATGACAAGAACTGGTTCAGTTGTCACACTTGAAGTGGCAAAACAAGGTGCAATATACCATGGGCTGGCAACACTGTTAAATCAACCATCTCCATTAATGCAAAGAGGTAAATAAAAGTATATTGTTCATTTTATTATTAATTACTCAAAATCCTTTACAGTCACAATTCTCTAGTAATACATCATTTATATATTAGCTCCTTAATGACCGCCAATACGTCTTTTAACTGACCTGAGATATAAGAGAATAACATCCCCATACAGGTGACAATCCAGCAGCTGTCGGCTGTACACTATAGCTGACAACTTGCTGCATCAGCCCCGATCAGTGTTGGCACCTTCCATGTCTGTTTAACCCCTCTGATGCCGCTGGTAATAGTGACTACATCATATAAATGGTTAACAGTGTGGGAGCTCCCTCTATATCCCAATCGATGCCCTCAGATCATGATTGTGTGGTTCTGATGTTTCCCATGGCAATTCATGGCCAAATAGCAGTCTTAGAGTCTGATAGGGGCATTTAGGTGGTAAAAATACACATTTTCATTTCTGTCATGCCACTTTGCATTAATTCCTGAAAATCACCTGAAGGGTTAATAAACTACCTCACTGCAGTTTTCAATATGTCAGGAGGTGCTGTTTTTAAAATGGTATACCTTTTTGGGGTTTCCCAATATATGAGACCCCTAAAGGCACTTCAAACATGGATAGGTTACTAAAAAATAAATTTGGTAAATTTCCTTAAAAAAAAATGAAAAATTGCAGCTACATTTTTAACCCTCCTAAAATGCTAACAAAATTAAAAGAACATTTTACAAATGGTGCTGATGTAAAGCAGGCATGTGGGAGTTGTTATTTATTAATGGTTTGCTGTGGTATTACTATCTGGATTAAAGGGATAATTATTCAAAGTTTGAAAATTGCAAATGTTTTTAAATTTTACTCAAATTTCTGATATTTTTTTTTTATAAATAAACACAAAACATATCGACCTAAATGTATCATTATCATAAAGTATAATGTGTCACGAAAAAAATCAATCTCAAAATCACTGGGATTTGTTGAAGAGTTACTACCACATAAAGTGACACTGGTCAGATTTAAAAAATTTGGCCCCGTCACTAAGGGGTTAAATGTTAAATGTCTCATGGCCTATTTAGGCCAATGTAAGCCCTTATACGAACCCTGATCCACTGTCAGTCAGCTTTTTAATAACTGTTTAGTGTTCTGTTTACACAGGCTGACAAAACCATATGAGGGACAGAATGGTCACTAATACAATCGTTATGTTTCCATGCAGCATCTTGTTTTTAGCAGGATCTATCCTGATCACATACTTTCAAAAATGAGATCCCTTTGCTGTGTTGTAAGCTAACGGACCTTTTTGCTGTAAAAAGCAACTGAGAAAGTGACAGAAAAATCCATTACAACAGCTAAACTTTTATATGGAGTTAATCAGAATTATTTAAAATGTTGACAGCTGTGACTGGCTATCATTTAACATCAGAGGCTCACTCACTTTGGCGTATATAACGGAGGAGAAAATCTCGCATTGCACTCTGACCAGTAATATTTAATGAGGCAATGTTATTAGAAAAGTATATTTTCACACAGACCAGGTAAAAAGTCAGCAAAAAATGACAGCTAAAACAGCCAGTGTGAGTGAGTGGTGGAAACATACACTGGTAAAAACACATATGTCCTGAAGCAACACCTGCAATACACAATGCTATACCATAATCGGTGCAATAGTCAGAGTGCTAGGAGGACCATGCCAAAAAAGGAAATAGACATAATAACCTTACAAAAATCCTCTATGCACCTAGACACCTAGAAGTAAACATAGGCATTGATGAAACCCAGGGTGAATAGTAGTAAATCTAAGCCAATGGTGGCTATATACGAATACCTTGGGACATGATGACAAGGAAACGCAGGCGTGCTGGCAGGTCAGGAAGGAGCCTCGACGCGCATTTCACCGCCTTGGCTTCATCAGTTTCAGGACCTGATCTGAAAGCTCTGCACACTCCTTATTTTTTAATATACTTCATGATACAATCTGGCTTTGGGATCTCTGTTGTGGTGCCTCGGACAACGAAGGGAGCTGTTGTCACTGTATATTGTATTCAAGATAAGGACATCTCTCGTCCTTATACTTGACCAGCAGCATGTTGGGGTCTGCTCTCACCCAGTTTCAGCAGTTGCCCAAGTAGTGGCTTAGTGATGCCTCTCTGATTTTTTTTTTTTTTTTTTACACAGTGCCATATGCAACAGTGCCTCTGGCAGAAAAGTGGGATGTTGGTGTAGAAGTAATCCCCATAGAGGTGATAACCCTGATTCAGCGATGGGTGCAGCAATTCCCACACAATTTCCCCACTCACTCCAAGGACATCCTAAGATGATCTTGCGCAGCTTGTACAGTTTTATTCTGTGTCTGGCCTCTTGCTGGGCAGGTATTGTCAGAATTTTAGCTGCCCTTTGAAATGAGATTCATCTATAGCGATGTCCCTTTCGGGGTTGAACCGCCTCAGCAAATTATCTACTGAATTGGTCAACTACTGGCTGAATTTTGTATTGATGATCAAAGGTGGGATGGTCTTAAGGGCACTGCTCTTTATCACTATAATGTAAACATTTTTGGATCCTTTCAAATTTTATCCTTGTCATTTCCATACGCAATACCGGTGTGCTGAATAAATATCAGTACTCCAGTATTGCCAAATCTGTGTTTTTTTTTCTTCACCTTTCCCATGTGCAGCACAATGCCCCAAAATGTTTTAATGTCTGCTGCATTTACAAGGGTCCATCTAACTACTGATGACGTGGGATTTTAGACTTGTATTAGCGATGTATTGCGATGGATGGCCTCACGTTTCATCCGTCATTCGACGGATCCGTCGAAAATTGTTTATCCGGCTGCCAGAGAAAACGGACATAGTAACGTTTTTTGTGTCCGAAAAAAACGGACAGCGACGGATCAGTCGCCGTCCGTAGTTTGTTAGAATGGAAGCCTATGGTGCCGGTTCCGTCAAATGATGGAATCCGGTGACTGATTCAGTTTTTTGTTAACTGAGCATGCTCCGATTTTTTTTTTAGAATCCCGTTAGCTGGATCAGCTAGTCGCATCCGATGAAATAACAGATCGGTCACATCAGTTGTTCACAATCTGCGACGGATCCGTTTTTTTTCAACATTCGACGGATTGTGACTGATGGCAAAAAACTGATGTGTGAAAGCAGCCTAACACTGACGTCTGCTACCTTAATGCCCTAGCTGTAAAGCTACTAGGTACTATTTTTTTTTTTTCTAGAAAAAAGTTGGACGTCACTAACCCTGCAAATTCTGCTACTCCTAAAAAAAAAATTACAAAGTCCCTTGGCTCAGCCTCTGGTCAGAAATCAGAATCAGAGCTCTGTGGCCGTGGGAAGCACACATGCAAGTGTTTCAAAATAAAAAGTGCACTAACAATTGAGCACGGATGCTCGCCGCAGAATGCAGTTGTAGAGTGGGGAACTCAGACTCTGATCAGTAATACTGATAAGAGTGCTGTGGGCTCGCATACGCACAAAGCACAAAAAAGTGCAACAACATTGCAATTACGGAGTGTTAAGGAGTGGAGAGGGAAGCTGGAACAGGGATTAGTAAGTTTGTGGCTACTTGCTATGATTGGTGCAGTCTCACACAGTACCAATCACCACTTGCAGTCTTTGAAAAAATGGTTTTAAAGGGAACCTGTCACCCCCAAAATGGAAGGTGAGCTAGGCCCACCAGAATCAGGGGCTTATCTACAGCATTCTGTAATGCTGTAGATAAGCCCCCGTTGTATCCTAAAAGATGAGAAAAAGAGGTTAGATTATACTCACCCAGGCGCGGTCTTGGTTCGATGGGCGTCGCGGTCCGGTCCGGGGCCTCCCATGTTCTTACGATGACGTCCTCTTCTTGTCTTCATGCCGCGGGTCTGGCGTAGTTTGTCTGCCCTGTTGAGGGCAGAGCAAAGTACTGCAGTGCGCAGGCGCCGGGAAATGTCAAAGAGGCCTGCGCACTGCAGTACTTTGCTCTGCCCTCAACAGGGCAAACTACACCGGAGCCGTGGCATGAAGACAGGAAGAGGACATCATCTGATGAAGATAGGAGGTGCCGGACCGCGACACCCATCACACCGGGACCGCCCCTGTATAATCTAATCTCTTTTTCTCAACTTTTAGGATACATCGGGGGCTTATCCAGAATGCTGTAGATAAGCCCCTGATGCCGGTGGGCTTAGCTCACCTTCGATTTTGGGAGTGACAGGTTTCCTTTAATTCGAACTGTATTGCTAAAATGCTGTGATTATCTGGTCATAGTTCATCGGTCAATCACAGCGATCGTTGATGCGGTAGGGTGGCAAGCCCTTTTGTGGCGATGTGTAGGGATGGTTTGCTGTCAGAGACAATATCCATCATTACTCTATCACCTCATGATTCATCACACTGACACTCTTGCAGCACCATACATGTCTAGCACTTTGCAAGGCCACACTTCCCACAGCGTCATACATGTATGGCGCATGTTGTTTTTTAAGGCCTTTATTTTCCCTTTTTTAAATAAATAAAAATATTTACAGCAACCATTAGGGTATGTGCACACGATGCAGATTTAGTGCAGAACTGCTGCAGATTTTTCTGCAGCAGAAACGCTGCAGAACTGCACTGTGATCACAGTACAATGTAAATCAATGGGAAAAAAAAAAAGCTGTGCACATGGTGCAGAAAAATCTGTGCAGAAACGCTGCAGTTTTCAAAGAAGTGCCTGTCACTTCTTTTGTGCAGTTCTGCAGCGTTTCTGCACCCCTCCATAATAGAAATCTGCAGGTGTGTTTTTGATGCGTTTTTCATGCGTTTTTGATGCGTTTTTCATGCGTTTTTCATGCGTTTTTCATGCGTTTTTTGTGCAGATTTGTGCTCAAAAAACGCATCAAAAACGCATAAAAAACGCACCTGCAGATTCTGCCAGGAGATGCAGATTTAGTGCAGAACTGCAGCAGATTTTTCTGCACTAAATCTGCATCGTGTGCACATACCCTTAGAATCATACAAATTATGTATTATGTCATCAGTGGCCACTTAAGCCACTTCAATAAGAAAATGGGAGAACAATTAAACACTTCAAGACCCAAGTATAATAATGTCAATAACATACTTCTGACTCCAAATCAATGTAATGAAGTTGCACCCTCTCATGCCGATTCCCAAATGCCCACCACCCCCTCCACCGATGTGTCATTATATATCACCTTATGCAGACATATGATCGAACTAAACATACAGAGAGACCTACTGGGAATCCTATTAGGTAGTGTCTGCTAGTGCTAGCCACCTTTCCGATACCTTATCAAATTTATAAGCAAATCTACTTGTATAGAGGACTTTATATAGGGAAATATTCTTAACTACTTGCAGCCAGTGTAGCATACAGGGGACATTCCATGCCATTACAATCATTTTCCTAGCACAGAAAAAAAGTAATTTAAAAAAAGTCTGTCATAGGACCATCAATAAGCTCATCTATGATACACAGCAGGCACACTTTAGGGAACATTACCCTAGGGCAGCGGTGTCAAACTGCATTCCTCGAGGACTGCAAACAGGTCATGTTTTCAGGATTTCCTTGTACTGCACAGGTGATAATTTAATCACCTACACACATAATGATTGCAGCACCTTGTGCAATGCTAAGGAAATCTTGAAAACACGCATGGTTTGCGGCCCTCGAGGAATGCAGTTTGACACCCCTGTCCTAGGGAATTCTAAATGGTAATGAAGAAACAGGAGTAGCTCAAACCAGATTAATTTTTGGACAGGACCAAATTTAGTTCAGAAAGTAGCCCACCACCGTTTGACAATGAAAGCACAAAACATTCAAGACGATCAGAAACCTCCTCAACCTTTCTGGGGTTTTATTAACTCTATTTTGAAATTTTGTTTGCATCAAACAGTGCCTGGCATTCGCCACTGAGGAATAAAATGCATTTTCCCCCTCTCCCTGTTACTTTATTGTCAAGTCCAGTTTATCCGCCACTCATTGAACATAAACCTTCTCAAAAGGCTTGACAACAGGTGACTGGAAAAGAAAGGTTTAAGGAAATCTGAAGTCCCTAAGAGCTCCTCAAATTCTGAAAAGTCTAGGGTCACCAGCATTACACCAAGCTGCACACACTGCGTGATGGAGTTGTGTATTTTATTTTGGCCTCCTAAGGCTATAAGGAATGCAGATGTGAACAGGCCAGGGTGCACTCACTTCATTGTTTCACTTTGTGAATATGATATTGTCACTGTTATAATAGGGGAGGGGGCTTCATCTGTTTGTGGCAATCACCAATTATGGGTGGGTTGCATGGGTCTGCTTCGATTGCTTATTACGGGAGTTTCTAGGGTCTGCCAGTGTCACTATAGAGTGTAGTTTAAAGAGATTCTACTAGTATTACTGAACAAGTGTATAAGAATATCCATGGATGTGCCTATGAAGTGCATTCAGGGACAAGGAGGCTAAAATATTGGGCAGCACGGTGGCTCAGTTGTTAGCACTGAACCCTTGCAACACTTGGGGTCCTGGGTTCAAATACCACCAAGGGCAAAATCTGTAAGAAGTTTATATGATGACCCTGTGTTTGCGTGGGTTTCCTCAGGGTACTTGGTTTTCTCCCTCACTCTGAGGGTAAGTTCACACTGGGCGTTTTTGCTGCGTTTTTTTTCTGCAGCAAAACCTGCTTTCTTGACAATCAAGATGCTTCGGCAAAAGCGCATGTTTTGGCGTGTTTTTGTTTGTGTTTTATGTTACGGTTTTGGTGCGTTTTTTTCATAAGTTTTTGGGTCTAACTTGTGTCTCTTTGTGCATGCTAATAGAGGTGAGTGTCCCCAGAGGAAAAAAAACCTACTTCCTGTAGAACCATACCTCTAGATCCTTTGAAAAGCTGGTAATTCATGTGCCGCAAACAGTATAATGACAGTGTTACAGGTTAGAATAGAATATACACACATAGAATAAATATATACAGTATATATACAGTACAGACAAAGTTTGGACACACCTTCTCACTTAAAGATTTTTCTGTATGTTCATGACTTAGAAAATTGTACATTCACACTGAAGGCATCAAAACTATGAATAAACACATGTGGAATTATATACTTAACAAAAAAGTGTGAAACAACTGAAATTATGTCTTATATTCTAGGTTCTTCAAAGTAGCCACCTTTTGCTTTGATGACTGTTTTGCACACTCTTGGCATTCTCTTGATGAGCTTCAAGAGGTAGTCACCGGGAATGGTTTTCACTTCACAGATGTGCCCTGTCAGGTTTAATAAGTGGGATTTCTTGCCTTATAAATGGGGTTGGGACCATCAGTTGTGTTGTGCAGAAGTCTGGTGGATACACAGCTGATAGTCCTACTGAATAGACTGTTAGAATTTGTATTATGGCAAGAAAAAAGCAGCTAAGTAAAGAAAAATGAGTGGCCATCATTACTTTAAGAAATGAAGGTCAGTCAGTCCGAAAAATTGGGAAAACTTTGAAAGTGTCCCCAAGTGCAGTGGCAAAAACTATCAAGCGCTACAAAGAAACTGGCTCACATGAGGACCACCCCAGGAAAGGAAGACCTCCCCAGGAAAGGAAGACCTAGAGTCACCTCTGCTTCTGAAGATAAGTTTATCCAAGTCACCAGCCTCACAAATCGCAAGTTAACAGCAGCTCTGATTAGAGACCAGGTCAATGCCACACAGAGTTCTAGCAGCAGACACATCTCTACAACAACTTTGTGCAGCAGGCCTTCATGGTAAAATAGCTGCTAGGAAACCACTGTTAAGGACAGGCAACAAGCAGAAGAGACTTGTTTGGGCTAAAGAACACAAGGAATGGACATTAGACCCGTGGAAATCTGTGCTTTGGTCTGATGAGTCCAAATTTGAGATCTTTGGTTCCAACCACCGTGTCTTTGTGCGACGCAGAAAAGGTGAACGGATGGACTCTACATGCCTGGTTCCCACTGTGAAGCATGGAGGAGGAGGGTGTGTGATGGTGTGGGGGTGCTTTGCTGGTGACACTGTTGTGGATTTATTCAAAATTGAAGGCATACTGAACCAGCATGGCTACCACAGCATCTTGCAGCGGCATTCTATTCCATCCGGTTTGCGTTTAGTTGGACCATCATTTATTTTTCAACAGGACAATGACCCAAAACACACCTCCAGGCTGTGTAAGGGCTATTTGACCAAGAACGAGAGTGACCAGACCTGAACCAAATCGAGATGGTTTTGGGTGAGCTGGACCGCAGAGTGAAGGCAAAAGGGCCAACAAGTGCTAAGCATCTCTGGGAACTCCTTCGAGATTGTTGGAAGACCATTCCCAGTGACTACCTCTTGAAGCTCATCAAGTGAATGTCAAGAGTGTGCAAAGCAGTCATCAAAGCAAAAGGTGGCTACTTTGAAGAACCTAGAATATAAGACACAATTTCAGTTGTTTCACACTTTTTTGTTAAGTATATAATTCCACATGTGTTAATTCATAGTTTTGATGCCTTCAGTGTGATTGTACAATTTTCATAGTCAGGAAAATCTTTAAATGAGAAGGTGTGTCCAAACTTTTGGTCTGTACTGTGTGTGTGTGTATGTATGTATATATATATATATATATATCTCCAGCATTTCAGTAGCTGCGGAAGTATAAAACCACAGCAGGAGCCGACAGGATAGAAGAGATGGATTGCATACAGTAAATACAAATAGAATGGATAGATATACAGATGTCTGTGACAAATCCAATTAGTACTGTGTGTGTTCAACTTACTGTACACGTATTTATTTAATAAAAGATTGTTTTTTTGTTCTTCGGAAAAAATGTTGTGGGGTCCCGTGCAATTTTCATAACCAGCACAGGGAAAGCTGATGGCTGCGGGACGATGTTTATAGCCTGGGAAGGGGGTAATACCCATGGAGCTTTCCAGGCTATTAATATCCACTCACAGCTGTATACTTAGCCTTTACTGGCTATTAAAATGGGGGACCCTACAAAAAAAATTACGCAGGGGTCCCCCTGTAATTAATAACCAGCAATGGCTATGCAGGCAGCTGCAGGCTGATATTAATAGCCTAGGAAAGGGCCATGGATAATGCCCCCCCCCAGGCTAAAAACATCAGCTCTCAGCCGCCCCTGAAAAGACGCATCTCTAAGATGTGCCAATTCTGGCACTTAACCTCGCTCTTCCCACTTGCACTGTAGCGGTGTCAAGTGGGGTGATAGTTGAGGGAGTTGATGTCCTCTTTGTTTTGTCAGGTGACATCAAGCCCCGAGGTTAGTAGTGGAGGGCTTGTGGGAAAAGCTGAGCAAAGCGCCAGAATTGGCGCATCTAATAGATGTGCCTTTTCTGGGCAGCTGCAGGCTGCTATTTTTAGGCTGGGGGGCCATATCCATGGCCCCTTACCAGCCTGAGAATACCAGCCCCCAGCTGTCTGCTTAAGTAAGGCTGGTTGTCAAAAATGGCGGGGACTCCACGCTGTTTTTTTAAATTATTTAAATAAAAAAATAGCGTGGGGACCTCTCTATTCTTGATAACCAGCCTTGCCGTAGCTCACAGTTTAGGGTTGCAGCCCCAAGCTGTGAGTTTTGCCATCCAGCTGTCCTTGACGTTTCTGCAGCAAGTACGCTGCAAAAAAAGTCATCCTGCGTATTTGCAGCGTTTTTTCACTATCCATTCAAGTGAATGGGTGAAAGACGCTGAAAGAAGTGACATGCTCTATGTAAAGAAAACAACGCAGCAAAGTCCTGATGACAAAAAACCAATGTGTGTGCATGAGATTTCTGAAATCTCATAGGCTTTGCTGGTACTGTAAAAAGCAGCTGAAAACTAGCATAAAAAATGCAGCAAAAATGCCCAGTGTGAACATACCCTTAGACATATTGAAAGGAAATTTAGATTGCAATCTTCAAAGTGCTGTGCAAATTAATATTATGTAAGTGAGTAAAATTTAAATAAAATAAATATAAGATTAAAACAGATTATATATGTGATGTATATATTTTCTCTTTTTTTCCCCTGTGTCTAGAAGCTGGGATAACATGATCTGTGCAATCTCAGCATTCCTATATGAGTAGATCAGAGATTTTGTGATCTAGTGCCTCCTGGCTATTAGATTGATATTAGCAGTGATTTACTCCGTTCTAAACTATTGTATGGTGTGTTCTTCCTTCCCCAATATATTGCAGCCTACTTGTGATTTTTCATACCCTAACACAGATGTCTAACCAAACCACCTTCAGATATAGTCCCGCAGTCAGTGTGGAGTAAGCAGACTCTTTTATCAGCTCTCCTCAACTCCTAGCACTCTATAACATAGTGTGAGGTGGGGGGGAGAGGGGTTTCCACTGTTTAGGCACATCAGGGTCTCTTCAAACTCGAAATGACACTTGCAGACAATTCCATCAAAGTCTGCCTTGCAAAACATCACTCCTTCCCTTCCGAGCCCTAACGTGTGCCAAAACAGTGGTTTTCCCCCACATATGGGCTTTCCATGTACTCCGAAGATATTGCACACCAACTTTTGGGGTCAAATTTCTCCTGTTACCCTTGTGAAAATAAAAAATTGGGTCCAAAGTAAAATTTTAGTGGAAAAAATGTTAAATGTTCATGTTTTCCTTCCACGTTCCGTTAATTTCTGTGAAGGGTTAATTAAACTTCTTGATTGTGGTTTTGAGCACCTTGAGGGGTACAGTTTGTAGAATGATGTTACTTTTGGGGTATATTCTGTCAAAGTCACTTCAAGTGTGATGTGGTCCCTAAAAAAAAAAAAAAAGTTCTGTGTGATTTGGTCCTAACAAAAAAGTTGTTTCTAAAATTGTGCTAATGTAAAGCAGACACACGGGAAATGTTATTTATTAGCTATTTTGTGTGATATAATGCTCTGGTTTAAGAGCATAAGAATTCAAAGATTGATAATATGGTATTTGGGATCATGAATACATTGAACACCAAAATTTAAGTTTTTCAGTCACTGCACTTCTCAAAATAAATACAATGAAAATTGATCAAAACATTGCATTAGTCCCAAAGTGGTACCAGGGAAACTACATCCTCAACGTGTAAAAAAAAAAAAAAGCTCCCCCCCATCCACCCTACAATAATGAGAACCCAAATCATTTTTGTGATTTTTTTTTTTTTTTTTTTTTACAAAGTTGTAAATCACTAAATTTGAAATGATGAAAAGAACTACACTGGTGGAATTGCTGGTTTTTTTTTTCACGCCACTTGGAATGTTTTCCAATTTGTTCTGTTTATAGAAAAATAAATGGTTTCATGCATAATTACGGTAATAGTTGTTCCTCATAAAGATTAAGCTGTCACTCAACTGTGTTGAAACCAAAATAAGTTATCGCTCTCGGAAGACTGGGAGGAGAAAAAGAAAAAAAAGTATTTTATTTTTTTATTTCCTGGATGGCATGCATATCTCACAGACAAATAGCTGTGTATGGCCAGTATTAAGATACATACCGTATTTCTATTCCCCGCTAGGTGTATTGCCCACATACCAGAAAGCAGGTGGGGGGAACCTGAGAAGATTGTTGGCAGTACATATTATGCAAGCAATTATAGTGAGGTTTCTGACAATTATGAGGGTTGCTGTGGCTCACAGTTTAAAGGGAGAAGTAGATAGCTGTTATATGGGGTGTTATTTATGGGTGAACAACTATGGCTCGTAAATATGGTAGGGGCTGGAGCAGGCAGATTTTGAGGCAAGGTCCCACCTACAAATACTTGGTAGTTATAGGAAGGACTATAATTATAGAGGAAGACTCTAAAATGTTATATTTAACATTTCAAAACTGTCTGACACCAAAATCACTCATTTTTTTTAAAAAAAGTGAAAATTAATACACAGATACGGAGTACAAACAAAAATGCACCTTTTTGTACTTTTTGCTTACCTGTCTAGGGTTGGCATGGTGTGCAGCAGCTGAGCAATGAGGAAAGTGGGGCACTACCGCGCCTGACGTTGTTTGGTGTCGGAGCACTGTACTACAGTGTATCTCACATTCATTTGCGTTTCTGAAGATTCATTCAGTAATTAGTAATAGAAACCTGGCATGACAAGTCAGTCTTGATGAAATGTCCCCTAGTATTTTTTACATAATGCTAATGACTTGCACAAGATGTGGTTTATTGTGACCTGCATAGATATGTAAATTACAAAGTCACATAAGCCCTGCAAAATGAACCCTCCTTTTTCCTGCCTTGTTAATACAGCAAAGTTATTCATTTTAAAAAAAAAACTTAAAGTATCTGCTTCCATTTAAATATGACTAATTATGGTTTCAGATCGCCGTGGTTCAGGAAAACCTAGACCAAAAAGTGAGGGGTTTGAGCTTTACAGTAATACTGGTAAGAACGAGTCACCTGAAAGCCCCCAAATACCTTGGCCAGAATACTCTGAACCAAAGAAATTACCAGGGGATGATCGACTAATGAAGAATCGTGCTGATCATCGTTCCAGTCCCAATGTAGCAAGTAAGCTTGAAATAATAGCTTGTAAAATGTATACTTACTGCTTACACCTATGGAGCGCTCATTTAATATGGGCGCCACATCAGCATATTATCAGCATCTGTCACGTGGATAATATAAAGAGCTGCTTGTCACGCCGCTCACTCTTCCCATAGCCACTGCTCGCTTTCATTGATTCACTGTTTACTACAGAGATGACAATAAGGGTATGTTTCCACGTTCAGGAAACGCTGCGTTTTTGACGCTGCGTTAAGCCGCAGCGTCCAGATGTTACAGCATAGTGGAGGGGATTTAATGAAATCCTGTCTCAACTATGCATTAAAAGACGCATGCGGCAGACCTGCGAAAACGCACATGTGGCGCGTCTTTTAAGAACGCAGCATGTCCTTATATTGCAGAAACAACGCAAGGAAAACGCAGGTGACCTGCCAGTGACCTCCGGTGCAGATTTGGTCAGGATTTTACCTGCATAAAATCTCGACCAAATCCTGATGCAATCCTGAACGTGGACACATACCCTCGGGCTATGTGCACACGTTCAGGATTTCTTGCAGAAAATTCCTGAGAAAAACCTGAAATTTTCTGCAAGAGATCTGCATGCGTTTTTTGCCACGTTTTTGATGCCTTTTTTTTTTTGTAGACATTTCCCAATGCATTTTATAGGGTGAAATTCGCAAAAAACCCGCAAAATTAATGAACATGCTGCGTTTTTTACCGCGATGGGTTTTTTTCTTAAAAAAAAATGCATCATGTGCACAAAACATGCAGAATTCATTCTAAATGATGGGATGCATATTGTATGCTGTTTTTTTGCGGTTTTAAAGCGTTTTATCGCGAAAAAAAAATGTGAAAAATCAGCAACGTGTACACACAGCCATTAATTGGCTCTCTGTCCTGTTGGTTGCACTGCCATGAATGGAGAGTCAATATGCCAAGACCTGACTGTGAGAGTGAGTGCCATAACTCTTCTCATTAGATACTTTAGATATTTTTTTTTAAACACTGGATGGCTTGACTATGTGCTGTAAGTAAATAACATAAATGTACATTTTTTTGATTGGTAAAAAAAGTTTCATTTGCAAGTTATTTATTTTTAAGATCTATGCATTGAATGAATGTGACATATAATGGTGGGTCTTTCCCTGTAATACATGTTTTCAAATATTTATTTTTAAAGATCAACCTCAAAGTCCAGCAGGAAAAAATATATATGGCAGTACGGCACCAGTGAAAATCACATCTGTCTCTACTGGAAATTTGTGTACAGAGGTTAGTTATTGTTGGAAATATTTTCTCAAAAAATGTATTTCTGTTCCCTGTTCATGTTCTTCCTCTATATTTTCCTTTTTTTCCCTTTTCAATTCAACTCTTGGTTAAAAAACTAGTGACATTTTCCAAAACACACTTTTAATTAAGAAATAAACCATAAATTCAGGAAAAAATATAATTTTAAGTGGAATTACCCTTAAAAAACACTCCTACTACAGTCTTGGAAAAATAGTTGATTTATGTTTTTTGTTTAGGATCATGTTTTTAAAGCATAGGTAAAGTTAGAATTTTGCTGCAGTCTTAATAAGTGTAGTGTATGCTGCCAGAACTCAGCACTAGTCTATACTCTCCTCAACATTGAAGTTTTCTTTCCAAGATGGAAATGTCAAGGTTTTAAGAAAATCACAGGATTGATGTTATTGATATGCACACGATGAAAAAAATAGGTGTGCAAATGTCAAACGCAGTTTGATTTATTCAGTATCGAGTATCGGCATCATGTGCATAAATCCACGCACTTACAGCCTTAGATTCTGTCAATAAGGATTTAAACGGTTGTCTGAGGTATGTTCTGCTGCCCTGATTGAACTTGGGCTCACAAATCATCAACATCCGGTGCTGGCAGTTGCTTTTGCAATTGATGTCCCAAATGTGCTTGATTAGAGAAAATTCCAAAGACTCTGCAGGCTATGGTAGCATATTTAGGCCACACATGCTGCTCCCAGTAGCGCGAACAGCATGTGACCTGCCATTATCGTGGGACACTTTGGAGAAATTGTCACTGTATTAAGCCAAAAATGTATTTAGTTGTTGAATGGATTGCTACAAATATATTTGCAGCAAACACTGTTCAAAAAAATAAAGGGAGCTCTAAAATACCACATCCTAGGCTAGTAGCTGTAAATCATTCAGCTATCACGATGAAAACTAAATCACAGTCATAAATACTCGGAGGTCACCCGAGCGTGCTCAGGAAAACCCGAGCAACGAGTACACTCGCTCATCACTAATAATTACCATCACACCATGATCAGATCAAATATTACCACCACCATATTGCCATCATATAGTGACTGAATTATACCATATACTGGGGACAAATACCACCACACCATGACCAGATCACATAGTGACTGAATAATACCACATACAGGGGATTAATACAGTTACACCATGACCAGACCACATATTACCACCACATAGTGACTGAAAAATGCCACATTCAAGAGAGAAAGACCACCATACCATGATCAGATCACATTGCCAGCACATAGTGACCAAATATTATTATACTGATTAATATAAACATTATTAATAACACTAATATTATCACTTGTATAATTAGTGTCATATTATGCTCCATACAGTATAATGGGTCCCATATAATACTCCATATTGTATATAATGGCTCCATATATTGCTTTATACAATATAATGGGCCCCATATAATGATCCATACATTATATAATAGGTCTTATATAATGCTCCATATGTTATATAATGGGCCCCATTTAATGCTCCATACAGTATATAATGGGCCCCATAAAATGCTCTGTATGCAATGGGCCCCATAAAATGCTCCATACAGTATATAATGGACCCATTATAATGCTCCATACAATATATAATGGGCCTCATACAGTATATAATGGGCCACATATATTTTTCCATACAGTATATAATGGGCCCCATGTAATGCCCCATATGCTCCATACAGTATATAATGGGCTTCATATAATGCTCCATGCAGTATTTAATGGGTCCCACATATTGCTCCATACAGTTTATAATGGGCCCCATATATTGCTCCATACAGTATAATGGGACTCGTCTAGTGTTGTATGTATAAAACATAAATGGCAAAATCAATTACCGTATGTACTCTAGTATAAGCCGAGAATTTCAGCCCATTTTTTAGGCTGAAATTGCCCCTCTCGGCTTATACTCGAGTCATACCCATTGGTGAGCAGGGGAGGTGGAGCAGCAACTGTGTAATAACTCACCTGCTCTTGGCGCAGTCCCTGGTTCCCCGGTGCCAGCAGCTTCTTCCTGTAGTGAGCAGTCACATGGTACTGCTCATTACAGTAATGAATATGGACCCGAATCTACTCCCATAGGGGTGGAGCCGCATATTCATTACTGTAATGAGCGGTACCATGTGACCGCTCAATACAGGAAGAAGCTGCCGGGGAACCAGGGACTGCGCCAGGAGCAGGTGATTATAACGCAGTGCGCGATATTCACCTGCTGTCTTCCCTTTCCTCTACACTGACGCTCAGGTCAGAGGGCATGATGACGCGATTAGTGTGCACGCCACCCTCTGCCTGAACAGTCAGTTCAGAGGACAAGGAAGATGCGGCGGTGGAATGGGAACAGGTGAATATAGCAAGTGCGCCAGGGGCCTGAGCGACGAGAGGTGAGTATGTGATTTTTTTTTTTTAATCGCAGCAACAGCATATGGGGCAAATGACTACATGGAGCATCTTATGGGGCCATAATCAATTTTTTTGCAGCATTATATGGGGCATATTTTAATATGGAGCATCTTATGGGGCCCATCATAAACTTTATGGAGCATTATATGGGGCTCCTGATTCAATATGGATATTCAAAAACACTTAACCTACTGATGACTCAATTAATTTGACTTTTATTGGTATCTATTTGTATTTTTGACATTTACCGGTAGCCGCTGCATTTTCCACCCTAGGCTTATACTCGAGTCATTAAGTTTTCCCAGTTTTTTGTGGCAAAATTAGGGGGGCTCGAGTATATACGGTATATCAAAAATTAGAACCAGGTCCCAAATTATCATAGACAAACAGCAAAAAATAGGGAACTTAAAACTTAATACACCGATTAAAATTCACGACACAACATTTAAAATCAGACATACAAACAATTAGAATATGCACAACCAGAATAGGGGAACTGGTTATGGGCAAAGAGACTGACTAGCAATTTTACTACAATTTAGACACACAATTATTTAGATAAATCAGTACCTCTGATGATCCTATAAATTGTATCTAAATGGTCAAAGGGTCCATAGAAAAGAAGGAAAATCAGAACAATCTCATAAATCCGGTTGAAGATGCCACCTTCAAAATAGTACCCTCCTAAATTTCAATAAGTAGGAACCCTTGAAACCATCACTTGATATTCAATGAGCCATTCCTAGATGCAACCGCCTCCCAACGCGTTTTTTCCTGAATGGGGTCATCAGGGGATAAGGCAGTCAAACAATAGAGTGCCCCAACATTTCTGGCGCTCTCTAAGAGCCCCAGCCGGTGGCGTCCCTGGTTGCGCCGCCATAGAAAAAAATGGCCGACTATGAACTTTGTTTTAGTCCATTACATTTAATATGTACATTCTAGGCAATTCTATATGAATCACCACTATTTCTGATCCAGCTTATGTGTATATTGGTGTTGATACTTCCTTACTTAGATTTATGAGCACATATGAGAGTTTATGAAATCGTGTATAAAAATTGTATTATTAATTTTTGCTATTCTATACCAATTACGTATTGCCACACCACGTGGTACATTTTTTATGTACCACCTCAAAGTCTTAGGGTATGTGCACACGATGCAGATTTGGTGCAGAATTTTCTGCATAAAATCTGCACTAAATCTGCATCTCCTGGCAGAATCCGCAGTTGCGTTTTTTATGCGTTTTCTGTGCGTTTTTTATGCATTTTTTTCCAGTGGATTTCTATTATGGAGGGTGCAGAAACGCTGCAGAACTGCACAAAAGAAGTGACATGCACTTCTTTGAAATCTGCAGCGTTTCTGCGCAGATTTTTCTGCACCATCTGCACAGCTTTTTTTTTTTCACATTGATTTACATTGTACTGTAAATCACAGTGCAGTTCTGCAGCGTTTCTGCTGCAGAAAATCTGCTGCAGTTCTGCACTAAATCTGCATCGTGTGCACATACCCTTATAGTTTTTATGGTGTATTGTTGTTTATGTATCAAGAACATTTGTTGAGTTCTATGAAATACAGGCCTTTGTTTTTTGATGGGATGGCATGGTAATCCTTTTTGGAGATACTAATATAATAATTGCCCTATTTATCTGATGTTTCAATAAAAAAAAATGTCTGTCTTTTAATTTGATCATGCAATGTTCCTTCCATTTTATATATTTTAGAAACATTAAAAATGTGTTTTTAGGATAAGATGAGTGTCATGCATTTTAGTGCAGTATTAAATTATGAAATTTGTAGCGTAACAATACTGTAGTCACCGCCAGTGACAGCCACTGTGTATCGCGGACTGCTGCTGTTCGCATTCTGTCACACAAATGACAGCGTGTGAACCAACGGCTGTGACCTGCGGTGATATCCGTAAGGTTACTGCTGGTCAAAGCTGCTGATTTCCACTCTGTCACACAGCATCTCTGACCGGCGGTAAGTGGTAACCTTAACTGATGTCACTGCTGGTCAGACATTGCCGGGTATCACGGACCGCTGCTATACCAGGCAGTGTCTACTACAATTGGTGCCTATGAAGCTTCGTTCTCTGAACGGGTCTCCATATGCTAGAATTTTGGACGGTTCTTGTCGTGGGACCTCGATGTGGACTACAGCGGATACTTTGAGCTATTGCGGATCCGCGTGGGAGTTTTATCTTTAATAATTGGTGAAAGAGGGTAATTGTCAGAGAGTGTGACTTTTTTGTGTGTGTTTTTATTTCTTTTTACTACTGGGTTAGTAATGGAGGTGTCTGACTGACACCTGCATTATTAACACCTGGGCTTGGTGTCAGCCAGCTGCTGACATCAAGATCATCAAAAATTACCCCGATTGTCACTGCACCAGGGCAATTGGGATGAGCCGAGGCTAAGCATCAAAATTGGCATATGAAATATGATGCTCCACTTCTGGAGTGGCTGCAGGCTGATATTTGTAGTTTGGGAATAGCCCAGTAACAATGGCATTCCCAGCCTATTCATATAAGTCTGCATATTTCTGCCTTCCCTTAGCTGATTATTAAAAATAGGCTGGACCCCACACCCTTTTTTTTTCATTTATTTATTACTAATAAGTATATTAAAAACCCCAATATAAATTTTTTTAAAAATGCGTAGGATCCCCCTTATTTTTAATAAACCAGCTAAGGGAAAACGGATAGCTGTGGTTTTATATTAATAAAATGTCTCATTTTGATATACAGTCAGAAATTAATATGTGCATGTGCACTTTTAGTATTGCGTTCTGACGACAAGCAGCGCTGGCTTCTCCCTTTTTGTTATATATTAATAGACTAGGAATGCCCATGCTTATTGGGCCATTCCCAACCTACAAATATCAGCTGCCCGAGAACTGGCACATCATATTTGATGCGATAATTCTGGTGCTTAGCTTCAGCTCATCTCGATTTTCCTGGTGCTTCGGTAATTGGGATAATTTTTTTTGGGTGTTGATGTCAGTAGCTGGCTGACACCAAGCCACAGGGTTAGTTATGAAGAGGTGTCTGAGACACCCCCATTACTAACCCAGAAATAGAAATAAATAAAGACACACAGAAAAGTATTTTATTCGTTAAAAACACTCCCTGGACATTTACACTCTTTTACAAATTTATTAAAGATAAAACTCCCAATCTGGTCTTATGTAGTCCAAGAGATCTGCTGTAGCCCACATCAAGGTCCCACGATGAGCACCATCCGAAATTCCAGCTTGTGGAGCCCCATTCAGAGAACAGCGCTTCATAGGCACTAACTGCAGCAGACACTGCTGGGTCTCTCAGTGGTTCGCCATTCCCAGCATTCTCTGTGAAGGGCGATGACATCAGTAGTTTTAGCACTAACCGCCGTGCAGAGCCACTGTGTGAAAGTATGGGAAACGGTGGCTTTAACTGGCAGTAACCTTTCTGATGTCTCCACCAGTCACAGCCACTGTAAGCCATGTTACATGGTACGCCTGCCAATCACAGCTATGTAAATACTTGGCATGGCTGTGATGGGGCCGGAAGTGCACACAGCCTGAACACTTGCTGATTGACTGTGCTGTAGCTTTTCAACATATTCGGGTGTCGAACCTTAACAGTAACACAGATTTCCATTTAAAAGTCTGTGTACGGAAGTAAAGTTTCGTACAAACCCAGAACTTTATCATTTGGGTTTGCTCATCCCTAGTGACTATCTTTTTTTGTATTAATTATTTTGTGCTTATAATATGCATTCAATGTACTCTCTAGTCAAAATCCCCACTATTAATATGTAAACTGCACTGTATCCAGTGATAGAGACTTCAGTGGCAATTGAGACTTCTTGCCGAGAGTCTAAGAATAGTTAAAATGCCAACTCCCAGTTTCTCAGACACAAAATACACTACTGTTCAAACGTTTAGGATCACCCAGACAATTTTGTGTTTTCCATGAAAACTCATACTTTTTTAATCAAATGAGTTACCAAATGAATTGAAAATCTAGTCCAGACATTGATAAGGCTCGAAAAAAAGATTTTTATTTGAAATAATAATTTTCTCCTTCAAACTATGCTTTCGTCAAAGAAGCCCCTCCCACAATTTGGCTTGGCTTAATGGGAACTTTTTGCATACCATACGGTCAAGCTGCTCCCACAACAGCTAAATGGGGTTGAGATCTGGTGACTGCGCTAGCCACTCCATTACAGATAGAATACTAGCTGCCTGCATCTTCCCTAAATAGTTCTTGCATAATTTGGAGGTGTGCTTTGGATCGTTGTCCCTTTTACCTTGTAGAAATGTCCCACTTTACGAACACCAAAGCAACCCCAGACCATCACATTACCTCCACCATGCTTGACAGATGGCATCAGACACTCTTCCAACATCTTTTCTGTTCTGTATGATCCAAACACCTCAAACTTGGATTCATATGTCCATAACACTTTTTTTCAATCATCCTCTGTCCAATGTCTGTGTTCTTTTGCCACTCTGCACTGAAGGCCAGCATCCCGGAGTCGCCTCTTCACTGTAGACGTTAACACTGGCGTTTTGCGTGTACTATTTAATGAACCTGCCAGTTGAGGACCTATGAGGCATCAATTTCTCAAACTACAGACTGTAATGAACTTGTCTTGTTGCTCAGTTGTGCAGCGGGGCCTCTCACTTCTCTTTCTACTCTGGTTAGAGCCTGCTTGTGCTCTCTGAAGGGAGTAGTACACACCGTTGTGGGAAATCTCCAGTTTCTTGGCAACTTCTCGCATGGAATAGCCTTCGTTTCAAAGAACAAGAATAGACTGTCGAGTTTTAAATGAAAGTTCTTTTTTTCTGGCCATTTTTTAGAGTTTAATGCAACCAACAAATGTAATGCTCCAGATTCTCAACTAGCTCACAGGAAACAGGAACACATGGGCTACTTGCACAGTGAACAAGTCTGTAGGAACATGTTCACACACCACCAAGAAACTTGAAGACACAAAAGAGCATAGTAAAACCAAAAACACTCAACAAAATGCCCTGATTTTTACATCTTTTACTAGCACTTGCGGATTATTGTGATTTTTTGAAACTGAGTGTTTTTGGTTCTACTATGCTCTTTTGTGTCTTCTAGCTCAAAGGAAAGTCAGGTTTATAGGTTCTCTAATCAGCCAAACTGTTTTCAGCTGTGCTAACATACTTGCACAAGGGTTTTCAAGGGTATTCTAACCATCCATTAGACTTCTTACACAGTTAGCAAACACAAAGTACCATAAGAACAGTGGAGTGATGGTTGTTGGAAATGGGCCTCTATACACCTATGAAGATATTGCATTACAAACCAGACATCTGCAGCTAGAATAGTTATTTACCACATTATCAATGTATAGAGTGTATTTCCGAATCATTTAATGTTAGCTTAATTGGAAAAACTGTGCTTTTCTTTTTTTTTTTTTTTTTTTTTTTTTTTTATAAAAAGGAAATTTCTAAGTGACCGTAAACTTTTGAACGGTAGTGTATATTCACGTTGGATCAGAAAAAATGTAAGATTGTTTTTTTTTTGTTTTAATACATTGCACTCTTTATTTTTGTGTTGTATATAATTTACTGAAGTATCTTTTGTTTCAGGAACTACAACTATCATCGAGACCAGAGGCCTATCCTATTCCAACTCAGACATATCCCAGGGAATATTTTACATTTCCAAACCCCAAATCCCAAGATCGACTAAATCCTCCACAAGGCCAATGGCCAGATTATGAAGGCAAAGTGCATGTTCAAGGTGGAAGCAACCACTCTAGCAATACTTCTGTTCAAGTAAGAAGTTCACAGAAATTGATTGGCCACCTACTTCAATAACCTTGTTAATCTTTCTGTTAAAATGTATATCCAGGTTCTCAAGAAAATGGCTATATTGTAGGACTCTGCTTTATAATAATATTCTCTATTAGCTGATAACCTGTCTGAAGTCTGTTCTGCAAACTACACAAAGCAAAGCGGCGTCCTGCTCTCCAATTTTCAGTGTGAGCGCTATAAAATCTTATGACACATGCTTCCACACTGAAGATGGCACGTTAGTAGCAGGAAAAGGACACTGTTTAGTTTATTGTGACCCGCAGTACAGACTTTAGGTGGTACTCGCTGCAGGTTATCATCAGAAATTGAGTGATTTAGAAAAGTTATTACCTCTTTAGTGCCTGTTTTTTTAGTTCTAAAACTAGTGTTTTTTTTAACTCTGTACTATAGTTATTTATTTATTTATTTTTTAAAGCGAATTGAACATTCTCAAGAAGAGTTAAGAGATGAACCTGAATTTCATTCGAAACAAAGTCATTCAGAGTCTGTCATGGGAAATAATTTGGAGTTTTTAGACAGAAAGATGGATAACAAGGACAGTTGGATAAGTCAAACTTCTACTGTGGAATCGAGTACCTCCAGCCAAGAACATCTAAACAGTTCGATGATGACATATTCTTCCTCCTCATTGTTAAACAAAACTGGTCCTGGTCGTTGGAAAACTCCAGTGGCTTCTCATGCTCCTCCAGTTGCAGGGTCACAGCCTGTGAGAACGGATCTGCCGCCACCACCACCACCACCACCAATGCATTATGGAGAAGAATTTGAGAGATTAGAGGGTATTCCTATCGATTTACCACTTCCACCACCACCACCATCACAAAGTCAACTGAGCTCTCAAATGAACTCACAATCTGCTGCATTAGAGAGGAAAAAAAGAGAAGAACATCAGAGGTGGTATGAGAAGGAAAAAGCCCGCTTAGAGGAGGAAAGAGAAAGAAAGAGACGAGAACAAGAGAGAAAACTTGGAAAAGTGCAAACACCGGCTACTACTGCTCCACATGTTGTTGTTTCACAGTCTTCATTACCAGTACCGCCCTCAAATATTCCACTGACAAAACCAGAGAAACCTGCAAATGTTCCCCGTCCACAAGAAACCGTTATCCGTGAGCTGCAACCTCAACAGCAACCGCGCACAATAGAAAGACGTGACCTTCAATATATTACAGTAAGCAAAGAGGAACTTTCTTCTGGTGACAGTCTTTCTCCTGATCCGTGGAAGCGGGATGCCAAGGAGAAATTGGAAAAGCAGCAACAAATGCACATTGTAGATATGCTCAGTAAGGAAATCAGTGAACTACAAAACAAATCAGAACGATCTGCTGAAGAGAATGACAGGCTTCGCAAATTAATGCTAGAGTGGCAGTTCCAGAAGAGGCTCCAAGAGTCCAAGCAGAAAGATGAGGATGATGACGAGGATGAAGAAGATGATGATATGGACACTATACTTATTATGCAGCGCCTGGAAGCAGAAAGAAAAGCAAGGGTAATACCATTTTTGTATTTTATTTATTACTTTTTAATTAAAAAAAAATAATTATCATGGACCACATGCTCTGTGTTAAAGGAAACGTATCAGCAGGATTGTACTCAGTAAACTAGACACTGTCAGGTTTGCACTGTTACACTGATTACAATGATACCTTGATTGAGGAAATCCGTCTTGTTGTTTAATCTGTATTTGTAGTTTTTAGTTAGAGATTCTCTTGCTTAAAGGCGGACCTGTGGGCGGGGCTTTATGTGGTGCTCTGCGTACATATTCATCCTTATGGGCTTATGACAGGTCACTGATCCCTCAGTGAAGCACAAGAATCTCATTAACGGAAAACTACAAATACAAAATAAACAACAACCGCAAGACTGATTTCTTGAACCAAGGTATCATTGTAATCAGTATAACGGCGTCGATCTGACACTGTCTGTAGGTTACTGAGCAAAATCCTGCTGCCAGATTCCCTTTAAATGGAATCTGTCATGTGTAAATTAGGGGGGGGGGGTTTGAGTTAACCTTTTTAAATTTTACGATCTATTTAAAGAAAGCTCAGAATTTTCATATTTGCCACTAGTCCTTTTTCCTCCCTCTGTACAGTAGACTTTCAGCAACTTTTGTTTTGCCAAAATCTGACCATTCTTTGTCCATTAACTGATCAATATTTCTGCATTTATTTTATTAACCTAAACCACATTTCGGAGGGTTTCAGGTTTCAAAAGAATAATTTATACAACCAATGGATGAATTTAACGTCAGGTTATAAGCTTTTATTTACATAACATGGATAAGCTACATGACTTCTGTCAGGGAGTGAATACGAATACAGCAATACCAAACATGTCCAGTTTTTATTATTTTACTAGTGAAAAAAAAAATCAAAAGTTTTGAAAAAAAAATTGGGTTGTCACCATTTTTCGAAACACATAACGTTTTTATTTTTCGGCCAATGGAACTGTGTGATGGCTTTTTTTTGCAGGAATACAAAACATTTTTATTAGTACCATTTATGGATAGATGTGACTTTTTGATCGCTCATTACAGCCTTTTTGTGGAATTGAGGCTACCAAAAAAACATAATTTTGTTTTTCTTGAATTTTTGCCGTTTTACGGTGTTTACTGATCGGTTTAATTGTTTTTGTATTTTGATAGATCAGACTTTTCTGAACCTAGAAATACCACATGTTTGTTTTTTTTTATTTTTATAATATCTTTATTTTCAATGGGGGAAAAGAGTTGATTTGAACTTTTACTTTTTTTCTGTTCTTGTTAGCCCCCTTATGGGACCTGAAGATGCAATCGTCTGAACGCTTGTGCTATATACTGCAATGCAACAGTATCGCTGCATATAGCAGAGATCACGGTCTCCTTTGAAATCTCCATAATGACAGGCACAGGGGTCTTCAGCTGACCCCCAGCTGTCCTGACAACCCATCGGCGACCTGCGATCATGTCACAGGCACCCCATTAGGCAGAGAAAATAACACATGCTAACGTCTGCACGTGTTAAATGCCACTGTCACAGATTGACAGTGGCATTTAACAGGTTAACAATTGTGAGTGGAGCTG
The DNA here is from genome assembly GCF_032444005.1 of Ranitomeya imitator. Taxonomy (NCBI): domain Eukaryota; kingdom Metazoa; phylum Chordata; class Amphibia; order Anura; family Dendrobatidae; genus Ranitomeya; species Ranitomeya imitator. The sequence goes on from NC_091286.1 coordinate 158,775,281, forward strand.
TTAGCAACAGATGCTGGCTGTAATACACAGCCATTGCTTGGTAGGTATGTTGCGGGCTCGCCGTGAGAGCTCACTCCATACACCTGCTTCTGACATGCATCGTACATGTTAGGCGGATGTCTTAAAGGGGTTAAATTCAGTAAAAAGTGGAAAATAAAAATTAAAAAATATACAGTACAGACCAAAAGTTTGGACACACCTTCTCATTTAAAGATTTTTCTGTATTTTCATGACTATGAAAATTGTAAATTCACACTGAAGGCATCAAAACTATGAATTAACACCTGTGGAATTATATACGTAACAAAAAAGTGTGAAACAACTGAAAATGTCATATTCTAGGCTCTTCAAAGTAGCCACCTTTTGCTTTGATGACTGTTTTGCACACTCTTGGCATTCTCTTGATGAGCTTCAAGAGGTAGTCACTGGTGTGCCCTGTCAGGTTTAATAAGTGGGATTTCTTGCTTTATAAATGGGGTTGGGACCAACAGTTGTGTTGAGCAGAAGTCTGGTGGATACACAGCTGATAGTCCTACTGAATAGACTGTTAGCGGCTTTTTTCTTGCCATAATACAAATTCTAAGTAAAGAAAAATGAGTGGCCATCATTACTTTAAGAAATGAAGGTCAGGTAGTCCGAAAAATTGGGAAACTTTGAAAGTGTCCCCAAGTGTAGTTGCAAAAACCATCAAGCGCTACTGGCTCACATGAGGACCGCCCCAGGAAAGGAAGACCAAGAGTCACCTCTGCTTCTGAGGATAAGTTTATCCGAGTTACCAGCCTCAGAAATCGCAGGTTAACAGCAGCTCAGATTAGAGACCAGGTCAATGCCACGCAGAGTTCTAGCAGCAGACACATCTCTACAACAACTGTTAAGCAGGCCTTCATGGTAAAATAGCTGCTAGGAAGCCACTGCTAAGGACAGGCAACAAGCAGAAGAGACTTGTTTGGGCTAAAGGACACAAGGAATGGACATCCACCGTGTCTTTGTGCGACGCAGAAAAGATGAACGGATGGCCTCTACATGCCTGGTTCCCACCGTGAAGCATGGAGGAGGACACTGTTGGGAATTTATTCAAAATTGTAGGCATACTGAACCAGCATGGCTACCACAGCATCTTGCAGCGGCATGCTATTCCATCCGGTTTGCGTTTAGTTGGACCATCATTTATTTTCAACAGGACAATGACCCCAAACACACCTCCAGGCTGTGTAAGGGCTATTTGACCAAGAAGGAGAATGGCCTGGCTTCCACAGTCACCAGACCTGAACCCAATCAAGATGGTTTGGGGTGAACCTAGAATATAAGACATATTTTCAGTTGTTTCACACTTTTTTGTTAAGTATATAATTCCACATGTGTTAATTCATAGTTGTGATGCCTTCAGTGTGAATTTACAATTTTCATAGTCATGAAAATACAGAAAAACCTTTAAATGAGGTGTCCAAACTTTTGATCTGTACTGTATGAAAAAAAAACACAAGTTCAAATCACCCCCCCTTTTGCCGAATTAAAAAATATAAAATAAATACACACAATTGGTGTTGATGTTTTTGTAAAAGTCCGATCTAGCAACATCTAGCAATACAATAATCGGATTGGTAAATCTCATAACGAAGAAAAAAAATCTAAATTTTAGGATTACTTTTTTACTTTTTCTTTTTTTTTTATTTCGCTGCAGCATTACAATAAAATGCAAATAAGGCAATCAAAACATCAAAATGGGATAAGTAAAAACCTAAGCCCCATATCACGAAAAATGAAATATTATGGGTCTTGGAAAATGAAGACAAAAGCAAACAATTTTTTTCTTACAAATTTCCTCATTTCTTTCTCCACTTACCGTAAATAAAAAAACAACAGCAAATGTTTGGTATTTGGGTTTTCGTACCAACCTGCAGAATCATATTAATGTGTCAGTTTTACCGCATAAGGATTTGTTCACACATATGCGTTTTTATAATGCTACTTTTAGCTGCATTTTGTAGTACCAGCTATGTCTGAGATTTCAGAAATCTCAAACACAGCTTGTTTTTTTTTTGTCCTCAGTATTTTGTGGTGAAAAAAGGCTGAAAAAGCATATCGGGTTTTGCTGCTTTTTTTTGTTTTCAAAACCTGATGAAGTAGAGTCAGATTTTTTTTGCTCTAAACCTTATCAGGCATGCACAAGAGACAAATGTAGCAGGACCCAAAACCAAGCAAAACCTGCTTTTCTGCAGAAAGTTTCTTACTGTCAAGAGAGCAGGTTGTGCAGCAAAAGCGTAACTTGTGAACATAGCCTAACATGGTAAATATAGTGGGGAAAATAAGAATTTGATACACTGCCGATTTTGCAAGTTTTCCCACCTACAAACAATGAAGAGGTCTGCAAGGTACACCTCACCTGTGAGACAGAGTCTTTAGTAAAAAATCCAGAAAATCACATTGTATGATTTTTACATAATTAATTTGCTTTACGTTTCCTTTAGTTCTTTACCAAGTTTGCACACACTGCAGCAGGGATTTTGGCCAACTCCTCCATACAGATCTTCTCCAGATCTTTTATGTTTCAGGGCTGTTGCTGGGCAACATTGAGTTTCAGCTCCTTCCGAAGATTTTCTATTGGGTTCAGGTCTGGATACTGGCTAGGCCACTCCAGGACCTTGAAAATGCTTCTTACAGAGCCAATCCTTAGTTGCCCTGGCTGTGTGTTTCTGGTCATTCAGTGGGAAAAACAATATATTGTATGATTTTTACATAATTACTTTGCATTTTATTGCATGAAATAAGTATTTAATACAATAGCAAAAACAAACTTAACATTTGGTTCAGAAACCTTAGTTTGCAAAAACAGAGGTCAGTTGTTTCCTGTAGTTCTTGACCAAGTTTGCCCACACTGCAGCAAGGTTTCGGGGCTGTCACTGGGCAACTTTGAGTTTCAGCACCCTCCAAAGATTTTCTATTGGGTTCAGTTCTAAGGACTGGCTAGGCCACTCCAGGACATTGAAATGCTTCTTATGGAGCCACTCAGTTGCCCTGGCTGTGTTTCTTGTAATTGTCATACTAGAAGAACCAGCCACGACCCATCTTCAATACTCTTACTGAGGGAAGGAGGTTGCTGGCCAAAATCTTGCGATACATGACCCCCTCCATCCTCCCTTCAATATGGTGCCCGTCTTGTCTCCTTTGCAGAAAAGCACCACCAAAATATGTTGTTTCCCCCACCATGCTTCACAGTTGGGATGATGTTCTTGGAATTATACTCATCCTTCTTCTCCTTCCTAACACAGTGAGTGGAGTTTTACCAAAAAGTTCTATTTTGGTCTCATCTGACCATATAACCTCCTTCAATACATCCCTGGATCATCCAGATGGTCATTAATGAGTTTCAAATGCGCCTGGACATTTGCTGGTGTGAGCAGGGGGATCTTGCATGCCCTGCAGGATTTTAATCCATGATGGCGTAGTGTGTTACTAACGATAATGTTTGAGACTCCAGTCCCAGCTCTTTTCTGGTCATTGACCAGATCCTTCCGTGTAGTTCTGGCCTGACCGTTCTCAGAATCCTCTTTGGCCCACTAGGTGAGATCTTGTATGGAGCCCCAGACCGAGGAAGCGTGACAGTCATCTTTTGTTTCTTCCATTTTATAGTAATTGCGACCATAGCTGGTTCGTTCTCACCAAGCTGCTTGCCTATTTTCCTGTTGCCTATCCCAGCCTTGTGCAGGTCTACAATTTAGTCTCTGGTGTTCTTAGAAAGCTCTTTGGTCTTGGCCATGGTGGAGAGGTTAAAGTGTGATTAACTGTGTGAGTGGACAGGTGTCTTTTATACAGGCATCAAGTTCAAACATTTGCAGTTAATAACAGGTAGTGCAGAGTAGGAGGGCTTCTTAAACAAAAACTAACAGGTCTGTGAGACCAAGAATTCTTGCTGGTTTGCAAGTGATCAAATACTTATTTCATGCAATAAATGCTAATTGATTATGTAAAAATCCTGCAACGGGATTTTTCTGGATTCCTCTCCATTCTTTGTAGGTGGAAAGACTGGCAAAATTGACAGTACATCGAAAACACTGCTCAAAAAAAAAATAAAGGGAACACTTAAAACAATGTAACAAAGTCAATCACACTTCTGTGAAATCAACCTGTCCAGTTATGAAGCAACACCGATTGTGAATCCGTTTTTCCTGCTGTTGTGCAAATGAAACAGACAACAGGTAGAAATGATAGGCAATTAGCAAGACATTAGCAATTTTTATCGTGGGTACGCTTCATCTGTGAGAGACAGAATCTTTAATAAAAAATCAAGAAAAATACCATTGTATGATTTTTACATAATTCGCATTTGATTGCATGAAATAAGTACGGTATTTGATACAATAGAAAAACAGAACTTATTATTTGGTACAGAAACCTTTACTTGCAATTACAGAGGCCCGACGTTTCCTGCAGTTCTTGACTAAGTTTGCACACAATGCAGCAGGGATTTTGGCCCACTCCTCCAGATGGTTTAGGTTTCGGGGCTATCACTGGGCAACAGTTTCAGCTCCTTCCAAAAATGTTCTATTGGGTTCAGGTGTGGAGACTGGCTAGGCTGCTCCAGGACCTTGAAATGCTTCTTCCGGCGCCGCTCCTTAGGTGCCCAGTCTGTGTGTTTATCATTTGCACTAAGCACCATACCATTTCCCTCACGGATCAATAAATGATAGTATTGTGTCTGTGGTGTCCGCACTGCATTACCATAGCTTACCAAGAGGGAATCTTCATATAAGGATTTTTTTCTTATACAACGTTGTTATAATTACTACCCAGTTGTGGGATTTTTGCATGCATATATGGCTGTGCCACATGATCTGTTATTTTCTGTGCAATACCTCTTGCCTTTATCTTTTAAGGCAGGCTATGTGCACACGTTGCAGATTTCCTGCAGAACTGCAGCTTTTTTTTACCGCGCAGAAACGCTGCAGATCTGCAAGTGATTTACAGTACAATGTAAATCAATGGCCAAAAAAAAATGCTGTGCTCATGGTGCGGAAAAATCTGCACAGAAAACGCAGCAGATTCAAAAAAGGAGCATGTCACTTCTTTTGTGCAGTTCTGCTGCGTTTCTGCACCCTCCTTAATAGAAATCTGCAGGGGTAAAAAAAATGAAGAAATCCGCACAAAAATCTGCAGCGTGTGGACAGACCATAACGGTTTTGTGTTATCAATTAATAAAATTTTGCAATTTTTTTTAGCAAAGTCTCCTTTTTTGGATAGGTTTATGTACTAAATTACTGGGGATATTTTTTGGCTAACTTGTTAAAGTGTTGCAATTAAATAAAAACAAGCTCCTTTCCAAGGATGTGAACACTGTCTCCTGGCAGTCAGGTGACCTTGTCTCGCGTGTGTGCTGCAGACAATCTGCGGCCGCTGATGGGCTGCAGCCTTCACAGTTCTAACAAATGTCTGAGGGCAGTATGAAGGCTGCAGCTGGTCAGCGGTGGCGGAGGTCATTAATATGCCACAACCCTTTAAGCCCGAAGTACAGACTTATGACTGCTAAATATGATTTCAGTGCATTTTACTACTTACACTCTAATCTTTTTCTTTTAACTCTCTGTTGACCTCTTCCAGTAGTCACAGAAATACTGTGAATAAAGCATGTTCTCATCTGGCAGTAAAATGTAGGTTAAATACAATATGTTAACTAAACAAAGAAATTGTCAGACATGTTGATAGTTTGCAATTCAACATAACGTATTTTTCATTTTATTAAATTCATGGCCTACTTTTTGGATAAACCAAAAGTATGAGGCTGAGGGGGATCTGACTACTTTTAGGAGCAGCTGTGCTTTGGTATGTGCACACGTTGCGGACTTTGCTGTGGATCCGCAGCGTTTCCGCAGCTGCGGATCTGCAGCAGTTTCCCAAGAGTTTACAGTACAATGTAAACTTATGGGAAAACAAAAACGCTGTGCCCATGCTGCGGAAAAAGCCGCGCGGAAACGCAGCGGATTATTTTCCGCGGCATGTTAATTCTTTGTGCGGAATCCGCAGCGTTTTTCCATCTGCTCCAATAGAAAAATGCAGATGGAAAACCGCAGCAGAATCCGCAGTAAAAACCGCGATAAATCTGCAGTAAAAACCGCGATAAATCTGCAGTAAAAACCGCAGCGGTTTTGCACTGCAGATTTATCAAATGTGCTGCGGAAAAATCCGCAGCGGATTTTTCTACGTGTGCACATAGCCTTAAACAGTTTTGTCCCATTCACCTGAATGATGTTAAGCTGCAAACTGCAAAAACTACAGCACTGCAGTACGGAGGGGTGGGCAGTCTGAAGAGGCAACAGCACTGCAGTACGGAGGGGTGGGCATTCTGAAGAGGCAACAGCACTGCAGTACGGAGGGGTGGGCATTCTGAAGAGGCAACAGCACTGCAGTACGGAGGGGTGGGCATTCTGAAGAGGCAACAGCACTGCAGTACGGAGGGGTGGGCATTCTGAAGAGGCAACAGCACTGCAGTACGGAGGGGTGGGCATTCTGAAGAGGCAACAGCACTGCAGTACGGAGGGGTGGGCATTCTGAAGAGGCAACAGCACTGCAGTACGGAGGGGTGGGCATTCTGAAGAGGCAACAGCACTGCAGTACGGAGGGGTGGGCATTCTGAAGAGGCAACAGCACTGCAGTACGGAGGGGTGGGCATTCTGAAGAGGCAACAGCACTGCAGTACGGAGGGGTGGGCATTCTGAAGAGGCAACAGCACTGCAGTACGGAGGGGTGGGCATTCCGAAGAGGCAACAGCACTGCAGTACGGAGGGGTGGGCATTCTGAAGAGGCAACAGCACTGCAGTACGGAGGGGTGGGCATTCCGAAGAGGCAACAGCACTGCAGTACGGAGGGGTGGGCATTCCGAAGAGGCAACAGCACTGCAGTACGGAGGGGTGGGCATTCCGAAGAGGCAACAGCACTGCAGTACGGAGGGGTGGGCATTCCGAAGAGGCAACAGCACTGCAGTACGGAGGGGTGGGCAGTCTGAAGAGGCAACAGCACTGCAGTACGGAGGGGTGGGCATTCTGAAGAGGCAACAGCACTGCAGTACGGAGGGGTGGGCATTCTGAAGAGGCAACAGCACTGCAGTACGGAGGGGTGGGCATTCTGAAGAGGCAACAGCACTGCAGTACGGAGGGGTGGGCAGTCTGAAGAGGCAACAGCACTGCAGTACGGAGGGGTGGGCATTCTGAAGAGGCAACAGCACTGCAGTACGGAGGGGTGGGCATTCTGAAGAGGCAACAGCACTGCAGTACGGAGGGGTGGGCATTCTGAAGAGGCAACAGCACTGCAGTACGGAGGGGTGGGCATTCTGAAGAGGCAACAGCACTGCAGTACGGAGGGGTGGGCATTCTGAAGAGGCAACAGCACTGCAGTACGGAGGGGTGGGCATTCTGAAGAGGCAACAGCACTGCAGTACGGAGGGGTGGGCATTCTGAAGAGGCAACAGCACTGCAGTACGGAGGGGTGGGCATTCTGAAGAGGCAACAGCACTGCAGTACGGAGGGGTGGGCATTCCGAAGAGGCAACAGCACTGCAGTACGGAGGGGTGGGCATTCTGAAGAGGCAACAGCACTGCAGTACGGAGGGGTGGTCAGTCTGAAGAGGCAACAGCACTGCAGTACGGAGGGGTGGGCATTCTGAAGAGGCAACAGCACTGCAGTACGGAGGGGTGGGCATTCTGAAGAGGCAACAGCACTGCAGTACGGAGGGGTGGGCATTCTGAAGAGGCAACAGCACTGCAGTACGGAGGGGTGGGCAGTCTGAAGAGGCAACAGCACTGCAGTACGGAGGGGTGGGCATTCTGAAGAGGCAACAGCACTGCAGTACGGAGGGGTGGGCAGTCTGAAGAGGCAACAGCACTGCAGTACGGAGGGGTGGGCATTCCGAAGAGGCAACAGCACTGCAGTACGGAGGGGTGGGCATTCTGAAGAGGCAACAGCACTGCAGTACGGAGGGGTGGGCAGTCTGAAGAGGCAACAGCACTGCAGTACGGAGGGGTGGGCATTCTGAAGAGGCAACAGCACTGCAGTACGGAGGGGTGGGCAGTCTGAAGAGGCAACAGCACTGCAGTACGGAGGGGTGGGCATTCTGAAGAGGCAACAGCACTGCAGTACGGAGGGGTGGGCAGTCTGAAGAGGCAACAGCACTGCAGTACGGAGGGGTGGGCATTCTGAAGAGGCAACAGCACTGCAGTACGGAGGGGTGGGCATTCTGAAGAGGCAACAGCACTGCAGTACGGAGGGGTGGGCATTCTGAAGAGGCAACAGCACTGCAGTACGGAGGGGTGGGAAGTCTGAAGAGGCAACAGCACTGCTGTACGGAGGGGTGGGCATTCTGAAGAGGCAACAGCACTGCAGTACGGAGGGGTGGGCAGTCTGAAGAGGCAACAGCACTGCAGTACGGAGGGGTGGGCATTCTGAAGAGGCAACAGCACTGCAGTACGGAGGGGTGGGCAGTCTGAAGAGGCAACAGCACTGCAGTACGGAGGGGTGGGCATTCTGAAGAGGCAACAGCACTGCAGTACGGAGGGGTGGGCAGTCTGAAGAGGCTACAGCACTGCAGTACGGAGGGGTGGGCATTCTGAAGAGGCAACAGCACTGCAGTACGGAGGGGTGGGCATTCTGAAGAGGCAACAGCACTGCAGTACGGAGGGGTGGGCAGTCTGAAGAGGCTACATCACTGCAGTACGGAGGGGTGGGCATTCTGAAGAGGCTACATCCCTGCAGTACGGAGGGGTGGGCATTCTGAAGAGGCAACAGCACTGCAGTACGGAGGGGTGGGCAGTCTGAAGAGGCAACAGCACTGCAGTACGGAGGGGTGGGCAGTCTGAAGAGGCTACATCACTGCAGTACGGAGGGGTGGGCATTCTGAAGAGGCAACAGCACTGCAGTACGGAGGGGTGGGCATTCTGAAGAGGCAACAGCACTGCAGTACGGAGGGGTGGGCATTCTGAAGAGGCTACATCACTGCAGTACGGAGGGGTGGGCATTCTGAAGAGGCAACAGCACTGCAGTACGGAGGGGTGGGCAGTCTGAAGAGGCTACAGAACTGCAGTACGGAGGGGTGGGCAGTCTGAAGAGGCTACATCACTGCAGTACGGAGGGGTGGGCAGTCTGAAGAGGCTACATCACTGCAGTACGGAGGGGTGGGCAGTCTGAAGAGGCTACAGCACTGCAGTACGGAGGGGTGGGCATTCTGAAGAGGCTACAGCACTGCAGTACGGAAGAGGCTACATCACTGCAGTACGGAGGGGTGGGCATTCTGAAGAGGCTACATCACTGCAGTACGGAGGGGTGGGCATTCTGAAGAGGCAACAGCACTGCAGTACGGAGGGGTGCGCAGTCTGAAGAGGCAACAGCACTGCAGTACGGAGGGGTGGGCATTCTGAAGAGGCTACAGCACTGCAGTACGGAGGGGTGGGCAGTCTGAAGAGGCTACATCACTGCAGTACGGAGGGGTGGGCAGTCTGAAGAGACTTTAGCACTGCAATACGGAGGGGTGGGCAGTCTGAAGAGGCTACAGCACTGCAGTACGGAGGGGTGGGCATTCTGAAGAGGCTACAGCACTGCAGTATGGAGGGGTGGGCATTCTGAAGAGGCTACAGCACTGCAGTACGGAGGGGTGGGCAGTCTGAAGAGGCTACATCACTGCAGTACGGAGGGGTGGGCAGTCTGAAGAGACTATAGCACTGCAGTACGGAGGGGTGGGCATTCTGAAGAGGCTACATCACTGCAGTACGGAGGGGTGGGCATTCTGAAGAGGCAACAGCACTGCAGTACGGAGGGGTGGGCAGTCTGAAGAGGCTACAGAACTGCAGTACGGAGGGGTGGGCAGTCTGAAGAGGCTACAGAACTGCAGTACGGAGGGGTGGGCAGTCCGAAGAGGCTACATCACTGCAGTACGGAGGGGTGGGCATTCTGAAGAGGCAACAGCACTGCAGTACGGAGGGGTGGGCAGTCTGAAGAGGCTACATCACTGCAGTACGGAGGGGTGGGCATTCTGAAGAGGCTACATCACTGCAGTACGGAGGGGTGGGCAGTCTGAAGAGGCTACAGCACTGCAGTACGGAGGGGTGGGCATTCTGAAGAGGCTACAGCACTGCAGTACGGAAGAGGCTACATCACTGCAGTACGGAGGGGTGGGCATTCTGAAGAGGCTACATCACTGCAGTACGGAGGGGTGGGCATTCTGAAGAGGCAACAGCACTGCAGTACGGAGGGGTGGGCAGTCTGAAGAGGCAACAGCACTGCAGTACGGAGGGGTGGGCATTCTGAAGAGGCTACAGCACTGCAGTACAGAGGGGTGGGCAGTCTGAAGAGGCTACATCACTGCAGTACGGAGGGGTGGGCAGTCTGAAGAGACTTTAGCACTGCAGTACGGAGGGGTGGGCAGTCTGAAGAGGCTACAGCACTGCAGTACGGAGGGGTGGGCATTCTGAAGAGGCTACAGCACTGCAGTATGGAGGGGTGGGCATTCTGAAGAGGCTACAGCACTGCAGTACGGAGGGGTGGGCAGTCTGAAGAGGCTACAGCACTGCAGTACGGAGGGGTGGGCAGTCTGAAGAGACTATAGCACTGCAGTACGGAGGGGTGGGCAGTCTGAAGAGGCTACATCACTGCAGTACGGAGGGGTGGGCATTCTGAAGAGGCTACAGCACTGCAGTAAGGAGGGGTGGGCATTCTGAAGACTATAGCACTGCAGTACGGAGGGGTGGGCAATCTGAAGAGGCTACAGCACTGCAGTAGGAGGGGTGGGCATTCTGAAGAGGCAACAGCACTGCAGTACGGAGGGGTGGGCAGTCTGAAGAGGCTACAGCACTGCAGTACAAGGGGGTGGGAATTCTGAAGAGACTATAGCACTGCAGTACGGAGGGATGGGCATTCTGAAGAGGCTACATCACTGCAGTACGGAGCGGTGGGCATTCTGAAGAGGCAACAGCACTGCAGTACGGAGGGGTGGGCAGTCTGAAGAGGCTACAGCACTCCAGTACGGAGGGGTGGGCATTCTGAAGAGGCTACAGCACTGCAGTAAGGAGGGGTGGGCATTCTGAAGACTATAGCACTGCAGTACGGAGGGGTGGGCAATCTGAAGAGGCTACAGCACTGCAGTAAGGAGGGGTGGGCATTCTTAAGAGGCAACAGCACTGCAGTACGGAGGGGTGGGCAGTCTGAAGAGGCTGCAGTACAAGGGGGTGGGAATTCTGAAGAGACTATAGCACTGCAGTACGGAGGGATGGGCATTCTGAAGAGGCTACATCACTGCAGTACGGAGGGGTGGGCATTCCGAAGAGGCTACATCACTGCAGTCCGGAGGAATGGGCATTCTGAAGAGACTACAGCACTGCAGTATGGAGGGGTGGGCATTCTGAAGAGGCTACAGCACTGCAGTAAGGAGGGATAGGCATTCTGAAGAGGCTACAGCACTGCAGTAAGGAAGGGTGGGCATTCTGAAGAGGCTACATCACTGTAGTATGGAGGGGTGGGCATTCTGAAGAGTCTACAGCACTGCTGTACGGAGGGGTGGGCATTCTGAAGAGGCTACAGCACTGCAGTACGGAGGGGTGGGCAGCCTGAAGAGGCTACAGCACTGCAGTACGGAGGGGTGGGCAGCCTGAAGAGGCTACAGCACTGCAGTACGGAGGGGTGGGCAGCCTGAAGAGGCTACAGCACTGCAGTATGGAGGGGTGGGCATTCGGAAGAGTCTACAGCACTGCAGTAAGGAGGCATAGGCATTCTGAAGAGGCAACAGCACTGCAGTACGGAGGGGTGGGCAGTCTGAAGAGGCTACAGCACTGCAGTACGGAGGGGTGGGCATTCTGAAGAGGCTACAGCACTGCAGTAAGGAGGGGTGGGCATTCTGAAGACTATAGCACTGCAGTACGGAGGGGTGGGCAATCTGAAGAGGCTACAGCACTGCAGTAAGGAGGGGTGGGCATTCTTAAGAGGCAACAGCACTGCAGTACGGAGGGGTGGGCAGTCTGAAGAGGCTACAGCACTGCAGTACGGAGGGGTGGGCAGTCTGAAGAGGCTACAGCACTCCAGTACGGAGGGGTGGGCATTCTGAAGAGGCTACAGCACTGCAGTAAGGAGGGGTGGGCATTCTGAAGACTATAGCACTGCAGTACGGAGGGGTGGGCAATCTGAAGAGGCTACAGCACTGCAGTAAGGAGGGGTGGGCATTCTTAAGAGGCAACAGCACTGCAGTACGGAGGGGTGGGCAGTCTGAAGAGGCTGCAGTACAAGGGGGTGGGAATTCTGAAGAGACTATAGCACTGCAGTACGGAGGGATGGGCATTCTGAAGAGGCTACATCACTGCAGTACGGAGGGGTGGGCATTCCGAAGAGGCTACATCACTGCAGTCCGGAGGAATGGGCATTCTGAAGAGACTACAGCACTGCAGTATGGAGGGGTGGGCATTCTGAAGAGGCTACAGCACTGCAGTAAGGAGGGATAGGCATTCTGAAGAGGCTACAGCACTGCAGTAAGGAAGGGTGGGCATTCTGAAGAGGCTACATCACTGTAGTATGGAGGGGTGGGCATTCTGAAGAGTCTACAGCACTGCTGTACGGAGGGGTGGGCATTCTGAAGAGGCTACAGCACTGCAGTACGGAGGGGTGGGCAGCCTGAAGAGGCTACAGCACTGCAGTACGGAGGGGTGGGCAGCCTGAAGAGGCTACAGCACTGCAGTACGGAGGGGTGGGCAGCCTGAAGAGGCTACAGCACTGCAGTATGGAGGGGTGGGCATTCGGAAGAGTCTACAGCACTGCAGTAAGGAGGCATAGGCATTCTGAAGAGGCAACAGCACTGCAGTACGGAGGGGTGGGCAGTCTGAAGAGGCTACAGCACTGCAGTACGGAGGGGTGGGCATTCTGAAGAGGCTACAGCACTGCAGTAAGGAGGGGTGGGCATTCTGAAGACTATAGCACTGCAGTACGGAGGGGTGGGCAATCTGAAGAGGCTACAGCACTGCAGTAAGGAGGGGTGGGCATTCTTAAGAGGCAACAGCACTGCAGTACGGAGGGGTGGGCAGTCTGAAGAGGCTACAGCACTGCAGTACAAGGGGGTGGGAATTCTGAAGAGACTATAGCACTGCAGTACGGAGGGATGGGCATTCTGAAGAGGCTACATCACTGCAGTACGGAGAGGTGGGCATTCCGAAGAGGCTACATCACTGCAGTCCGGAGGAATGGGCATTCTGAAGAGACTACAGCACTGCAGTATGGAGGGGTGGGCGTTCTGAAGAGGCTACAGCACTGCAGTAAGGAGGGATAGGCATTCTGAAGAGGCTACAGCACTGCAGTAAGGAAGGGTGGGCATTCTGAAGAGGCTACATCACTGTAGTATGGAGGGGTGGGCATTCTGAAGAGTCTACAGCACTGCTGTACGGAGGGGTGGGCATTCTGAAGAGGCTACAGCACTGCAGTACGGAGGGGTGGGCATTCTGAAGAGGCAACAGCACTGCAGTACGGAGGGGTGGGCAGTCTGAAGAGGCAACAGCACTGCAGTACGGAGGGGTGGGCATTCTGAAGAGGCAACAGCACTGCAGTACGGAGGGGTGGGCAGTCTGAAGAGGCAACAGCACTGCAGTACGGAGGGGTGGGCAGTCTGAAGAGGCAACAGCACTGCAGTACGGAGGGGTGGGCATTCTGAAGAGGCAACAGCACTGCAGTACGGAGGGGTGGACAGTCTGAAGAGGCAACAGCACTGCAGTACGGAGGGGTGGGCATTCTGAAGAGGCAACAGCACTGCAGTACGGAGGGGTGGGCATTCTGAAGAGGCAACAGCACTGCAGTACGGAGGGGTGGGCAGTCTGAAGAGGCAACATCACTGCAGTACGGAGGGGTGGGCATTCTGAAGAGGCAACAGCACTGCAGTACGGAGGGGTGGGCAGTCTGAAGAGGCAACAGCACTGCAGTACGGAGGGGTGGGCAGTCTGAAGAGGCAACAGCACTGCAGTACGGAGTGGTGGGCATTCTGAAGAGGCAACAGCACTGCAGTACGGAGGGGTGGGCAGTCTGAAGAGGCTACATCACTGCAGTACGGAGGGGTGGGCATTCTGAAGAGGCAACAGCACTGCAGTACGGAGGGGTGGGCATTCTGAAGAGGCAACAGCACTGCAGTACGGAGGGGTGGGCATTCTGAAGAGGCAACAGCACTGCAGTACGGAGGGGTGGGCATTCTGAAGAGGCAACAGCACTGCAGTACGGAGGGGTGGGCATTCTGAAGAGGCAACAGCACTGCAGTACGGAGGGGTGGGCATTCTGAAGAGGCAACATCACTGCAGTACGGAGGGGTGGGCATTCTGAAGAGGCAACAGCACTGCAGTACGGAGGGGTGGGCATTCTGAAGAGGCAACAGCACTGCAGTACGGAGGGGTGGGCAGTCTGAAGAGGCAACAGCACTGCAGTACGGAGGGGTGGGCATTCTGAAGAGGCAACAGCACTGCAGTACGGAGGGGTGGGCATTCTGAAGAGGCAACAGCACTGCAGTACGGAGGGGTGGGCAGTCTGAAGAGGCAACATCACTGCAGTACGGAGGGGTGGGCATTCTGAAGAGGCAACAGCACTGCAGTACGGAGGGGTGGGCAGTCTGAAGAGGCAACAGCACTGCAGTACGGAGGGGTGGGCAGTCTGAAGAGGCTACAGCACTGCAGTACGGAGGGGTGGGCATTCTGAAGAGGCAACAGCACTGCAGTGCGGAGGGGTGGGCATTCTGAAGAGGCTACATCACTGCAGTACGGAGGGGTGGGCATTCTGAAGAGGCTACATCCCTGCAGTACGGAGGGGTGGGCATTCTGAAGAGGCAACAGCACTGCAGTACGGAGGGGTGGGCAGTCTGAAGAGGCAACAGCACTGCAGTACGGAGGGGTGGGCAGTCTGAAGAGGCTACATCACTGCAGTACGGAGGGGTGGGCATTCTGAAGAGGCAACAGCACTGCAGTACGGAGGGGTGGGCATTCTGAAGAGGCAACAGCACTGCAGTACGGAGGGGTGGGCATTCTGAAGAGGCTACATCACTGCAGTACGGAGGGGTGGGCATTCTGAAGAGGCAACAGCACTGCAGTATGGAGGGGTGGGCAGTCTGAAGAGGCTACAGAACTGCAGTACGGAGGGGTGGGCAGTCTGAAGAGGCTACATCACTGCAGTACGGAGGGGTGGGCAGTCTGAAGAGGCTACATCACTGCAGTACGGAGGGGTGGGCAGTCTGAAGAGGCTACAGCACTGCAGTACGGAGGGGTGGGCATTCTGAAGAGGCTACAGCACTGCAGTACGGAAGAGGCTACATCACTGCAGTACGGAGGGGTGGGCATTCTGAAGAGGCTACATCACTGCAGTACGGAGGGGTGGGCATTCTGAAGAGGCAACAGCACTCCAGTACGGAGGGGTGGGCAGTCTGAAGAGGCAACAGCACTGCAGTACGGAGGGGTGGGCATTCTGAAGAGGCTACAGCACTGCAGTACGGAGGGGTGGGCAGTCTGAAGAGGCTACATCACTGCAGTACGGAGGGGTGGGCAGTCTGAAGAGACTTTAGCACTGCAATACGGAGGGGTGGGCAGTCTGAAGAGGCTACAGCACTGCAGTACGGAGGGGTGGGCATTCTGAAGAGGCTACAGCACTGCAGTATGGAGGGGTGGGCATTCTGAAGAGGCTACAGCACTGCAGTACGGAGGGGTGGGCAGTCTGAAGAGGCTACATCACTGCAGTACGGAGGGGTGGGCAGTCTGAAGAGACTATAGCACTGCAGTACGGAGGGGTGGGCATTCTGAAGAGGCTACATCACTGCAGTACGGAGGGGTGGGCATTCTGAAGAGGCAACAGCACTGCAGTACGGAGGGGTGGGCAGTCTGAAGAGGCTACAGAACTGCAGTACGGAGGGGTGGGCAGTCTGAAGAGGCTACAGAACTGCAGTACGGAGGGGTGGGCAGTCCGAAGAGGCTACATCACTGCAGTACGGAGGGGTGGGCATTCTGAAGAGGCAACAGCACTGCAGTACGGAGGGGTGGGCAGTCTGAAGAGGCTACATCACTGCAGTACGGAGGGGTGGGCATTCTGAAGAGGCTACATCACTGCAGTACGGAGGGGTGGGCAGTCTGAAGAGGCTACAGCACTGCAGCACGGAGGGGTGGGCATTCTGAAGAGGCTACAGCACTGCAGTACGGAAGAGGCTACATCACTGCAGTACGGAGGGGTGGGCATTCTGAAGAGGCAACAGCACTGCAGTACGGAGGGGTGGGCAGTCTGAAGAGGCTACAGCACTGCAGTACAGAGGGGTGGGCAGTCTGAAGAGGCTACATCACTGCAGTACGGAGGGGTGGGCAGTCTGAAGAGACTTTACCACTGCAGTACGGAGGGGTGGGCAGTCTGAAGAGGCTACAGCACTGCAGTACGGAGGGGTGGGCATTCTGAAGAGGCTACAGCACTGCAGTACGGAGGGGTGGGCATTCTGAAGAGGCTACAGCACTGCAGTACGGAGGGGTGGGCAGTCTGAAGAGGCTACAGCACTGCAGTACGGAGGGGTGGGCAGTCTGAAGAGACTATAGCACTGCAGTACGGAGGGGTGGGCAGTCTGAAGAGGCTACATCACTGCAGTACGGAGGGGTGGGCAGTCTGAAGAGGCTACATCACTGCAGTACGGAGGGGTGGGCATTCTGAAGAGGCAACAGCACTGCAGTACGGAGGGGTGGGCAGTCTGAAGAGGCTACAGCACTGCAGTACGGAGGGGTGGGCATTCTGAAGAGGCTACAGCACTGCAGTAAGGAGGGGTGGGCATTCTGAAGACTATAGCACTGCAGTACGGAGGTGTGGGCAATCTGAAGAGGCTACAGCACTGCAGTAAGGAGGGGTGGGCATTCTTAAGAGGCAACAGCACTGCAGTACGGAGGGGTGGGCAGTCTGAAGAGGCTACAGCACTGCAGTACAAGGGGGTGGGAATTCTGAAGAGACTATAGCACTGCAGTACGGAGGGATGGGCATTCTGAAGAGGCTACATCACTGCAGTACGGAGGGGTGGGCATTCCGAAGAGGCTACATCACTGCAGTCCGGAGGAATGGGCATTCTGAAGAGACTACAGCACTGCAGTATGGAGGGGTGGGCATTCTGAAGAGGCTACAGCACTGCAGTAAGGAGGGATAGGCATTCTGAAGAGGCTACAGCACTGCAGTAAGGAAGGGTGGGCATTCTGAAGAGGCTACATCACTGTAGTATGGAGGGGTGGGCATTCTGAAGAGTCTACAGCACTGCTGTACGGAGGGGTGGGCATTCTGAAGAGGCTACAGCACTGCAGTACGAAGGGGTGGGCAGCCTGAAGAGGCTACAGCACTGCAGTACGGAGGGGTGGGCAGCCTGAAGAGGCTACAGCACTGCAGTATGGAGGGGTGGGCATTCGGAAGAGTCTACAGCACTGCAGTAAGGAGGCATAGGCATTCTGAAGAGGCAACAGCACTGCAGTACGGAGGGGTGGGCAGTCTGAAGAGGCTACAGCACTGCAGTACGGAGGGGTGGGCATTCTGAAGAGGCTACAGCACTGCAGTAAGGAGGGGTGGGCATTCTGAAGACTATAGCACTGCAGTATGGAGGGGTGGGCAATCTGAAGAGGCTACAGCACTGCAGTAAGGAGGGGTGGGCATTATGAATTGGCAACAGCACTGCAGTACGGAGGGGTGGGCAGTCTGAAGAGGCTACAGCACTGCAGTACAAGGGGGTGGGAATTCTGAAGAGACTATAGCACTGCAGTACGGAGGGATGGGCATTCTGAAGAGGCTATATCACTGCAGTACGGAGGGGTGGGCATTCTGAAGAGGCTACATCACTGCAGTCCGGAGGAATGGGCATTCTGAAGAGACTACAGCACTGCAGTATGGAGGGGTGGGCATTCTGAAGAGGCTACAGCACTGCAGTAAGGAGGGATAGGCATTCTGAAGAGGCTACAGCACTGCAGTAAGGAAGGGTGGGCATTCTGAAGAGGCAACAGCACTGCAGTACGGAGGGGTGGGCAGTCTGAAGAGGCTACAGCACTGCAGTACGGAGGGGTGGGCATTCTGAAGAGGCTACAGCACTGCAGTAAGGAGGGGTGGGCATTCTGAAGACTATAGCACTGCAGTACGGAGGGGTGGGCAATCTGAAGAGGCTACAGCACTGCAGTAAGGAGGGGTGGGCATTCTTAATAGGCAACAGCACTGCAGTACGGAGGGGTGGGCAGTCTGAAGAGGCTACAGCACTGCAGTACAAGGGGGTGGGAATTCTGAAGAGACTATAGCACTGCAGTACGGAGGGATGGGCATTCTGAAGAGGCTACATCACTGCAGTACGGAGGGGTGGGCATTCTGAAGAGGCTACATCACTGCAGTCCGGAGGAATGGGCATTCTGAAGAGACTACAGCACTGCAGTATGGAGGGGTGGGCATTCTGAAGAGGCTACAGCACTGCAGTAAGGAGGGATAGGCATTCTGAAGAGGCTACAGCACTGCAGTAAGGAAGGGTGGGCATTCTGAAGAGGCTACATCACTGTAGTATGGAGGGTTGGGCATTCTGAAGAGTCTACAGCACTGCTGTACGGAGGGGTGGGCATTCTGAAGAGGCTACAGCACTGCAGTACGGAGGGGTGGGCAGCCTGAAGAGGCTACAGCACTGCAGTACGGAGGGGTGGGCAGCCTGAAGAGGCTACAGCACTGCAGTACGGAGGGGTGGGCATTCGGAAGAGTCTACAGCACTGCAGTAAGGAGGGATAGACATTCTGAAGAGGCTACATCACTGCAGTCCGGAGGAATGGGCATTCTGAAGAGACTACAGCACTGCAGTATGGAGGGGTGGGCATTCTGAAGAGGCTACAGCACTGCAGTAAGGAGGGATAGACATTCTGAAGAGGCTACATCACTGCAGTCCGGAGGAATGGGCATTCTGAAGAGACTACAGCACTGCAGTATGGAGGGGTGGGCATTCTGAAGAGGCTACAGCACTGCAGTAAGGAAGGGTGGGCATTCTGAAGAGGCAACAGCACTGCAGTACGGAGGGGTGGGCAGTCTGAAGAGGCTACAGCACTGCAGTACGGAGGGGTGGGCATTCTGAAGAGGCTACAGCACTGCAGTAAGGAGGGGTGGGCATTCTGAAGACTATAGCACTGCAGTACGGAGGGGTGGGCAATCTGAAGAGGCTACAGCACTGCAGTAAGGAGGGGTGGGCATTCTTAATAGGCAACAGCACTGCAGTACGGAGGGGTGGGCAGTCTGAAGAGGCTACAGCACTGCAGTACAAGGGGGTGGGAATTCTGAAGAGACTATAGCACTGCAGTACGGAGGGATGGGCATTCTGAAGAGGCTACATCACTGCAGTACGGAGGGGTGGGCATTCCGAAGAGGCTACATCACTGCAGTCCGGAGGAATGGGCATTCTGAAGAGACTACAGCACTGCAGTATGGAGGGGTGGGCATTCTGAAGAGGCTACAGCACTGCAGTAAGGAGGGATAGGCATTCTGAAGAGGCTACAGCACTGCAGTAAGGAAGGGTGGGCATTCTGAAGAGGCTACATCACTGTAGTATGGAGGGGTGGGCATTCTGAAGAGTCTACAGCACTGCTGTACGGAGGGGTGGGCATTCTGAAGAGGCTACAGCACTGCAGTACGGAGGGGTGGGCAGCCTGAAGAGGCTACAGCACTGCAGTACGGAGGGGTGGGCAGCCTGAAGAGGCTACAGCACTGCAGTACGGAGGGGTGGGCAGCCTGAAGAAGCTACAGCACTGCAGTATGGAGGGGTGGGCATTCGGAAGAGTCTACAGCACTGCAGTAAGGAGGCATAGGCATTCTGAAGAGGCAACAGCACTGCAGTACGGAGGGGTGGGCAGTCTGAAGAGGCTACAGCACTGCAGTACGGAGGGGTGGGCATTCTGAAGAGGCTACAGCACTGCAGTAAGGAGGGGTGGGCATTCTGAAGACTATAGCACTGCAGTACGGAGGGGTGGGCAATCTGAAGAGGCTACAGCACTGCAGTAAGGAGGGGTGGGCATTCTTAATAGGCAACAGCACTGCAGTACGGAGGGGTGGGCAGTCTGAAGAGGCTACAGCACTGCAGTACAAGGGGGTGGGAATTCTGAAGAGACTATAGCACTGCAGTACGGAGGGATGGGCATTCTGAAGAGGCTACATCACTGCAGTACGGAGGGGTGGGCATTCCGAAGAGGCTACATCACTGCAGTCCGGAGGAATGGGCATTCTGAAGAGACTACAGCACTGCAGTATGGAGGGGTGGGCATTCTGAAGAGGCTACAGCACTGCAGTAAGGAGGGATAGGCATTCTGAAGAGGCTACAGCACTGCAGTAAGGAAGGGTGGGCATTCTGAAGAGGCTACATCACTGTAGTATGGAGGGGTGGGCATTCTGAAGAGTCTACAGCACTGCTGTACGGAGGGGTGGGCATTCTGAAGAGGCTACAGCACTGCAGTACGGAGGGGTGGGCAGCCTGAAGAGGCTACAGCACTGCAGTACGGAGGGGTGGGCAGCCTGAAGAGGCTACAGCACTGCAGTACGGAGGGGTGGGCAGCCTGAAGAAGCTACAGCACTGCAGTATGGAGGGGTGGGCATTCGGAAGAGTCTACAGCACTGCAGTAAGGAGGCATAGGCATTCTGAAGAGGCAACAGCACTGCAGTACGGAGGGGTGGGCAGTCTGAAGAGGCTACAGCACTGCAGTACGGAGGGGTGGGCATTCTGAAGAGGCTACAGCACTGCAGTAAGGAGGGGTGGGCATTCTGAAGACTATAGCACTGCAGTATGGAGGGGTGGGCAATCTGAAGAGGCTACAGCACTGCAGTAAGGAGGGGTGGGCATTCTGAATTGGCAACAGCACTGCAGTACGGAGGGGTGGGCAGTCTGAAGAGGCTACAGCACTGCAGTACAAGGGGGTGGGAATTCTGAAGAGACTATAGCACTGCAGTACGGAGGGATGGGCATTCTGAAGAGGCTACATCACTGCAGTACGGAGGGGTGGGCATTCTGAAGAGGCTACATCACTGCAGTCCGGAGGAATGGGCATTCTGAAGAGACTACAGCACTGCAGTATGGAGGGGTGGGCATTCTGAAGAGGCTACAGCACTGCAGTAAGGAGGGATAGGCATTCTGAAGAGGCTACAGCACTGCAGTAAGGAAGGGTGGGCATTCTGAAGAGGCTACATCACTGTAGTATGGAGGGTTGGGCATTCTGAAGAGTCTACAGCACTGCTGTACGGAGGGGTGGGCATTCTGAAGAGGCTACAGCACTGCAGTACGGAGGGGTGGGCAGCCTGAAGAGGCTACAGCACTGCAGTACGGAGGGGTGGGCAGCCTGAAGAGGCTACAGCACTGCAGTACGGAGGGGTGGGCATTCGGAAGAGTCTACAGCACTGCAGTAAGGAGGGATAGACATTCTGAAGAGGCTACAGCACTGCAGTAAGGAAGGGTGGGCATTCTGAAGAGGCAACAGCACTGCAGTACGGAGGGGTGGGCAGTCTGAAGAGGCTACATCACTGCAGCACGGAGGGGTGGGCATTCTGAAGAGTTTACAGCACTGCAGTATGGAGGGGTGGGCATTCTGAAGAGTTTACAGCACTGCAGTACGGAGGGGTGGGCATTCTGAAGAGTCTACAGCACTGCAGTACGGAGGGGTGGGCATTCTGAAGAGGCTACAGCACTGCAGTACAGAGGGGTGGGCATTCTGAAGAGACTACAGCGCTGCAGTATGGAGGAGTGGGCATTCTGAAGGCTACAGCACTGTTGTGAGCAAGCCAAGCCCTTCAAACAGCAGAATGATTGTGGTGTCACCCTCCCACCGATATATTGTTGGAACATATAAGCCATTCTTTTTAACAAGCTGTATAACCCCTTTAAGGAGTGCAGACGATGCGGATTTGCTGCGGATCCACAGTGGATTTTTCCGCGCAGAAACGCTGCAGATCCGCACTGTGATGTACAGTACAATGTTTTTCAATGGGATAAAAAAAAAAAGCTGTGCAGATGGTGCGGAAAAATCAGTGCGGAATTGCTGCGGATTTCAAAGAAGTGCATGTCACTACTTTTGTGCGGATCTGCAGCATTTCTGCACCCCTCCATGTTAAAAATCCGCAGTGGCAAAAACCGCAGAAAATCTGCATCAATTCCGCATAAAAACCGCACAAAATCCGCATACAAACCGTGGCAAATCCGCGGCTGCGGATTTTGTGCAGAAAATTCTGCACCGCTTTTCCTACGTGTGCACATAGCCTTACTGTCCTTTCAGGAGAACTTGTAGCAAAATGTCTGAGTCTGCCTTCCTCCTCCTCCTCCTTCAAACTTCATGAGTGCCAGCTGTTATCTCCAGTCTCTGTAATGGGAAAATCTGTATTCACTGAAAACTAGGAGAAAGCTAATTTCTTTAAGATATATTACAAAGTTTATTTTCATATCTACTTATGATTTATGAGAAAAATTAAAACCACAGTTACAATTTAAAGGAAACATGTGTTACAACTTATACTACCTATTGACTTTTAAAGCGTATAAATGGGGTTCCTTTATACCTTCATAGGGGCCCCACACACCTCTTTTATTTATGTCCCACACTACTTGCAAGCTGAGCTGTCCAACCTGATGGTTGCCCCCGGAACCTGTTTGGTGCCTGCTCAGTCCTGGTAAACCCACCTCTACTTTCGTAATAGATGTGGAAGAGATCTCCTACGTCGTCCACACAGTGCTCGAACTTTGGTGCCTGCGCAGTGGAATCAGAGCTGTGTCCGCACGCCTCACTCTGCACTATTGAGCATCCTGCAGGATAACATGAGTAACTGCTCTTCACTCAGTTGGGCAGTGTGAGGCATGGCACGGAACTTCAAGCACTGCTTCAATGACTTAGGAGACGTAATCCCAGTCCATGAAGGAAAGAGTTGGCATTTGCTGGGACTGAAGAGGTGCCAAGCGCGTTCCATACACACCATCAGACTGGATGGCGCAGTTTGCATGCAGCCCAGACATGAACAATATCCTTTTTCGGAGGTATGTGGGGCACCAATGAAGAGGATTCAGAGATTGCAGGATCCCTATTTACACTCTTTCATAAGGTGTAAAACTGATGACCGGTTCCCTTTATGTAACTGAATAGCTGCATGACCTTTCTTTATTCCGTCGCCGATAACCATTTTGTACATCATCGCCCCTTTTTAATTTGCTTCTTAGGTGCATGGACATGGTAATGGCTGGAGCAAATAAAATAAGGAATTGTCTTCTGAAAACACAAGTTAAATTTTATTTTACTTTTTTCCCCTCCTCTCCTTTTTGCTATCTGCAGCAGACTGCTGTGCCAGCAATCTCTGTTCTAGATTTGGTATGTTCTGTTTTTTTTCTCTTCCGCCATCTTCCTATTCTTCCCTCCTTATAACTCTTCTGATCACGTTTTCTGTAGTGGTATATGTGCTGTCTTTGGTTTGTCTTGAGTGTACTGTAATAAGACAATTCCGTCATGTTTCTTCAGCATGCTGTGCCTGGAAGTAGTATCTTTAGTAGCTCAGTGTCATTTGCTTTTTTCTTTTCCCCCTTTCTTACATTTATGTATGTCATTGTACAATAGTTTGATAATAACTTGGGGATTGGCAATTTTTAGTATTCCTACTAGTACTGGTAAAGTGACACTTGAGCACTCAATTCACTGATGAAAGGTTGCCGATCCCTATTTTGATGACTTTTGTTGTGCACTTTAATGTTTTGTGTCAGATCCCTTACACTAAAGTCAAATCTATTTTTTGTACTGTATGGATTATGACAAGAAGCCATTGGCTTTTTTGTCTTTTCAAAATCTTTACACAAATGATGTTACCATGCTTATATTGTGAGATCCAGGTGGACAAAGCGCGTTAGATGGGTGGCACTGCTGGCATAATCAAATTCTTCAATCATGATAATTTTTTTTTTTTCACTTGATAAAGACACTGGTACGATGTTGAAATGTGTAGTGAATAAAAAAAGTTATTCACATCATCTTTAAGGAATTGGAATACTCGAGCAATGCAGTCCACCTAACATGTTTTATCCAACTGGATCCAATATTTTCTGGAGGATTTATCCAGCAGCCACGGGGCAGCAGCAGCTTTTTCTTCATACCTACGAAGGAGTTGTGCCTGTCACAGCTCCACCAGGTGAGCGTTAACCAAGCTCTTAACCATTATCCCTCCATAGGGTATCGCCCCATTGTTCGCTCATTTCCCCACATTTAGATTTCTTCACTTAAATGATGTGAACAACTTTGGGAGGAGATTTTATCTGTGGCTAAATAATAATAGAAAGGGATAATGGCACATCGGATAACACTATTAACCTGCAAATCTGCTGCTAAATAGCAATAGGAATTAAAGCGCGGCTTTCAGTCATGCAGGCGTGGCTACAGTCACTGCTCACAACACTGAGCTGCATCTCTAAGCATACCTCAGCACTTTGGCTGACAGCCGATTCTGCACTGATGCACTACTGATCCACATATCAAAGTGCAGCAACATTCTTAGTATTGCCGCACTCAGTGCAGTGAGCCGTGACTGTAGCCGTGCTGGCACGCTTGTATGACTGAAAGCCAGCAAGGAGGAATAAAGTTAATTTTCTCCCTGGAGCCGCGCTTTCATTACGTCAACCTGGCACCTTCATAAGACTGTTAACCTTCAGATTAAACACAACTACAGGTATAGAGCATTATTTGACGTGACAGGATCCCTTTAAATATTTCAATCTATTATGTCTGTACTGCCTCTATCTCATTCTACAAGGTTGGCAACAGAGTTGATTTATTGTGAATCAGTCTGTGGCTTGTTCTGGCAGCTGAGTTGTGACACTTATAACTATTCCTTTGAATATTCTTTTGAGATGTTCACATCAAAGCTCAACTTTGATACAGTTGTGCATCCACTTAATTTTTAAGCTGCAGCTTTTTTCTTTGTTCAAACAAGCTCACTGACAGATCCTTAAAGGGACACTGTCACCTGAATTTGGAGGGAACCATCTTCAGCCATGGAGGCGGGGTTTTTGATTCACCCTTTCCTTACCCGCTGTCTGCATGCTGGCTGTAATATTGAATTGAAGTTCATTCTCTGTCCTCCATAGTACACGCCTGCACAAGGTGCAATCTTGCCTTGCGCAGGCGTGTACTATGGAGGACAGAGAATGAACTTCAATCCAATATTGCAGCCAGCATGCAGCCAGCGGGTAAGGAAAGGGTGAATCAAAAACCCCAAAACCCCGCCTCCATGGCTGAAGATTGTTCCCTCCAAATTCAGGTGACAGTGTCCCTTTAAGTTAAAGGGGTTGTCCACAACTACAGATAGTTATGGCTAAAGCCAACACCGGCACCCTTACCAATAAACTGTAGCTCTTGTCAAATGGAAACAGTGTATGGAGGTGGAACAGCACAGCATCGTACACTTTGTACAGGTGTTAGAGAATATTGCCGCATATATCCCATTCACTTCAGTGCAAGCGGAGCTGAAGAATGCAAGAGCAGTCAGAGCTGCAAACGGCTGATTGGTGGGGTTGCCAGGCGTCAAACCCCTCACTGGTGTTATATTGATGACCTGTCTACTAACAATAGCTCATCACTGTCTATGTAGCGGACGTTCCCTTAAAATCATTCTGCAGCCAGTGAGAGGCTGTATAATCTAAATGGTTCAAAATTTTTAATTCATCTCCACTAAAAGCTGAGATCAGGAACAGAACAGACAGACATTTCAGAACTTTCCCAAATTCCTCTGAAAAAATGACATCACATCCACACCCAATGTATTATATAATGTATTTAAGGAGTCAGTCTGTCCATCTGATACTAACTCCACCAAAATGGACACTGATTCCCACTCAACAGCCCTGCTGCTTATAACATGATACTATAAGGGGACAAAATTCTTCATTAGCCAGTGTAAAGAGGCCGATAAACAAGAACCAAACTACTTCAATATTGTCGATCACACTCATTGAACGGCTTGAACTCAATGCCTAGGGCCCCACTTTGTCTAAATCCGGCCCTGGCCTTCGGTCTCCCCACCCAGATCGCTGTGATCGCACAGGAGATGCTGAAATTTTAGCACCTCCTGCCCAAACAGTGCAGCAGCTCAGCTCTGCCAGTGACTGAGCCTCTGCACTAGCAGCCAGGAGTGGTATCAGCGCCGCGCCTGGCTGTTAACCCCATAAATGCTGCGATGAAGCACGATCGCAACATTGCGGAGGGAGGCAAAGAGACAGGAGCTCCCTTTGCCTTCAGATCGGCTTCCCCGTGACATCATCGCGGGGGTCCGATCGTTGCCATGGTAACCCAGCGTCCGGGTCACCAAGCTACAGAAAGCTTCTGAGTCCATGCTCACAGCATGGTGTCAGAAGCTTTCAGTATAGGTATAAAAACACTGCAATGCTAGTGCATTGCAATGCACTATACCTTCATTCAAAGTGAAAAAAGTGAAAGTCCCATAAAGGGACTAGGTAAAAAGGAATTAAAAAAAAAAAAAAAATTACTTAATAATTATAATAAAAATCCACTAATAAATCCACATTTTTATATAAAAAAAAATTAAATTAAAAAGTTTACTTGTTTGGTATCGCGCATCCAGAAAAAAATGATTTATAAAAGAGACACAAACATAAATAAAGATATAAATCTGGTATCACTGTAATCGCACCAACCCGAAGAATAAAGTCTCCTAATCACTTATACCTTCATCTGCTGTGGATTTGTTCAATCTGCCTCCTAAAGATTACAGTAAGGCTCAGCAGACATTTATCCTGCGCCCTACACTGAGTGCTTATAACAGAGTTTCCGTGTAAATCTCTGAAATACGTGATTCCGATACAACTGCTGGCAGAAGATTCCCTATAATGATGCAGTTGGAGGCACTGTGAACGCCATAGGACCTGTGATCCGGCGGTGTCGCGTCTTTTTAGGCGTGCATAAAAACACGGTCCACCATAGTTTTGTGCACCTCTGAAGGGAAGGACAATGCTGAACAGAAGGACAATGCTGAACAGAGGCCAGACAGAGTCCACAGTAACTCTGCTTCCTCATTATAGTGAATGGATCCATCGGTGGTTTCATCTGTCACGTCATCAATTGCCCCCTCTCTTCTGAGCCCCAGTCTGCATAAACCACCTTTAGCATTCACATTTGGCAGGTGTATCATTTCCAAAATGGGGTCACTGAGGGGTGGGGGATTCTGCTATCTACACCTAGTGGGTTTTGTATATGGAGTCTGCAAACTATTCTAGGAAAATCTCTCCAGGAGGTAAATAGCGCTCCATCTCTACCGAAACTCTCCGTATGGCTAAGCAGTACAGTACACCCACATGTGGTATATTTCTATAGTCAGCAGAAATTATGGGACAAATTCTGGTGCCAATTTTACCCACTTATTGGGTGAAAATGTTAAATCTGGGGCTAAAACAAACAAAATATTAGTATAGTATAAAATTCTGTGACACAATGTTATGGGGGAGGGTTAAGGGTGGGTTCCTAAGATAGGATTTGTTGTTGGGATTACTATTATTGTATAACCGTTTAGTTATGCTGACAAATTTAATAAACAGAATTTATAAAAAAAAAAAAATTCTGTGACACACCCTTGGTATCAATATAATCGTTACACCCCTTGATTAATTCATTGAGCGGTGTAGTTTGTAAAATAGTCACTTATGGAGCATTCTACTGTTCTGGTACCTCAGGGGCTCTCCCAGTGGGTCATGGTACCCTTAAACCATAATACTAAAAGGAAAAGAGCGCCACATTATACTGCAGATTTTGAGCTTTGCACTGTGCCTCAAAAGTAGTTTTCCCCCACACATGGGGTATTGGCACACTCAGGACAAATTGCACATTAAATTCTGGGGTCCATTTTCTCTTCTTACCCTTGAGAAAATTAAAAATATTGGGCCTAAAAGAAACATTTTGCAGGAAAAATGTGTTTGTTTTTTTTAATTTTCTTAGCTCAGTTATAAACTTATGTAAAGCAACTGATGGTTCAAGATGCTCACCACACATCTAAATAAGTTCCTTGAGGGGTCTAGCTTCAAAAATGATATCACTTGTGGGGTGGTTTCCTCTGCTTAGGCACATCAGGGGCCCTCCAAAAGTGACATGGCATCCGCTCTCTAGTCCTGCCAATTTTGTGTTCAAAAAGTCAAACCTTTCTCATTCCCTTCCGGGTCCTGCTGTGCGCCCAAACAATGGTCTTCCTCCACACATGGGGTATCGGCGTACTCAGGAGAAATTGCACAACAATTTTTGGGATCCATTTTCTCCTGCTACCTGTGTTAAAATAAAAAAATTGCTGCTAAAAGATGATTTTTGTGGAAAAAATGTGATTTTTTTATTTTTTTTATCGACTCTACGTTATAAACTTATGTGAAGCACCTGGTGGTTCAAGGCGCTCACCAAACATCTAGATAAGTGCCTTGAGGGGTCTAATATCCAAAATGGGGTCACTTGTGGGGGGTCTCCACTGTTTAGGCACAGCAGGGGGCTCTCCAAACTTGACATGTTGTCCGCACTCGATTCCAGCCAATTTTGCATTCAAAACATGAAACTGTGCTTCTTCCCTTCCGAGCCCTGAAGTGTGCCCAAACAATTGTCTTCCTCCATACATGGACTATTGGCGTACTCAGGAGAAATTGCACAACAAATATTGTGGTTCGTTCGCTCTTGATACCCTTGAAAAAAAAAAAAAATTGTGTCCAAAGTAAAATCTTGGTGAAAAAAAGTTAAATGTTCAATTTTTCCTTCCACATTTCTTCAATTTTTGTGAAGCACCTGAAGGGTTAATAAACTTCTTGAATGTGGTTTTGAACACCTTGAGGGGTCCAGTTTTTAGAATGGTGTCACCTTTGGGTATTTTCTGTAATATAGGCCCCCAAAGTCACTTCAAATGTGAGGTGGTCCCTTAAAAAAATGGTTTTGTAAATTAGGTTGGAAAAATTAGAAATCGCTGGTAAACTTTTAACCCTTATAACTTCATAACAAAAGAAAATTATGTATCAACATTATGCTGATGTAAAGTAGACATTTAGGGAATGTTATTTATTAACTATTTTGTGTGACATAACGCTCTGATTTAGCGGCATAAAAATTAAAAGTTTAAAATTGTGAGATTTTCTACATTTGTACCAAATTTACATTTTTTTTCACAAATAAACACAAGAAATTTTGAAGAAAATTGTACCACTATAATAAAGTACAATATGTCACGAAAAAAGTCTCAGAATTAGTGGGATCCGTTGAAGCGTTCCAGAGTTATGACCACATAAAATGACAGTGATCAGATTTCAAAATTAAGGCCTTAATTACGGTAATTAATACCTGGAAAGTGGCTTGGTCCTTAAGGGATTAACAGTTACATTATTCTTTCTGCAAATAACAGGGCTGTGCATTTTTTTATTTTTATCAACTGCAGACAAAATTCATTACTAGCCGTGTCTATTACTGTTCCTAAATATTCAATACAACGACATGGAAGGATTGTTTTTTTCTTTAACCAACAGTATTCCAAAATCACACCACGTTATCTCCAAAGTACTCAACAGCTCCTTAAGGTACCTTCACACTCAGCGACGCTGCAGCGATACCGAGAACGATGTCGATCGCTGTTTGGTCGCTGGAGAGCTGTCACACAGACAGCTCTCCAGCGACCAACGATCCCGAAGTCCCCGGGTAACCAGGGTAAACATCGGGTTACTAAGCGCAGAGCCGCGCTTAGTAACCCGATGTTTACCCTGGTTACCAGCGTAAAAGTCAAAAAAACACTACATACTTACCTACCTCTGTCTGTCCCCGGCGCTCAGCTTCTCTGCACTCCTCCTGCACTGGCTGTGAGCACAGCGGCCGGAAAACAGAGCGGTGACGTCACCGCTCTGCTTTCCGGCTGACCGACGCTCACAGCCAGTGCAGGAGTGCAGAGAAGCTGAGCGCTGGGGACAGAAAGCGGTAGGTAAGTATGTAGTGTTTGTTTTTTTTACTTTTACGCTGGTAACCAGGGTAAACATCGGGTTACTAGGCGCGGCCCTGCGCTTAGTAACCCGATGTTTACCCTGGTTACCAGTGAAGACCTCGCTGGATCGGTGTCACACACGCCGATCCAGCGATGTCTGCAGGGAGTCCAGCGACGAAATAAAGTTCTGGACTTTCCTCAGCGACCAACGATCTCCCAGCAGGGGCCTGATCGTTGGTCGCTGTCACACAGAACGATTTCCTTAACGATATCGTTGCTACGTCACAAAAAGCAACGATATCGTTAACGATATCGTTATGTGTGAAGGTACCTTTACACACAGTCTAAATCCCTAGGCCTAACAAAAAGATTGTCCAGATAATGCACTAACCCACCCTTCATACATTGAACTGCTATAACACATTCAATAAGTGAAGAAAATGCTTTAAACTAAAAACATGACCGAGAACAACCCATTGGTAAACCTTTTTCCAGATAGAACCCACCAAACTGAAAACCCATCCAGATGGATTGCAAGTAGTCTCAATGCTGTCCAATGTCAGCCTTTACAATCAAAGTCCCCGGTCCAAAACTTCTAACTACCTCAGCTCCTTTATCACATGACATGTCACTTCCTGATATCAAACTATTATTAATGCTATTATTTAATGGTGAACATACGGGTATGATAAATGGTGAATTAACCAAAATCAATTTGGCTCTTTTTTTTGGAGCTACCCCCCAGAGGAGAAAGACAAAGTTGGCAAATGGGTGCTCTTTAAAGGGGACTGCCATTCTCCCAGCTTTCTCCTTACTTAAATTAATTTCCACTACCTATGGGTGTAGGTCTGCTGATTATTTTCCACCCATGTGCACCCTACACCCTAAAATTGAGGAATTGCGAACCTGTCAAAAGAGCCGTGAGTTAGTAGTTTGGCCATTCTGCGGTTGGGTGCCGTTCTAACTATATTCACATATTCTCCAACTTTACCGGCTTCTATGCTTTCACTAAAGTATTTCCTTGTGGAGGGCTGGATTGGCATGTTTGCTTTTATAACTCCTTAACAACCGCCGATATGCATTAAAACAGCGGACACTAAGGGTACTTATTCACTCATCGCTGTTTTAAAGTGGCAAACTGGAATAAGGCTGTAGCTAGTCAGAAAATCTCCGGGATCGCATACCCGAGACTCCGGAGAACATGATCAGGGCCGAATTTTCCAGTGCTCATTCAAGTGATGCCCGCTGTTGCAGTGATTTCTCTCTTCTGACATGATATACATGTCAAAGGAGAGAGAAATCATGCCCCTCGAGATCCCACAGTACCTGAGCCATCCCAGATTCCTCCTGGTCCGTCCCCCGAGCTGGATTAATCCTCCTGGAAAACAAAAAATGGTGGGCGGAGTGCGCCTGCTGAGATCTGTTGGCCGGTAGGAAGCTTATCCTATTGGTTCCTTTTGATCACTGTTATACACCTTATCACAGTGATCAAAACACCGTAAATACAGTTAGGTCCGTATATATTTGGACAGAGAACATTTTTCTAATTTTGGTTATAGACATTACCACAATGAATTTTAAACAAAACAATTCAGATGCAGTTGAAGTTCAGACTTTCAGCTTTCATTTGAGGGTATCCACATTGGGTGAAGGGTTTAGGAGTTTCAGCTCCTTAACATGTGCCACCCTGTTTTTAAAGGGACCAAAAGTAATTGGACAATTGACTCCAAGGCTATTTCATGGACAGGTGTGGGCAATCCCTTCCTTATGTCATTCTCAATCAGATAAAAGGCCTGGAGTTGATTTGAGGTGTAGTGCTTGCATTTGGAAGGTTTTGCTGTGAAGTAAACATGCGGTCAAAGGAGCTCTCCATGCAGGTGAAACAAGCCATCCTTAAGCTGCGAAAACAGAAAAAACCCAACCGAGAAATTGCTACAATATTAGGAGTGGCAAAATCTACAGTTTGGTACATCCTGAGAAAGAAAGAAAGCACTGATGAACTCATCAATGCAAAAAGACCTGGGCGCCCACGGAAGACAACAGTGGTGGATGATCGCAGAATAATCTCCATGGTGAAGAGAAACCCCTTCACAACAGCCGACCAAGTGACCAACACTCTCCAGGAGGTAGGTGTATCAATATCCAAATCTACCATAAAGAGAAGACTGCATGAAAGTAAATACAGAAGGTTCACTGCACGGTGCAAGCCACTCATAAGCATCAAGAATAAAAAGCCTAGACTGGACTTTGCTAAAAAAAACATCTAAAAAAGCCAGCACAGTTCTGGAAGAACATTCTTTGGACAGATGAAACCAAGATCAACCTCTACCAGAATGATGGAAAGAGAAAAGTAAGGCGAAGGCATGGTACAGCTCATGATCCAAAGAATACCACATCATCTGTAAAACACGGCGGGGGCAGTGTAATGGCTTGGGCATGCATGGCTGCCAGTGGCACTGGGTCGCTAGTGTTTATTGATGATGTGACACAGGACAGAAGCAACCGAATGAAGCAACAAAACTGATTGGTCGTCGTTTTATACTACAGATGGACAATGACCCAAAACATAAAGCCAAAGCAACCCAGGAGTTTATTAAAGCAAAGAAGTGGAATATTCTTGAATGGCCAAGACAGTCACCTGATCTCAACCCTATTGAGCATGCATTTCACTTGTTAAATACTAAACTTCAGACAGAAAGGCCCACAAACAAACAGCAACTGAAAACCACCGCAGTGAAGGCCTGGCAGAGCATCAAAAAGGAGGAAACACAGCGTTTGGTGATGTCCATGAGTTCAAGACTTCAGGCAGTCATTGCCAACAAAGGGTTTCAAACCAATTACTAAAAATGAACATTTTATTTAAAATTATTGAATCTGTCCAACTACTTTTGGTCCCTTTAAAAACATGGTGGCACATGCAGGGGTGAACCTAGCCACACTGCTGCCTGAGGCGAACTTCAAAACGGTGCCCCCCAAACACATATACAGCCCCCCTGTAGGGCTTCCATCACATATTCAGTCCCCCCATACATTACATGAGTGATAACTATTGTACATTCTACAATAGGTCATAAATCAGACAGTATAGTCCTCCATACAGTATTCTGGGCACCACATAGTGCTCCATACAGAATAATGAGCCCCATATATTGCTCCATACAGTATAATGAGCCCCAATATTGCTCCATACAGTATTATGAGCACAGCATAGTCCTCCATACAGTATTTTGGGCACCGCATAGTGCTCCATACAGAATATCATGCCCCATATATATTTCTCCATAAAGTATTATGGGCACCACATAGTCCTCCATACAGTATTGTGGGCACCGCATAGCGCTCCATACAGAATAACATACCCCATATATTGCTCCATACAGTATGAGCCCCATATATTGCTCCACACAGTATTTTGGGTACCATATAGTGCTCCATACAGTATAATGAGCCCCATATATTACTCCATACAGAATGAGCCCCATATATTGCTCCATGCAGTATAATGTGCCCCATATAATACTCCATACAGTATAATGAGCCCTATACCTGTATATACATCATCACCAGCCCACTGAGCCCAGCACCTGTATATACATCATCACCAGCCCCAGCCCACTGAGCCCAGCACCATCTGTATATACATCAGCCCAGCCACAGCCAGCCCCTGTATATACATCAGCTTAAGCCCCCAACACCTGTATATACATCAGACCAGCCAGCCCCTGTTTATACATCAGCCCAGCCACAGCCAGCCCAGCCAGCCCCCAGCCCTGTGTATACGTCATACATACATCAGCCCAGCCACAGCCAACCCCCAGCACGTGACCTGTATGTAAATCAGCCCAGCCAGCCCCCAACCCCTGTATATAGTATATACATCAGCCCAGCCACAGCCAACCACTGTATATACATCAGCCCCAGCTCAGCACCTGTAGGAATTGCCTCAGGAGCGTGTGGGTACTAGGAGCTCCTCTTGATACCTTAGACCTGATCCTGATACGTTCAGCGGCACGCTGCAGCAAGGGGCGGGAGATGGGGCCCAAGAAGAACGTCCTGATGTTCAACATCAGGCGTTCTTAACCCCTCTGTGCAGGGCACATGGGCCACTGACTCATTGATGTGCGCACCTACATAGCCACCGTGCCTGAAGATTTAAAGGGCCGGCGGCAGGAAAAACAGGTGGCCAGGCCTCATCATGATAGGTGCACGGCACAGCCCTGCTTCTAGGGGGGGGGGGGCGGCTGCCCCCCTCGACCCACGGTGGGTACGCCCATGTTCCAAGCAGCTTTGGATGTGAATGGAGGAGAAAACCTCCTGAAATGCCCAAGTTCTGCCTCCACCCGGACTGCTGCTCTCTGTGCAAAATGGCGCAAACTGCGCCGTTCTTTCTTGATGACTGGTCCCAGCGGCTCCGCCACCCACCTTGTTCCCTTCACAGAAGACATTTTCTCTGCTGGTGTGACCTAGATGCTGTGTGTGAAGTGGGCTGGCCGGCTATGGACAGTGGCCCTTTCTCCACCACCGCCTATTACAGAGAAGGTGGCTGGCTGCCATTGAAATGAGTGGGGATCTGTGCATGCACAGAGAAGGGGCCTGGCTTGGGTAGTGAACTGCGCGGTCAGCCAGCCCCACATTGCTCTGGTCTCCTGATGGTAGGATGCTGCCTCCTGTATCGGCACAAGCCGTTGGTTGAGCTGCCGAGTAGAGATTGGTGAAGAATATCAGTAAGCTTTTGTATTTCTAACACGGCGTTGCCCCATTTCTAGAGCGCAAAGACCCCACAGTCCTCGGTCCTGGATGTGAGCGTACAGGCTGTAATTCGCAGTGAGTCTGTGCTCTGGATTGCAGCTCTATGTATACCTCGTGTATCTCAGCACTGAGCTGTGTACAGTATACATCGTGTATCTCAGATCTGCGCTGTGTATGGTATATACATCGTGTATCTCAGCTCTGTGCTGTATCCGTCGTGTATCTCAGCTCTGCGCTGTTCGGTGTATACATAGTGATTCTTAGCTCTGCACTGTATCCATCGTGTATCTCAGCTCTGCGATGTGTTCGGTGTATACATCGTGTATCTTAGCGTTGCGTTTTGTACGGTGTATATGTCGTGTATCTCAGCTCTGTACTATATATTCCTGTATCTTAGCTCTGTGTTGTATCCGTCGCGTAGCTCAGCGCTGCGTTGTGCACGGTGTATACGTCGTGTATCTCAGTGCTGCATTGTGTATGGTGTATACATCGTGTATCTCAGCGCTGTGGTGAATACGTCGTGTATCTTCACTCTGTACTGTATAGTCCTGTAACTCAGCTGTGCACTGTATCCTTCGTGTATCTCAGCGCTGCCCTGTATCCATCATGTATCTCAGTTCTGTGCTGTATCCGTCGTGTATCTCAGGTCTGCGCTGTATATACGTCTTGTGTGGTGGGACCTGCGGGGGGTCTGTATCTCCTTGTAAGGACTGCACAGGAATAAGAAGAATATCACCTATGACTGAGTCCATGAGAGACACAATTTGGTGGAGTGGGGGTGGAGGGAAGTGGCCATATAGTGCTCAGATAAGATAACAGGACTTCAAAGGCAGACTCTGCACACACACAGACACACAACACAGCCCTGCAGACCCCCCAGTGAGTGACAGAGCCCTGCAGCAGGCAGCGCGGGGTGGGTGGGAGATCATGTTTACTTACTCTACTGCTCTGTGAGTGCCGGCCAGCACCATTACAGTCACCTTCCGGTCTGGAGAAACTCTGTTTGGGGATGACATTAGGTTGTGGATTGGGAGCAGGGGCGCACGCACCACACTAGTGACACTGTCAGCAAATGTCAGGGATTATGGAGAGTCGGCACCACTGTTCTGACCACCGCTCTGCCACCCCCTGTCTTTCAGAGTGGACTGCCGCCTGAGGCAAAGGGCTCAACTTGCCTCATGATAGCGACACCCCTGGGCACATGTTAAGGAGCTAAAACTCCTAAACCCTTTATCCAATTTTAATGTGTATAACCTCAAATGAAAGCTGAAAGTCTGAACTTCAACTGCATCTGAATTGTTTTGTTTAAAATTCATTGTGGTAATGTCTATAACCAAAATTAGAAAAATGTTGTCTCTGTCCAAATATATATGGATGTAACTGTAGTAAATCAAACCCCCCTCTGTTAGATGAAAAATGTAAAATGTTTTTTTATATACAGTACAGACCAAAAGTTTGGACATACCTTCTCATTTAAAGATTTTTCTGTATTTTTATGACTATGAAAATTGTACATTCACACTGAAGGCATCAAAACTATGAATTAACACATGTGGAATTATATACTTAACAAAAAAGTGTGAAACAACTGAAATTATGTCTTATATTCTAGGTTCTTCAAAGTAGCTACCTTTTGCTTTGATGACTGCTTTGCACACTTTTGGCATTCTCTTGATGAGCTTCAAGAGCTTCATCTGCACAGACCCTCGTTGTATCCCCCCCACCTGCACAGCCTCTTATTTTATTTCCCCATTTTCAAAGCCCCTCATTTTATCCCTCCCTGCACAGCCCTTCATTTTATCCCGCCCCTATCAGCACAGTCTCTCCCCTCATTTTATCCCCCCTTCCCCCTGTACAGTAATGTAAGAATAATTGTAAAAAATAAAATTACAATCCCCTTAATCCCGGCTGCAGTCTGCTCTTCTGTGAAGTGCAGCAGTGGACACCGGATGGTGTGTTGATGTCATTCCATCGTGCCATCCAGCGCTCCCTGCTTGTGCAGTCTCCATCAAGTCGCAGGCCGGAAGTGACCTGCTTCTTGCTGGAGATCTTGGCGGACAGAAGAAATTACAGCTCTATTGCTCCTGTGCCGACGGCGCACACCACAATTGTATTCTCATCAGACAGACGCGAATACAATTGAGTGCAGGCAGGGAGCGACAGCTGAATATCTGCAGCCAGAGAAAGATGCTTGGCAGCTGCAGACATTTTTTAAAGTGCGTTCCCCTCGGGTAGGCAGCAGGTGGCGCATGGCCTACCTCTTGTCTCGGCCCTGATACCAATATATTAATGCATATAATATATTTACAAATTCTAAGTAGCCCACAGCCTCTAAGTGTTATCTTAAATAGGAGCAACATACGGTAGTGCATAAGAATAAGAGATCCAAACAAACTGGAATTTATATGAAATCATTCATGCATTATAACTAAATGTCCTAAATTCTAATCATTAAATTATGGCCAATCAATAATACGGTAAGTAATTGTTCTAAAAGATAGGGGTGCATCATGCCAATCATAAAACAGTACTATGTCATCACAGGGTTAAAGGAGGGTTAAAGAATACTGACAATTATTGCTAATTAAAACCAAATAGAGTATTATACAATAATTTTCAGATTAGACAGTCCTCCTGATGTGCAGAAATATTATGACTAATGATATGTTTATCTCCATGGCAAGTCAATCCAAATAATATGCTTTAATAAAGACAAGAAGCTATTTCATATCATATAAAGCAGCTATAATTTAATTGTTCATTGAAAGCTTTTGGACTGACTTATTACATTCTGAAAGTCCTCTGAGTTTCTATTTTAATCTTTTCCTATTCCAAAACCTCGTTCTCACTGATGATCTTCAATAGCACAACAGGAGGCCCCATAAATATTCTCTCCATGGGCCATACAAAAATGTCTATATAGGGGGAATCTATCATGTAGAGTATTCCTTACATGCTTGCCGATTTCCACTCTCGGCTTTTGTTTTGTTTTTCCAATGTAGCTTAATGGGAAATTGAAGATACAATCTGTTTTGTACTGCAATTTGTTAAATCTTATATTCTGTAACTCTTCCCAGTTGTTGCGTTTCAAAAGGTTTTTGGAGATTTTACCATATTGCAATATTTGCTGTTGCAAGCATCTACATGTGCTATCAATTTTTTTGGTAAGCCACTTACCAGCAGAATTCATATAGGGGTGCAGTGATCATTTTGACACCACATGTGCCTCACAGAATGTTATATAATTGAGTGGTGAAGAAACAAGAAATTACATTTTTACCACTGAAATGTTTTTAGCCCCAAGTTTTTAATTTTCTAAGGGCTAATAGGAATTTTTTTTTTTACAACAAACTGAGGTCCATTTTTTCCTGAGTGCGACAATACCCTACATGTAATCGGAAAATATTTTTTAGGCACAGTGTAAAACTCAGAAAGCAAGGAGCGCCAGATCTTACAGTTATGGTTTTCAGGTGCCATAACCCACTGGGAGAGCCCACAAGGTGCCAGAACAGCAGAACCCACCGCAAGTGACCCCATTTTACGAATTACATTTCTCAATGAATACATATAGGGGTGCAGTGATCCCAAAGAAGCAGTGCGAAACATGTGTCGTGGCAGAGTGACGCCCTGGAATTTCCCACGCGCACACCATCTGGTAAAGTATGCCCAGCTATTACTATTGTCTTTGTATCTGAATGTCTATTAGTGCAGCCCATATATTTTTGGCATAGCAGCATCATGGAGTCTACAAGTATCCATGACACATGATCTCCTGTGGATTAAGATATAACATGCATTTCATTGCAGCCAACATTTATGCAGGTTCAGTGTCTTTTGGGATTATTGTTTCACTCTTTTAATTTGCTGCTTATTTTGCAATACTA
The DNA here is from genome assembly GCF_032444005.1 of Ranitomeya imitator. Taxonomy (NCBI): domain Eukaryota; kingdom Metazoa; phylum Chordata; class Amphibia; order Anura; family Dendrobatidae; genus Ranitomeya; species Ranitomeya imitator. The sequence goes on from NC_091286.1 coordinate 158,813,862, forward strand.
ATTTGAGTGTATTCAGCTTAATTTTTACATGCTTTACACTTTATTTTCTGGCATTCAGTCTAGGACTTGGATTATACATTCATGATATTGGGCTTTGCTATATTTATTCCGAGGAACCTTGTGTGACCATTGTTTTATTAGTTGGTAACCTATCTTGTGATTATTTGAGGATGATATTATTAGAAGTCACATTGTGCAGAGATTGTTGCTCCTTAGTACTAATATAGAAGGGATATTGTCATTCTTTAGATCTTTTAAAACCTCCTTGGTAAATATGTCAGTGCTATAGAGCTGAGCAGCACAGGGCATCATTGTACTTTTTAGTGTTAGACGAATGATTGCGGGCCCTTTGGGCGTGCGCTGTGAGTACGAACCACTCAGTGGGGTGTAACCAAGCAGCAGCCTGACCTCGCAATAGGGTGTACCCATGCACCAGACTGGCGTATGTGCAGAATAATAGCAAACATAAATACCTGGTGTACCTCTCCTGCCACTCCTACCTTGTGTATTAAAAAGCTCTGTAGTTCATACTGTTCTGGTAGAGCTATCTGATAGCGTTATCCATGAAGAATGTGAACAGGTAGAGCTATCCCATAGCCCTATTCCTAAAGGAAATGAACGCGTAGAGCTATTCGATAGCGCTATTCCTCAATGTTCCGGAGTGTAAGCTATTTTACATGGTTGAGCGCACTTGGGATCTGCCCCCAAGGCCCTGCCCATGCCCAATGTTTGGTCCGTAGACCACGGCTAGGAGTTAGTCCTGCTTTTGTGTACAAAGTTTTTTGGCTCTTGCAATTGTTCAAAAGCTTAATAAAAGACTTCTTTGTACACACAGTTTGACAGTAAACCATTTGTTAACTTGAGGAATAAGTTTACCTTGCTTCTCTGTCTCAAATATTTTGACCCTTATTTGTTGGCTTTCCTTCCCCTGGAGAAAGACACATATAATTGCCCAGGTGAAAACACTAGGAGAGGCAAATTAATTCTTATACTATCAAAGGACTGTCCCTGAGATTTCTTGATGGTCATTGCAAAAGCCAACATGACAGGAAACTGACGCCGTCGCATCTGGACTGGCAAGTTTTTATCTTTGGAAATCAGGTCAATTCTTGGAGTAAGAACTGTCTGACCCTTTGCATTTCATTTTAAAGCAACGGCAAAAATAATGTTTGCTTTTAAGCTTTTCACATAAAGCCTTGTGCCATTACTTTCTGTTAAGATTACGCAGGAGCATAATTACAGCTCCTGGTTTCAGCTTTAATTCATGAGGAGGCATCCCAGTGGGATTCAAAGAGTTAAGAAACTCTACAGGGTAATCTGTGAGAATCACACCCTCCTCTTCCACAATTGTGTCGATGGAGCGATATGTTGTGTTCACCTTGAACTTGACTAAGAATTTTGTCGTTCAAGGCGTGAACGTCCTCATTCATTGGCATAAGAATTGCTTTATTGGCAGTTGCTTCTACTGTTGCATCAGTAATCAGAGTTGTCAAAAATAGCTGTAATTAAATCACACTCTTCAATAAAAAGAATTCGGGATTTGAATTGTATCTTCTGGTAGACCATATACATTTGACAACTCTCCATTGCCAAGTTTCAGTAACCATGAGTTGTAATCAACTTCGTCCTGAGACGTTCTCATATTCTGTTGTAACTGGAACCGTGAAAACTGATTCCAGGATTTTGAGTATTTAAACGGAACCTGTCACTCTGAAAATCGCAGGTGAGGTAAGCCCATCGGCATCAGGGGCTTATCTACAGCATTCTGTAATGCTGTAGATAAGCCCCCGATGTTACCTGAAAGAGGAGAAAAAGACGTTAGATTATACTCACCCAGGGGCGGTCCCGCTGCTGTTCCGGTCGGATGGGATGTTGAGGGCAGAGCAAAGCAGAGCAGAGCAAAGTACTGCAATGCGCAGGCGCCGGGCCTCTCTGACCTTTCCAGCGCCTGCGCACTGCAGTACTTTATTCTGTCCTCAATAGGGCAGACATAGTACGCCTGCGCCGGAGCCGTGGCTGAAGATCAGAAGAGGACGTCTTGGAATGAAGATGGGAGGCGCCGCAGCGGACCAGAGATGCCCATCCGACCGGACCAGCAGCGGGACCGCCCCTGGGTGAGTATAATCTAACATCTTTTTCTCCTCTTACAGGTAACATCGGGGGCATATCTACAGCATTACAAAATGCTGTAGATAAGCCCCTGATGCCGGTGGGCTTACCTCACCCGCGATTTTCGGGGTGACAGGTTCCCTTTAATAGTGGACTGTACAATTTGGGCTCTTTTTCCACCTTCCACTATTGGTAGGGTTTGACGAAAGTCAACACCATCTATGAAAACTTTTCCACCAAATGGTCTTTTTTTCCACATATATCTTAGAACAAATTATCCACAGCGTTTATATTAAAACAGGTAGTCATTGTTTCTTTGTCTTAAATAACGACAGATAACTCCCTAAGCTCCTTTGCTTAAAGTGAGGTTGGCTTAATTTTTGACACTCTGATCTCATTTGTTGTAATTCCTTTGATTTTGATCAAATTCCTTTGATTTTGTTTTATATATTCGATCCTGTCGGATTCAATTTTGACGTAACTGTCAACGATAAATTGTTGCGTCAACTTCCCAGCATTTAAAAAGGGATTGATCTCGTCACGAATGGCAAGCCTGTATGCATAGTACTGCAACAGGGTGATTTTTTTCCTTGTCGATCTTGATCCACTGGAATGGAGGGTAGATGAATGTCACCAATTCCTTGATGTTGCACACTTAGGGCAATTGGAGTTGTCCAATTTATTGTCCATCCACTGTCACCATATGGGAATAGAAGTGGATATGTAATTGCGTGACACTTTCTGTGAAGAAAGTTGATTTGAACAGTTTGGTTTTCACTTTTGAGGTGAACCCTCATGTCCTTATTAAATGGGGGTTCACTCATTGCATTTTGATACAGTGCCTTGCGAAAGTATTCTGCTCCCTGGAACTTTTCAACCTTTTCCCACATACCATGCTTTAAACATAAAGATACCTCATCTAAATTTTTGGTGAACAATCAACAAGTGGAAAACAATTGTGAAGTTGAATGAAATTTATTGGTTATTTTAAAGTTTTGTGGAAATTCAAAAACTGAAAAGTGGGGCTTGCAATATTATTCGGCCCCTTTACTTTCAGTGCAGCAAACTCACTCCAGAAGTTCATTGTGGATCTCTGAATGATCCAATGTTGCCTTATTGCCTAATGATAATAAATATAATCCTCCTGTGTGTAATCAAGTCTCCGTATAAATGCACCTGCTCTGTGATAGTCTCAGGGTTCTGTTTGAAGCACAGAGAGCCTCATGAAGACCAAAGAACACAACAGGCAGGTCCATGATACTGTTGTGGAGAAGTTTAAAGCCGGATTTGGATACAAAATTATTTCCAAACCTTTAAACATCCCAAGGAGCACTGTGCAAGCGATCATATTGAAATGGAATGAGTATCATACCACTGCAAAGAGGCCCATGATCACTCTAGATGAACGGCAGAAATCTACAGCTGAGGCGGGACAGTCTGTCCATGGGACAACAATCAGTCGTACACTGCACAAATCTGGCCTTTATGGAAGAGTGGCAAGAAGAAAGCCATTTCTCAAAGATATCCATAAAAAGTGTATTTTAAAGTTTGTAACAAGCCACCTGGGAGACACACCAAACATGTGGACGAAGGTGCTCTGGTCAGATGAAACCAAAATTGAACTTTTTGGCAACAATGCCAAATGATATGTTTGGCGTAAAGGCAACACAGCTCATCATCCTGAACACACCATCCCCACTGTCAAACATGGTGGTGGCAGCATCATGGTTTGGGCCTGCTTTTCTTCAGCATGGACAGGGAAGATGGTTAGAATTGATGGGAAGATGGATGGAGCCAAATACAGGACCATTCTTGAAGAAAACCTGTTGGGGTCCGCAAAAGACCTGTGACTGGGACGGAGATGTGTCTTCCAACAAGACAATGATCTCAAACATAAAGCAAAACAATGGAATGGTTCACAAATAAATGTATCCAGGTGTTAGAATGGCCAAGTCAAAGTCCAGATCTCAATCCAATCGAGAAACTGTGGAAAGAGCGGAAAACTGCTGTTCACAAATGATCTCCATCAATCCTCACTGAGCTCGAGCTGTTTGCCAAGGAAGAATGGGCAAGAATTTCAGTCTCTCGATGTACAAAACTGATAGAGACATACCCCAAGCGACTTGCAGCTGTAATCGCAGCAAAAAGGTGGCGCAACAAAGTATTAAGTTAAATGGGCCGAATAATATTGCACGCCCCACTTTTCAGTTTTTGAATTTCCACAAAAATTTAAAATAACCAATAAATTTCGTTCAACTTCACAATTGTGTTCCAATTGTTGTTGATTCTTCACCAAAAATTTACATTTGATATCTTTGTTTGAAGCATGATATGTGGGAAAAGGTTGAAAAGTTCCAGGGAGCTGAATACTTTCACAAGGCACTGTATATTGAGTACATTATAACCCATAAATTACACTAATGTTACAAATCGGTCACATATCAAAAATAAGTGTGCATTAATATTCATAAGTATACATTGGTATTCATCCCATTACCAGGGAGATCTTTCAATGATGGTCGTGGAGAGGAAATCCCATATCCCATACTTAATTCATAAATGGCCCCTTTAACATAGTGAAATGCGTGTCAGGACGGTCCCCAGATAGCATTGAACTGCACTTGCACTTTAACATGGGTAAGTTTTCTTCAGTGAAATATATATTGATTGAATAAGATCTGAGCAGTCAGTGAGGAAAGCTGCATTAACAAGAGCAGGAGGAGAACCTGTCATACCTATATAATAAGTGCCACAAAATCATGTCCTTAACACATCTGTAAGAATAAAGATAATGTGGCCAACCCTGGTAACTCATTCTGCAGTCACCAATAGAAAGTGTAATTCAGCGGTGGCAAATAGTGCAATATTTTTAATAAAACCCAATTGCAAAAATTATTATTATCAACGTTTGTATGCATTTAAGTAACAAAACATATATTGTCCTCAAAGGTGGACAGTCCCTTTAATGTAACAATTACTTTTTGCTAAACAGACCATAATAAAATGTATTAAAGCCTCATTAAATAAAATTGTCATTCAGTTACAGGATGAAGAAAATAGGCGTCAACAACAATTGGAGGAAATTCGCAAACGGGAAGCTGAAGAACGCTTGCGACAAGAAGAAGAACGGAGATATCAAGAGGAGGAGCGGACTAAGCGAGAAGCTGAAGAAAAGGTTTAGTAAATTATTTTTTTAAATGTCAATCCAGCTGAATTGATAATATGCTTCTATACATTGTGACTTGTATTTTTCAAGATTATTGTACTTGTTTTATTATGTATACCCCTCCTCACATGTAAAGCGCCATGGAATAAATGGCGCTATAATAATAAATAATAATAATAATAATAATACAGTAAACTTAGTTGAATTTTTTTATGCATTCAAAATTTCTTGGATAAAACCTTCCTTCTATTTAACCAGCTATTAAGTGTTTTTATTTTTACTTTGTGTATTGTATAGAAACTCCAGAGGAAAAAGAATTGTAGCACTGACTAGTTTTATTTGGAATTACAGTCTCCAATTTGAAATTTGCCCTAGAGCTTGATCAAAAAGTGTTGCATACAGCACTTTTGATGCCAGCCATGGACTCCAAACTGGTACACAACTTTCTTTTAGTTGTGCAGGTATGAAACAAGTAACCAAATGCAACTGAAGTATGAAAGCACAAAAGGGTTATCCCTTTAAAAGGCTTTTCGCTTAACTTTCTATGTTTCTTCAGAAGTGCACCACTTCTCTGCCTTTTGGAAGCTGGCCAACTTTAGACTGCATAGTATAACAGTACTATCTCAGATCGCTCCCAAGTGAGTATCACAGGAACCATTTCTATTTAAAGTCAGGCTGGTTTATTTCAGTTTTCATAAACTACATCACAGGAAAACGTAAATACAGCCGATGCCCTGCACAATGAAAAACATAAGGGTATCAAATCCATACAATAGTGCTGGTTTGCCCGTGTGGCTTAGAGTCCAGATTCTTAGTCCTTTAGCAAAGGCATTCAGTCCAATAGATCTGCACACCTCCATGCACAGGTCTCATTTTACAAAGTGAACCACACCGAAGGGTGGAGCTATAGTGAGCAGCCATCTCTCCCAACTCTTCAGGTGCTCCTAGTCAACCTGTCATGGCAGATTAGCCTCTTTTAGTCTTATATGTACTAAAGCATTACTCAAGGTTTATCTCTAGTGATGAGCCAGTGTACTCGTTGCTCGGGTTTTCCCGAGCACGCTCGGGTGACCTCCGAGTATTTGACTGCTCGGAGATTAAGTTTTCATCGCGGCAGCTGAATGATTTACAGCTAGTAGCCAGGCTGAGTACATGTGGGGGTTGCCTGGTTGCTAGGAAATCCCCACATGTAATCAAGCATGCTAGTAGCTGTAAATCATTCAGCTGCCGCGATGAAAACTAAATCTCCGAGCAGTCATAAATACTCGGAGGTCACCCGAGCGTGCTCGGGAAAACCCGAGCAACGAGTACACTCGCTCATCACTATTTATCTCCCCTCCACTAAGTGTCCTACAGCCACCTTACATTCCTCCCCCTCTGCCTAAAGCCGTGGACTTTGCACATTCTACCAGTAGATATGGGATTCTCGAGACGGCATAGGCATTATCATGTAACTACCGGCTTCTATGTTACATATGGAAGAGGAAATAATGGAAGGCTAGAAACCAGGGGTGGGTAGCATGAGCATTTTTCTCCCTCATCCTACCTGAGTAGCGCATGGTCTGTCACTAATTTACATTTTCGCCCTAAGATATAGTATCGCAAAATGTCCACCGCCCACTTTATGGCCAAGCATTCCTTTTCTACATTGGAATAATTTTTCTCACATGCTGACAATTTCCTATTCGGGTAGAGAATAGGATACTCCTTTCCATGTATCTCCTGAGAAAGGACCGCACCTAATCCGACTTATGAGGCATCCGTTTGTAGTACAAATTCATTCTTAGTCAGGGGCAATCAAGACCAGCTGCTTACACAGAGCTACTTTCAGTTCTTGAATGGCCGTCTGCGCCTCCAATGTCTATTTGGCCATGACTGATTTTGTTCCCGTAAGGAGATCAGTCAGGGTGCGGCCACCCTGGCAAAGTTCGGAATGAACCTCCTGTAGTACCCTACGATTCCCCCAGAAAGGCCCTAACTTGCTGTCATGAGAGTGGTTTAAGTTCTGGATTGCGTCCACTCGATTGACATGGATTTAATTTCACTTCTACATACTACTTATCCAAGGCATTTGGCCTCCTCTTTCTCCGTGGCATATTTTTTGGGGGGATTTATAGCGAATCTCAACTTCTTGAGAGCAACAAACACTGCTCAGACTTTTCCAGGTGACTTCCCCAATCTGGGCTGAAGATTATTATATCGTCCTGCTATATTGCAGCTTAATTCTTATGGAGTGTGAGAAAATGGTCCATGGCCCTCTGGAAGGTGGCCAGAGCTCCCTGCAGTCTGAGCAGCATCCGTATATATTGGAATCAAACGTCGGGCATAGAAAAAACAGTCTTCTCTTTGCCTTCTTGTGACATGAGGAATTTGTTAATATCCCTTTGTTAGATCCAAGGTGGTTATGTACCTTGCCGGTCCAAACCTCTGTCAGCTCATAGACATGCGACATTGGATATGCGTCAAACTTGGAGACTTCGTTCTGCTTCCGATAATCATTACAGAATCTCCATTCTCCATCGGGTTTTGGATCAAGGACAATCATGTTAGACCACCTGCTCTTAGATTCATCAATGACTCTGAGATTTAGCATACACCTTACTTCCTTGGAGATCCATTCTCGGCAGGCCTCTGGAATTCGGTAGGGCTTGGGATTCACCCACTCTTGGGGTTCCTTCAGAACCGCGGGTTCTGTGATATCGGTACATCCCAGCAAATCTGAGAACATTTCCCGAGTTTGCTGCAGCAATTCTCAAGATTTCAATTTTCGGGCCTGGCGTTTCCAGGGGGGCCCCTTTCTTGCTATGCCATGGTGGGTAACAGCTCCACGGGATTTTGAAAGTGAGAGATGGGAGTGATTAACTGGGAGGTGGGACAAGACTTGAAATACCTTTTACCAATAGAACCTCAGCCTGACCCATTATTGGGTTTTATTGACACCCAGATGGCCAACCAAGACATGTAAATTGACCCTGTCCAACACCCTCCATCTGTAGGGTCCTTTAACCAATAGTTGCTCCACTATTTCCTCTCTGACCTTAGTAACCCGATACAATAAGTCCCCACTCATCATAAAATAAGGAAATCTGGTGTCGCCCCCGGCTCCTGTCATATGCCATTTATAACCGTTAAATTATTGTACGCTTCTTTTAGAGCTGGGTCTCTGTTGGGCGGAGAAAACAAATTTCTATGTTCACTTTTATGTCAGGAATGTCAGCCTTCGGGGATACCACCTCATCTGCCACCATTGCACAGAAGTGAAACCCGTCAGGCTCTGGGGTTGGTAAGACTTCTTTAGGGCTAACTTTACCCGAACAATTGAGGTCTCCATCTCTCCCCCACAAGTCCCAAAACAACACAAAATCCTGGCCTATGATAATTGGGTGCAATAAATCCTGGACCACATTGATCTCATAGGACTCAGTACCTCGGTCCATCTCGATGACCTCTCTGGCTACCAGATAGTCTTTTACATCACAGTGAATGCAGCGGACGCCCACCTTCTTCCCAGGGATCAACTTGAGAGTGAGTGTGGCTCTCATGAGGGTCACCAAACTCTCTGAGTTTAGTAGTCCATTTATTTGCAGACAATTCACATTGACAGGACAGTCCGCACTGCAAACCAGATATGTGTAGAATGAACATCAACATCCCAGCCTACAGTCCATTTTCTTTGTGGTCAGGGGATAATGAGCAGCTCTATGACCTGGGCTGTGATGTCTCCAGCAAATTACATCCTCTAATGAGACCCGCCCCCTTTTTAGCCACCAACTCATGATGGGACTCCCAGTATGGAGTGGCCTGCCTCCCCAAGGAACTGTTGACACCTGATTCTTTTCGACCAGTCCAACCAAGCTATCGGTGTTCCAGGGATCTCCCTGAGCAACCCAAATCTGCATCGGGTTCAGAAGGGAGAGCACGAATTAGTCCTTTACAACTTGCTCTACCATATGTGTTGGGGTAGAGGACGAACTGCAGCAGATCAAACTGACAGACATGGTCACCTCAAGCATGTCAAAATTTCCAGTTTCAATTTTGCAGATTCTTTGGTGTTCTTTAACTTCTTTAACTTCTGCCTACTGCTCTGGTGGGGGGTTCTCCCTTTCAGCGACCCCTTCAAAAAATATTACAAAGGCCTCTGTCGTCTCCCAGGATCATTTTCTGCAAGGCTCTCTTCACCTCCTTCGGGATAGAAAAATCATAAGCTGATTTTGTAGTCGGTGCTGCTGCCATACGATGAACAGCCTCTGTGAGTAATTCAACCTGCTCCTGCTGTTGCTGAAGGCTTTGCATTAACAGGTTATTTGACTCCTGTTGTGCCAGCTATTGCTGTTGCTACTAATGCAGCTGTTGTATAAACAGCTTACTTGTCTCCTGCTGTGCCAGCTGTTGCTGCTGTTGGGCTTGCACTAGGTGCTTGATCAGATCCTCCATGCTGTGACATTGCGTTCTGGCTTATAGCTACCTTCACTCACGACGTGCAGTACTTCTGTAGCAGTCACACTTGTTCCATGGGAAGGCTGCCCACATTCTTCATCAAATTGTAGCAATGCTTCATACTTGAGAGCGATCTGAGGTATCACAGGAACTGTTTTTATAAGAAGTCTGGCTGGTTTATTGCAGTCCTTTTAAACCACATCACAGGAAAATGTAAAAACAGCTTATATCCGGCACAAAGTAAGAAGCCCGTAGAATGGTGCTGGTTTGCCTGCTTGGCTTAGAGTTCAGCTTCTTAGTTCTTTAGCAAAGACACTCAATCCAGGAGATTTGCACAACCCCATACACAAAGACTTGAGACAAACTGGTCTCATTTTGCAAAGTGAACCACACCCAAGGGTGGAGATATGGTGAGCAGCCATCTCTCCTAACTCTTCAGCTGCTCACAATCAACCTGTCAAAGCCAAATAGCTCCTTTTTAGTCTTATATGTACTAAAGCATTACTTGAGGTCCTACAGCCACCTTACGATATATAAGACTATAGAGGTGACCAGTAAGCTAGGCAGCGACCTATAGAAATCCTTGAGAGATTTGAAATAAATTGCAAAGTGTTTGTTTTAACAAGAAAACTTTGCTGTCACTAAAGTGACCATATAAGACAACCCATTTAACCTCCTTCACTACAAAGCTTAGTTTCACCTTCCTGACCAGGCCAAATTTTCAATTCAGACCAGTGTCACTTTATGTGGTAATAACTCTTGAATGCTTCAATTCATGAAAATACTGAAAACTTGACACATTATTTGAAATTTTGCAATTTTCATGTTCATGTGGTGCTCTGATTAGGTATTCATCTGTATGGCTTCTGACAGGTCACTGATCCCTCAGTAAGCTGCCTCCCCCCGACCTAACACTGCCTGTAGTTTACTGTGCACAATTCTGTTGACCGGTTCCCTTTTAAGTGCGTTCTCCCATCTGCAGCAATACCATACATGTAAATGTGCAGGGTTTAGAAGAGAGTCCATTTGGCTTTTCGAGCTTGTATTTTACTGGATTGTTTTTTGGGAGCAATGTTGGTTTTCAGACGCCTCTGAACTATTAGGAACATGAGCAGCCTCTATTTTTTTCTTTAGTTAGAAACACGTGTGCACAACCGTATGAGGTGCACGGGTAGGTTCCCAAACCGTAATCAGCCAGTAATACAAAACCCGGCACTCAACTTTGTGGTGTGAAGAAACGAAAGATGTATTATCCCAAATCAGAAAATGTTTCGGTCCCACAGCTGGACCTTCATCAGTAGCGTTTACTGGGACAATGTATAGATTCAAGTGGCTATATGGCCTGCCCGGAGGTTGCTACCAATATAGTATTGGATACCCAGAAAGAGAAGTTACAGCCTATATAGGTGCTGTCATCGCGGCGTCCACCGCTGAATAGCTATTTAGCGGTGGACGCTGCGATGACAGCACCTATATAGGCTGTAACTTCTCTTTCTGGGTATCCAATACTATATTGGTAGCAACCTCCGGGCAGGCCATATAGCCACTTGAATCTATACATTGTCCCAGTAAACGTTACTGATGAAGGTCCAGCTGTGGAACCGAAACGTTTTCTGATTTGGGATAATAAATCTTTCGTTTCTTCACACCACAAAGTTGAGTGCCGGGTTTTGTATTATTTTCTATTTTTTCTTTGACAAACAACAGATCTGAGAAGAGGCTTGTTTTTGTGGGATGAAATTTTTTTTTTTGTGCCATTTGAGGGTACATAACATTTTTTACTTGCTTTTTATTCTAACTTTTGAGATAAAGAATGACCAATTAAAATACAATTCAGGAATTGTCTTTAATTTTCAACTTTATTCTTCCTGTCACTACAATTACAGCAACACCATTGTTATTGATACTTTTTTTTTTTTTTTTTGCAATCCCTTTTCAGTCTGTTTTGTCAGTATAACTAAAAGCTATAGGTTTGGCGCATTTATTTTTTTTTTTTTACAGTGTTCACTAAACTGGTTAATTAAGATAACCAGTTTATAGATTGATTTGTTCCAAACACGGCGATACCAAGCATGTACTTTTTATTCTTTAGTTTACAGAATAACAGCATTTTTTCTTGCAAAACATTTTTCCACTTTTTTTCATACTTTCTCTTTTCTTTCCACATTTTGCAAATTTTATTTCACGGTTTTCTATTTTTTTTTTATACCTAGTCTTCCTATTGGACATCAACTTTTTATGATCTGACCGCTGATAAAATATTCTGCAATGATTTTCATTGCAAGGCATTTCAGCTGTCAATGAGATATGGGCAGGAGGCAGGAACTTAAAGGCCACCATACCTGCAAGATCCACGGTCATTTTTCGCCATGAGGTCACCATACAGACCAACGGCATGACACAATTGCGTTGTGCCAAGCGGAGCAGAGAGAGAGCTCCCTCCCTCTGGCAAGCAGATCAAAGCCGCTGTTGCTATTGACAGCAGCATCAGAGGGGTTAAACGCCCACAATAGGCACTAGCACTGATCGTGGTCATTACTGCAAGGTGTCAGCTATGATTTGTAGCTGACACCTACTGATGATTTTGCCAGCTCTGAGCAGACATGATCGTCACTCAGTATATGGCAGTTTACGGGCATAAACGGCAGATGTCATTAAGGGGTTAAAGAAATAATTAACATACTCAATATAACGTACGCAAGTGTGTAAAATTTTACCACGTAACCTAATGAAAAACAGGGAAACCATTATAAGTAGTGGTGAAATGGTGAAGAGAAAACAATTCCTCCATTGCTAGGTTTGTTTGGGTTTGGTTTTTTTTGGAATTTTCTAGTTTACTTCACTGACTAATAAATTCCAAGGTGTCTCAAATAAATCATATGATAATTTTCTAATGTAAATGGAGTAATAATAAAATATAACTTAATAATAGCCCAATAAAACTATTGTGAAAACACCCAAAACATGAAAATGAAAAAAAATTACAAAATCCTAAAAATCTCCCCAGGGCAGGAGAAAATAAACACGAAAGTATAGCCTATTGATAGATAGATACCTTATTCAAGTGCCTGCTTCCCTGGCCAGCAGTCATGTGGCCTCTCAGATTATAGGCAAAAAAAGGAAACTGCAGAAAAAGAAAACTAGGACTTTAAAGTCCTAGTTTTTCTTTATGTGCTGTGTATATATATATATATATATATATATATGTATGTGTGTGTGTGTGCGTGTGTGTATGTATATATGTGTGTATATATATATATATATATATATATAAATATATATGTGTATGTATATATATATATGTGTATGTATATATATGTGTGTATATATATATATATATATATATATATATATGTATGTGTATATATATTATTATTATTTATTATTATAGCGCCATTTATTCCATGGCGCTTTACATGTGAGGAGGGGTATGCATAATAAAACAAGTACAATAATCTTTAACAATACAAGTCACAACTGGTACAGGAGGAGAGAGGACCCTGCCCGCGAGGGCTCACAATCTACAAGGGATGGGTGAGGATACAGTATATCTATATATATATATATATATATATATATATATATATATATATATATATATATATATATATATATATGTGTATGTGTATATATATATATATATATATATATATGTGTATGTGTATATATATATATATATATATATATATATGTATGTATGTGTATATATGTGTATATATATATATATATATATATATATATATAAATATATATATACTTATGTATGTATATATATAATTATCCTATTAAAAACTGGACCTGGAGAACTGTTTAACATGACAATACAAAAATCTTTTATTATATGTGATGACAAAAATGTTTTTTTTTTTTCTTTTAAAAAACAAGGGTTGCAAACAAAAGGGTTGAAATTTAGTACATGGTAAGGCGACACATGGTACACTCTAGTACAGATATGGCATAAATTCATACAAGCATGTTCTTTTATGTTACATAGAAGGTAAGTTTCCTTTGTAGGTCATATACTATGTCTTCAAATCAAATATACATATAACATTTCAGAATATCTTTACACATGGACTATAGTAGTTTTGTAATAGAAAATATTTTTTATATATAGAATCATAAAGCTGCTTGTGCAGAATTTTGAAAGGGCTATTTATTAGGGAAGACAGAGGGGAAGTTTATTCTTCCCTATATGTATGGCTCTTGCAAAAATTAAGAGATCACTGCAAAATTTTTAGTTGCTCTGATTTTCCTCTTTATAGGTATATTTTTGAGTAAAATGTAAATTGTTCTTTTAGTCTATAAACTACTGACATGTCTCCGAAGTTCCAAGCAATAAATTTTGTATTTTTTTTCTGAAATGGAGAAATGGTCAAAAAAACAAAAAACAGTGCTTTCAGACCTCAAATAATGCAAAGAAAACAAGTTCATATTCATTTAGAAACAACAATACTAATGTTTTAACTCAGGAAGAGTTCAGAAATCAATATTTTGTGGAAAAACCATGATTTATAATCACAGCTTTCATGCGTCTTGGCATGCTTTCCACCAGTCTTTCACACTGTTCCTGGTGCAAAAATGTAAGCAGTTCTTCTTTGTTTTATGGCTTGTGGCTGTCCATCATCCACTTGATTGTATTCCAGAGGTTTTCAATGGGGTTCAGGTCTGGAGATTGGGCTGCCCATGACAGGGTTTTGATGTGGTGGTCTCTTAATTTTTGCCAGAGCTGTATACCTCAAATACAGAAATCACTCATGATAAAAAAAAACAACTCTTATTATTTATAAATGACTATTAAACTGTCATCTAGTGGTAAGTTAGGGAATAGTACCCCACTTAACCTATGACTGATCACTTTCCACCTATGCCTTATAAAGAGTCCTATATGTATATTGTGGATGGTGCAGAGCATTACAAAATAAAATATCAAATAAAGTGATTATACCTCTTGGCAGAATAAATTAAGGTGCATTAAAAAAAGGAGATTCAAAAGTGCAAAAATCACTATCTAGAGATCTGCTCTTCTGTGCAGGGCTACTCACAAAAGTCACCATCTAGAGATCTGCTCTTCATAGTGTTTGCTAGATTTGGTGCTAATGCACCAATCTGGTAGACAGTTGTGAGCCACACATCACGGGCCCACGAGCCACAGGTTGGGGACCCATGATCTATAGGATGGGCTGTATTGCTTTAACATTAATGGACTGATACCAACATCTTACAGCATTTATGATATATACTAAACTTGCAGTTGTGCTCAAAAATTTACATACCCTAGCAGAATTTTTTCTTTCTTGGCCTTTTTACAGAGAATATGAATGATAACGCCTAAACTTTTTCTCCGCTCATGGTTAGTAGTTGGGCGAAGCCATTTATTGTCAAACTACTGTGTTTTCTCTTTTTAAATCATAATGACAAACCAAAACATCCAAATGACCCTGATCAAAAGTTTACATACCGTGGTGATTTTGGCCTGATAACATGCACAGAAATTCACTCAAATGGGTTTGAATGGCTACTAAAGATAACATCCTTACCTATGAACTGTTTGCTTGTAATGAGTGTATGTGCATAAAAGCTGAGTGAGTTTCTGGAATCCAGACAGACTCTTGCATCTTTCATCCAGCCACTGACGTTTGTGAGTCATGGGGAAAGCAAAAGAATTGTCAACTGATCTATGGGAAAAGGTAGTTGAACTGTATGAAACAGGAAAGGAATACAAAAAGATATCCATGGGATTGATAAATCCAGTCAGCAGCGTTCAAACTGTGATTGACAAACGAAAAATCAGGGGCTCTGTAAAAACAAAACTACGGTCAGGTAGACCAACAAAAATGTCATTTACAACTGCCAGGAAAATTGTTGGGGATGCAAAGAAAAAAACCCAAATATCATCAGATGAAATACAGAACTCTCTGTAAACTACCGATGTGGCTGTTTTAAGATGCACAATAAGGAGGCACTGGAAGAAAAATGGGCTGCATGGTTGAGTTGCCAGAAGAAACCATTACTGCGCAACTGCCACAAAGTAAATCTCCTACAATATGCAAAACGGCACAGAGACAAGCCTCAAAACTGCTGGTACAAGGCAATTTGGGGTGATGAGATCAAAATTTAACTTTTTGGCCACTACCATAAACATTACGTTTGGAGAGAGGTCAACAAGGCATTTGATGAAAGGAACACCATTCCTACTGTAAAGCACGGTGGTTCATCGCTGATGTTTTGGGAATGTGTGAACTACAAATACACAGGAAACTTGGTCAAACTTGAAGGAAAGATGAATACTGCACGTTATCAGCAAATACTAGGGGAAAATTTGCACTCGTCTGGCTGGAAGCTGCGCATGGGACGTACGTGCATGTTCCAACATGACAACGATCCAAAACACAAGGCCAAGTCGACCTGTCATTGGCTACAGCAGAGCAAACTGAAGTTTCTGGAGTGGCTATCTCAGTCTCCTGACCTCAATATCATTGAGCCACTCTGGGGAGATCTCAAGCGCACAGTTCATGATAGACAGCCCAGGAATTGACAGAAACTGGAGGCTTTTTGCCAAGAAGAGTGGGCAGCTTTACCATCTGAGAAAGTAAATAACCTCATCCACAACTACCACAAAAGACTTCAAGCTGTAATTGATGTTAGAGGGGCAATAAACCGTATGAAGAAATGGGGTATGTGAACTTTTAATCAGGGTCATTTTATTGTCTTGGTTTGTCATTATAGTTTAAAAGAGAAACCACAGTAGTTTGACAATAGATGGCTTCACCCAACCACTAACAATGAGTGGAGAAAAAGGTTTTGGTGTTACCATTCATATTCTCTGAAAAAAGGTGAAGAAAGCAAAAATTCTGCTGGGGTATGTAAACTTTTGAGCACAACTGTATTGTCCATTTTCTCCTGCCCTGGGAAGTTTCTTGAATTTGTAAATACCTTTTAATTTTTTATTGCATTTAATTATTTTTTTCACTATGTTGTGCAATTTTGGATCTGTGTTTTTTTGTCTACCTATGTACATGTGGGTGTGTAAGTGTCTGTGAATGCATGTATGTGTCTGTATGTAAATTAAAAAAAAAATATATATATATATATATAGTGGCCCAATTCTAACGCATTGGGTATTCTAGAATGTGTATGTATATAGCAGCCACATAGTATATAGCACAGGCCATGTAGTATATATAGGAGACATGTAGTATATAGCAGACAAATACTACGTGGCCTGTGCTATATACTACGTGGCTGCTATATACATACATATTGTAGAATACCCGATGCGTTAATACAGGCCACGCAATATATAACAGTGGCCACGCAGTATATAACACAGCCACGTACTATATAACACAGCCCACGCAGTATATAGCAGCCACGCAGTATATAACACGGGACGTATATAACACAGGCCACGCAGTATATAACACTGGCCATGTAATATATAGCACAGCCCACGCAGTATATAGCTGCCACCTAGTGTATAACACAGGCCACACAGTATATAACAGTGGCCACATAATATATAGCACAGCCCACGCAGTATATAGCAGCCAAGTAGTATATAACACTGCCCACGCAGTATATAACAGTGGCCACGTAATATATTGTACAGCCCACGGAGTATATCACACAACCCACATAGTATATAACACTGCCTATGTAGCATATAGCAGCCACGCGGTATCTAACACAGCCCACGTAGTATACAGCAGTGTGGGCACCATATCCCTGTTAAAAAAATTTAAATAAAAAAGTTATATACTCACCCCCTGGGTTCCACCGAAGCTCCAGCGATACGCGCGTGGCTGTCGCCATCTTCCGTTCCCGGGATGCATTGTGAAATTACCCAGATGACTTAGCGGTCTCGCGAGATCGCTACGTCTTCTGGGTAATTTTGCAATGCATCGCCGGGAACGGAAGATGGTGGCAGGCGCGAGCGGCTCGGCGGACTACGGCGGGTGAGAATAGCAGGTTTTTTGTTTTTTTTTTAAATTATTTTTAACATTACATTTTTTTTTACTATTGATGCCGCATAGGCAGCATCAATAGTAAAAAGTTGGGGACACACAGGGTTAATAGCAGCGGTTACGGAGTGCGTTACCCGCGGCATAACGCGGTCCGTTACCGCCGGCATTAACCCTGTGTGAGCGGTGACTGGAGGGGAGTATGCGGGCGCCGTGCACTGACTGCGGGGAGTAAGAAGTGGCCATTTTCTTCCGGACTGTGCACGTCGCTGATTGGTCGTGGCTGCTTTGCTGCGACCAGTCAGCGACTTGGATTTCCATGACAGACAGAGGCCGCGACCAATGAATATCCGTGACAGAAAGAAGGACAGACAGAAAGACAGAAGTGACCCTTAAGACAGTTATATAGTGTGTGTGTGTGTGTGTGTGTGTGTATATATATATATATATATATATATATATATATATATGTATATATATATGTATATATATGTATATATATGTATGTATATATATATATATATGTATATATATATATATATATATATATATATATATATATATATATATATATATATATATACATATACATACACTGCCCAAAAAAATAATGGGAACGCTTAAACAACAGAATACAACTCCAAGTAAATCAAACTTCTGTGAAATCAAACTGTCCACTTAGGAAGCAGCACTGATTGACAATCAATTTCACATCCTGTTGTGCAAATGAAATAGACAACAGATGGAAATTATTGGCAATTATCAAGTCACCCTCAATAACGGAGTGGTTCTGCAGGTGGGGACCGCGGACCACATCTCCGTACGAATGCTTTCTGGCTGATGTTTTGGTCACTTTTGAATGCTGGTTGTGCTTTCACACTCGTGGTAGCATGAGACTGACTCTACTACCCACACAAGTAGCTCAGGTAGTTCAGCTCATCCAGGATAGCACATCAATGCGAGCTGTGGCAAGGTTTGCTATGTCTGTCAGCGTAGTGTCCAGAGGCTGGAGGCGCTACCAGGAGACAGGGCAGTACACGTGGAGGGGTCCGTAAGGCTACGTTCACATTAGCGTTTTACGAGGCTGCGTCGGGCGCAACCGCGGCGACGCATGCGTCATGCGCCCCTATATTTAACATGGGGCGCATGGACATGCGTTGTCTTGCGTTTTGTGACGCATGCGTCTTTTTTTGGCGCAAGCGTCAGGGCGCAGAGGACGCAGCAAGTTGCATTTTTTTGCGTCCAAAATCATGCCAAAAAAGGACCCATGCGTCACAAAATGATGCGTTTTGCATGCGTTCTTGTTTGCGTTGTGCGTTGCGTCGCCGACGCAGCACCGCACAACGCAAATGTGAACGTAGCCTAAGAGGGCAATAACCCAGCAGCAGGACCGCTACCTTAGCCTTTGTGCAAGGAGGAACAGGAGGAGCAGTGCCAGAGCCCTGCAAAATGACCCCCAGCAGGTCACATATGTGCGTGTCTGCACAAACGGTTAGAAACCGACTCCATGAGGATGGTCTGCGTGCCTGACGTCCACATATGGGAGTTGTGCTCACAGCCTAACACTGCAGGACGCTGGACATTTGCCACAGAACACCAGGATTGGCAAATTCGCCACTGGCGCCCTGTGCTCTTCACAGATGAAAGCAGGTTCACACTGAACACATGTGACAGAGTCTGGAGATGCCGTGGAGAGCGATCTGCTGCTTGCAACATCCTTCAGCATGCCCAGTTTGGCAGTGGGTCAGTAATGGTGTGGGGTGGCATTTCTTTGGAGGGCCACACAGCCCTCCTTGTGCTCCCATAGGTATTCTGAGTGCCATTAATGAGTTGAGATCCTCAGACCCCTTATGAGACCATATGCTTGTAGCGGTCTGCAGGTGGGAACCACATACATCTCAGTACCAATGCTTTCTGCCTGATGTTTTGGGCACTTTTGAATGTTGTTTGAGCTCTCACACTCGTGGTAGCATGAGACAGACTCTACAACCCACACAAGTGGCTCAGGTAGTGCAGCTCATCCAGGATGGCACATCAATGCGAGCTGTGGTAAGAAGGTTTGCTGTGTCTATCAGCGTAGTGTCCAGAGGCTGGAAGCGCTACCAGGAGACAGGCCAGTACACTAGGAGACGTGGAGGGGTGTAGGAGGGCAACAGCCCAGCAGTAGGACCACTCCCTCAGCCTTTGTGCAAGGAGGAATAGGATGAGCACTGCCATAGCCCTGTAAAATGACCTCCAGCAGGCCACAAATGTGCATTTTTCTGCACAAACGGTTAGAAACCAACTCCATGAGGATGGTCTTAGTGCCCGACGTCCACAGATGGGGGTTGTGCTCACAGCCCAACACCGTACTGGATGCTTGGCATTTGCCACAATACACCAGGATTGTCAAATTCGCCACTGACGCCCTGTGCTCTTCACAGATGAAAGCAGGTTCACACTGAGCACATGTCACATGTGCTCAGTGTGAACCTGCTTTCATCTGTGAAGAGCACAGGGCGTCAGTGGCGAATTTGACAATCCTGGTGTTTTGTGGCAAATGCCAAGCATCCAGTACGTGACAGTCTGGAGACGCCATGGAGAGCGATCTGCTGCCTGCAACATCCTTCAGCATGACCGGTTTGGCAGTGGGTCAGTAATGGTATGGGGTGGCATTTCTTTGGAGGGCCACACAGCCCTCCATGTTCTCGCCAGAGGTAGCCTGACTGCCACTAGGTACCGAGATGAGATCCTCAGCCCCCTTGTGAGACCATATGCTGGTGCGGTTGTCCCTGGGTTCCTCCTAATCCAGGACAATGCCAGACCTCATGTGGATGGAGTGTGTCAGCAGTTCCTGCAAGGTGAAGGCATTGAAGCTATAGATTGAGCCGCCCATTACCCAGACTTGAATCCGATTGAACACATCTGGGACATCATGTCTCGCACCATCCACCAACTCCAGACCTCTGTGGGATATTAGCTGTGATTTACGTTGATCATTTTTAGGTTTTATTGTTATCAGCACATTCCACTATGTAATGAATAAAGATTTACAACTGGAATATTTCATTCAGTGATATCTAGGATGTGGGATTTTAGTGTTCCCTTTATTTTTTGAGCAGTGTGTGTGTGTATATATATATTTTTATATTTATTTAGTCGGCCACCAATTGTTCAAGTTCTCCCACTTACAAAGATGAGAGAGGCCTGTAATTGTGTAATTGACATCATAGGTAGACCACAACTATGAGAGTCAAAATTTAGAAAACAAATCCAGAAAATCATCTTGCCAGTCCAGAGCAGTGATGTTTTGAACCTGTCGCTGGGCAACACGGACTTTCAGCTCCCTCCAAAGGTTTTCTATAGGCTGAGATCTGGAGACTGGCTAGACCCTCCATGACCTTCATATACTTCTTGCGAAGCCACTCCTTCGTTGCCCTGGCAGTGTGCTTGGGATCATTACCATGCTGAAAGACCCAGTCAATGCCCTTGCTGATGGAAGGTTTGCACTCAAACTTTAATGATACATGGCACCATTTTTTCTTTCCTGTACACGGATCAGTCATCCTGGTCCCTTTGCATAGAAACAGTCCCAAAACATGATGTTGTCACTCCCATGCTTCACAGTAGGTATGGTGTTCTTTGGATGCAACTCAGCATTCTGGTTCTGTCTCCACCAAACACAACGAGTTTTGTTCCTACCAAACAGTTCTACTTTGGTTTTATCAGACCATATGACATTCTCCCAACTCTCTTCTGGATAATCCAAATGCTCTCTAGCAAACTTCAGACAGCCTGGACATGTACTGGCTTAAGCAGGAGGACACGTCTGGCACTGCAAGATCTGAGTCCCTGACGGCGTAGTGTGTTACTGATGGTAGCCTTTGTTACGGTGGTGCCATCTCTATGCAGGTCATTCACTAGGTCCCACTTGTGGTTCTGGGATTTTTGCTCACCATTCCTGTTATTATTTTGACCCCACGGGGTGAGATCTTGCGTGGAGCCCAGATCGAAGGAGATTATCAGCGGTCTTGTATGTTTTCCATTTTTTTTTTATTATTGCTCCCACACTTTTTCATCACACCAAGCTGCTTGCCTATTGCAGATACAGTCTTCCTAGCCTAGTGCAGGGCTACAATTTCGTTTCTGGTGTATTTTTACAGCTCTTAGCTCTTCATCATAGTGGATTTTGGAGTGTGACTGCTTTAGGATGTGGACAAGTGTCTTTTATACTGATAACAAGTTCAAAACTGGTGCCATTACTACAGGTAATGAGTGGAGGACAGAGGAGCCCCTTAAAGAAGTTGTTACAGGTCTGTGAGAGCCAGAAAACTTGCATGTTTTTAGGTGACTAAATACTTACTGTATTTTCTACCCTAATTTGCCAAAAATATCTTGCCAAATCAGACAAGGTGATTTTCTGGATTTGTTTGATCAATTTTGACTCCCACAGTTGTGGTCTACCTATGATGTAATTTACAGGCCTCTCTCATCTTTTTAGGTGGTAGAACTTGCACGAATGGTGTCTGACTAAATACTTTTTTTCCGCACTGTGTGAATATATATATATATATATATATATATATATATATATATATACTAGCTATTGAACCCGTTCTACGCCCGGGTGGCGAGCATTTATATTGGTATATGGTCTCCATCCTGTCATGTGCTGCTCCATCCTGCGTCCTCATCCTGTCATGTGCTGCTCCATCCTGCGTCCCCATCCTGTTATGTGCTGCTCCATCCTGCGTCCCCATCCTGTCATGTGCTGCTCCATCCTGCGTCCCCATCCTGTCATGTGCTGCTCCCATCCTGCGCCCCCGTTCTGTCATGTGCTGCTCCCATCCTGCGCCCCGTTCTGTCATGTGCTGCTCCCATCCTGTGCCCCCGTTCTGTCATGTGCTGCTCCCATCCTGCGCCCCCGTTCTGTCATGTGCTGCTTCCATCCTGCGCCCCCGTTCTGTCATGTGCTGCTCCCATCCTGCGCCCCCGTTCTGTCATGTGCTGCTGCCATCCTGCACCCCCGTTCTGTCATGTGCTGCTCCCATCCTGCGCCCCCATTCTGTCATGTGCTGCTCCCATCCTGCGGCACCATTCTTTAATTTGATGCTCCATAGTATATGCCCCGTATCAGGTGGCGTAAGTAACAAATAGCTGTGGCATGAAGTTCCACAGCCTCATGCCACAGCAATTTGTTACTTGCGCCACCTGATTCCTTTCCGCCGCCATTTTCTTGGTCCTCCTGCTGGCGGAATAGGCGCCTGCGCAGTCCTCGCTTTCCGGCGCCATTTTCTTGAAGACACACTGCAGTGTGTCTTCAAGAAAATAGCGCTGGAAAGCGCGGACTGCGCAGCAGGACCAAGAAAATGGCGGCGGAAAGGAATCAGGTGGCGTAAATAACAAATTGCTGTGGCATGAGGCTGTGGTACAGATCAAAAGTTTGGACACACCTCATTTAAAGATTTTTCCGTATTTTCATGACTATGAAAATTGTAAATGCACACTGACGGCATCAAAACTATGAATTAACTTTCGGAATTATATACTTAACAAAAAAGTGTGAAGCCACTGATGTCTACCTCTTGAATCTCATCAAGAGAATGCCAAGAGTGTGCAAAGCAGTCATCAAAGCAAAAGGTGGCTACTTTGAAGAACCTAGAATATAAGACATATTTTCAGTTATTTCACACTTCTTTAAGTATATAATTCCACATGTGTTAATTCATAGTTTTGATGCCTTCAGTATGAATTTACAATTTTCATAGTCATGAAAATACAGAAAAAAACACATATATATATATATATATATATATATATATATATATATATATATATATATATATATATACATACATACATACATACATACATACATACATACATACATACATACATACTAGATGGTGGCCCGAATCTAACGCATCTGGTATTTTAGAATATGCATGTCCACGTAGTATATTGCCCAGCCACAAAGTATATTGCCCAGTCACGTACTATATTGCCCAGTCACGTAGTATATTGCATAGCCACGTAGTATTTAGCAATGTGGGCATCATATTCCTGTTAAAAAAAAAATAATTAAAATAAAAAATAGTTATATACTCACCCTCCGTTGGCCCCTGGATCCAGGAAGCGTTTACAGACGCTCCTCGCGCGCTTCGGTCTCAAGAGTGCATTGCGGTCTCGCGAGATGATGACTTAGCGGTCCTATGAGACCGCTACGTCATCATCTCGTGAGATCGAAATGCATGGACCGGTTACCGGAGCATCGCAAGGAGCGTGAAAAGCGCCGGAAGGTGAGTATATGATTATTTTTTATTTTTTTTTATTATTTTTAACATTAGATCTTTTTACTGTTGATGCTGCATAGGCATCATCAATAGTAAAAAAGTTGGTCACACAGGGTTAATAGCAGCGTTAATGGAGTGCATTACACTGCGGCATGACGCGGTCCATTAGCGCTGCCATTAACCCTGTGTGAGCGCTGACTGGAGGGGAGTATGGTGCGGGCACTGACTGCAGGGAGGAAGGAGCGGCCATGTTGCCGCCGGACTGTGTCCGTCGCCGATTGGTCGTGGGCGTTTTGCCACGACCAATCAGCGACTTGTATTTCCATGACAGACAGAGGCCGCGACCAATGAATATCCGTGACTGAAAGAAAGACAGACAGACGGAAGTGACCCTTAGACAATTATATAGCACTAGATTGTGGCCCGATTCTAACGCATCGGGTATTCTAGAATATGCATGTCCCCGTAGTATATGGACAATGATGATTCCAGAATTCGCGGCAGACTGTGCCCGTCGCTGATTGGTCGAGGCAACCTTTATGACATCATCGTCGCCATGGCAACCATTATGACATCTACGTCGATACTGTGCCCGTCGCTGATTGGTCGAGGCAACCTTTATGACATCATCGTCGCCATGGCAACCATTATGACATCTACGTCGATACTGTGCCCGTCGCTGATTGGTCGAGGCCTGTCGGCCTCGACCAATCAGAGACGCGGGATTTCCATTATGACATCATCGTCGCCATGCTGTGCCCGTCGCTGATTGGTCGAGGCCTGGCGGCCTCGACCAATCAGCGACGGGCACAGTATCGACGTAGATGTCATAATGGTTGCCATGGCGACGATGATGTCATAAAGGTTGCCTCGACCAATCAGCGACGGGCACAGTCTGCCGCGAATTCTGGAATCATCATTGTCCATATACTACGGGGACATGCATATTTCCAGGATTTCCAGGACAGACAGACAGAAAAACCCTTAGACAATTATATATATAGATTGGTCTTTGTGATGTTCGTATGCTACACATTTTGCTACCCAACTAACATTTCATTCAGTCCAGACCACTATAACCACTTCTACGATCCATTACTTGTTTCTGCAGAATGTTACACAAACATCTTTGGTTGTCTCAAAAAATATAGTGCTATAGCTACTTCAAGACAGTAATAATACCCCCTTTGTGCCTTGCACAATATTAGTGCCCTCCTTCTGAGCTTCAGTAATAATGCTCTCTGTACCTCTACATAGTGATAGTACCCCATGGGCCACCTCTTAACCCCTTAGTGACCAAGTCAAATCTGACACATCACTTTATCCAGTGATTTTGACAATGGTTTGTTTTTTTGTGACATATTTTACTTTGATGTGGAAAATTTAGGTGGCCATGGATTTCCATGGTAGTAGGATCACACAATTGAGATCGCAGGGTGACACTGGAGTTAAATATGGAGCCACCACGCTCTGTTAACAATCTAGACGCCACAGTCACTTTTGACATATGAATTCAGGGGGTTACACAGTGCCAACATCGATCATGGCTGATGCTGCAGGGTTGTCGGCTATAGTGTACAGCTGACAGCTGCTGAATATTCACCTATCGGGGTTCATTAAAATATATTTTTCTGAAGTCAGCTAAAAGGTGTATTGGTGGTCATATAGGTTAATAATCCCCCTATGTGTTTCCTTATAGTAGTAATGCCTCCTAAAGTAGTAATGTCCCCCTGTGCCTCCCTATAATTCTAATGTCCTGTGTGCCTTTTTATAATAATGCCCCCATGTTCCTAATATATTATGTCGCTACACATCCTTAGAGCAATAATACCTCCCATTTCATAATAATGTACCCCTGTGCTAATAATATCTACCTATTCCTCCTTAAAGTAGTAATCCTCCTTGTGCCTCATTATCATAATGCCCACGTTTGGACTTCAGATTTGCAGGATTTTTATGGCAACATCTGTAGTCCGTGGATGTAGAAACAAACCCCTGAGCCTACCTACCTCTATCCCTGGTGCCTCTTCTAATTAGTATGCCAAGTGTGTCATCAATGCAGTTGTGCAAAAATTGTGTGACTTTCGGTGTTTTTACACTGGTCCTGACAAGCTCTTCCAACTTTTTGATGGTGTCCAGAGCTTAGCTCGAATAGGCATAGTTGAGCATGGATGGCAAACTCATCAGAATTATGGCACAAAAGTGGCATAAATTATGACATGACTTGAGTACATTTCTTGTGGTACCATACTGGTGTTGAAACTTACTCCAAATCCACTAGGAGTTGCTTGCCTTTTAAGGAATTTGGCACTTCTTTCTCCATCAAGGCTGGTGTGCAAAAAATACTTGATGAATCGAGGCTTTTGTTTTCTAACACCCATATTGACTGAGTTGCCCCTAATTACCATTCATGCCTGTTAATATAATTCCTCCCAAAGTAGGATGCATCTAATGTATTTAAACCTTCATAAAAGTGCCATTTTTTCCATAAGGTAAGTTTATTAGTAGCAAATTTGGCATATGGGACCGGTAATTTCTCTTTTCTGTGTAATATAACAATTTTTTTTCCTGTAAAAATCTTTTGGAGCAATATAAAAAATCAGATTTAACCAATTATCTGTTAAGTCAATTTTATTCATCATCCAGGGAACTTCTGGTCCCTGTATAAATAACACAGCTTTGCTAAAGCAGAAAAAAGTGCATTCTTGAAATCTGTAGCTTTGTATCTGCCCAAGTGTAATATTTTGGGTGTGTCCACAAGGCGTCTTTTTCGGGCACATTCCTCCTGGAACCCACTCGAAATAGTGCTCAATAAGCCGAAAAAAAAAAATATATAAGCAGAGCAATGTCAAATGACTTGCTGTGCATATCTTCAGTCTTTTTCACCTTCTGTTCACCGCTTGAGGCT
The DNA here is from genome assembly GCF_032444005.1 of Ranitomeya imitator. NCBI lineage: Eukaryota > Metazoa > Chordata > Amphibia > Anura > Dendrobatidae > Ranitomeya > Ranitomeya imitator. The sequence goes on from NC_091286.1 coordinate 158,840,718, forward strand.
TTCCTTAGAAGCCACTCACTACTTTATATATAGTCAATAAACGAGAGACTCTGGCGGCAAGGATGCAATTAAGATGACACTAAAGACGCCAAAAAGATAACTCTGGAAAACACTGCCGTTGTTTTCCGAAACCATCTTCTTAAAGCAAAAACTCAACAGATGCATCAACTTCAATGTGTACATAACCTAAAGGCTAGCAGCAAGAAACAAAAAAGATTAACTTGGCTGTGTTTGCAGTGTTTCCCTTTAGTATGTGTATTTTGTCTGTTATATTGTGTTTAATTACCTTTTTTTTATATTATATCAGAGGAGGCAGGAGGAAGAGTATTATAATCGTTTGGAAGCAGAGAGGCGCAGGCAGCATGAAGAAGCAGAGCGAAGATTGCTAGAGCCTGAAGAGCCTGGTCTGTACAGACCTCCACTCCCACAAGAATATGATCATCCATACCCACCTCTACTGTCTAATGCTCCTCCTCTCCCTCCTCAACGAAACACTTCCTACCTCAAAACACAGGCCCTTTCACCTGACACCGTTTACACTGCCAAGTTTGTTGCATATACTGATGATGAGGAAGACACAAACCTAGCAGGTCAGGATAAGCACTCCAGTACTCGAAAGTCTTATGGTGACCTCCTAGCTTTATCTAATCCACAGCTGCCTGCTGCACGGCAACCTCGTCCTGTGTCCGATGGTATCTTTCTTTCAAACTCATTCCAGCCAACTGCAGCCAATGCCAACAGTACTGGTAAAAAAATAGGCCTTGCCCCTCCCACATCTAATAAAGGGAATTTTCACCATCAGAACATCTTCAAAGGTACAGTGTCTAGTATGAATTCTTATTACAAATTTGAAACCTACCCCATCTTTGTAATGTACAGACTCTAGATGTTCCTCAATTTCTGTGATTTTACTTTTACTCTGTTTTCTATTCTGGTGGTATTTCAATAGTTTTTTAAATGAGATACCTCACTTTTAAGCCTTTGATGTTCTCCTAAACAGGACTTATCATTTTAACAAATTTCTGACATGTTAGAGGTGTAGTTCATTTGAATTTGATTTCTACTGTTCACTTAAACAAAGGTAAAAGTACTCGAGTGATTATTGTGCCTCTTTATTCCTATGAAATCTTCATACCCATTTTTCTGCTGTCCTAGGTCACGTTCAGACGGTCAGTGTTTTATATCCATATTTGTTCCACTCCTGCTTTTTGGCTTACAATCGAAGAAAAAGTATAATAGTAACACGTCACCACTTCTGTATTTATCAAACATCATACTGGGAACAGGGAAAGGGATTAGTGGTGCCTCACCAGAATCCAGATGAACACAGATGCCAGGAACAATTGACTGCATACCAATCATTAGCAATAGCAAAAGAATGAGAAAAAAGTTCCTGCACCAGGCGTCTCTTCATAAAAATCTTCAATATTTTATTTTCATGTCAAGAAAAAAACATCATGCATGGACACAGCAGCCCCTAAACGCCTGACGCGTTTCCAATATTGTATTTATCGCGTACTCCTGGTTTTGGCTTACAGATACTGATGTAAAATACTGAACGTGTGAATGTGGCCTAAGGATGCACAGAAAAAAAGGGGATCTCGCTTGGCTGATCTCTGTGCCATTCCTCTTGGTGGTCCATGGGCTTCAGCACCATAACCTTGACATATAAAAATTTTTGAATGTCAGAAGTTTGCGGAAATGATGAATACCCTTTTCAGTGTCAACCTCGGATAAATGAAAAATAAGTGTGCAAAGTACTGTTGGTTTTGGCTACCATGCTTGTTCTCCATGTGTTTTATTTAAGCCATAGCATGAGCTTTACTCATTTGTTTTAGTGGGTTATTTCTGTGTATTTTTTTTTTTGTTTGCTAACATTACAAAATAGTGAACTAGTTTTCTTTTTCAAATGCTAACCATTTCTCTTTCAATGTGCTTCTCACATTCATACCCATGCCCTTTAATGAATCAGACAACTTTTAAGCATAAAAAACTCATAGTAAATTTATACAGAAAAGCAGTAGTCGCTTATTGTTAGCATTTACTACTAGTAAAGCATAACGATGTACGAAGTTACTGAAGCTGTTTTCTAAGCTGTTATCTAAGGTCACATCCAAGCCCCCCCATACATATTAATCTGTTGGCTTAACCCGCTTATATCAACAAATTCTGCAGACAGTGCGTTATCGGATAGTCTGAGGAATATCGAACCAGCATGTCTGATTTCTGACTGCCGATCATATTGTCTCTTGGGGATAACTGCCGATGTGTCTGGCAGCCATACTCTGAGCCGAAACAAGAGCACTCACCCAAATGAGCGCTCTCGGAGAGCCAATTGGCCAACAGCCAATTAATGTGTGTGGTGGACTAACAGGGGTTTTCCCACGAACAAAAGCTCATTTTAATCAATAGATTTTGTAATAATAAGTTCCACAATTGGATGTGTTGAAAAATGTTCCTGTGGTGAGATAATCTTAGAAATGTGCCCCTGCTGTGTAATGGCAGGGACATGGTCTGATCACACCACAGCTCCTGGTGGGGAGGAGGGGGGGGGGGGGGCGATACACATTACTGCACGGGATCAAATCTGATTCTTTGAAGTAAAATATTGTTTAAAAACAGGCAGGAAAATGTTTTACATCACAAAATGAATCAGCTGTTGCCACATGCTGTCCTGTCTATATACTCTTTTACTTTGTCCCCTCTCCAGGAGATGTGACATGATCAGACCATGTTCCGGCACGATCAGACTGAACCATTACATACTACACAGCAGGAGCACATTTATAAGATTATCTCAGCACAGGAACATTTTATAAACACATTCAATTGTGGAAATTATTATTAATCAAAAATCTATTGATGATTAAAATGAACTTTTGTTTCTTGGAAAACTCTGTTAAAGGAAAGGTACCGCGTTTGTAGATCATTAATAAATCAATGTAATGTAGAATAACATGCTGTTATAACCAAGTTTTGATTTCATTTGAAACATATTTTGTGTGTTATAGGAGTTTAAAGAAGGCACTGGGGGCTGACCTCTTGCTTTCACAGTAGCAGCACGACACTATCCATGCCATAATACAGCACTCCATGGTCATAGGAGATAACAGACAGACACTGACCCTATCTATTGTAATAAAACTGTCACTGCTGTGAACTGGGCACACCTCTGTGGGCTGCACAATTCACAGTAGTGGGAGTGTTCTGCTGCAATTTTCATTGAGCCCTTGGATCTGCTAACATAAGCAGTACTGCTTCCAGCAGAGGGGAGTAAAATGCAGGAGAAAAGTATGGGCAGAATATAAGAGACATCATGGAGGAACAGTGTACCATTAGCATTATCAGAACAGGAGCTGTGACTCATGCCTCAGTAAGATAAGAATGAGCTGAGGGTCTTCAGTGAATGGCCAACATTAGGGAGGGGGTGATAGAATCATGTCATCTGGGTGAGAGAGACTGATGGGAGAGAACCAGTAACTGCTGGTGATAGCAGATCACAGGGCAGTCTCCCACAAAATGGCGCTGCCCTGTGATGCTACTCTTCATTCTGCCCCAGGAGTACTAGAGCACCCAAAAGGGGAGGGAAATGATGATGTCAGCAGTTACTGCCCCAATTTTGCTGCTAACAGTAAAGCTGGTAAGTCTTACTATAGCTGCTTGAGGTCTAAAACGGAAAATGATCCCCCTAGTGGTAAATATATATTTGTAATATAGAAATGTTTGCAAACAGTGCTAACACTACATTAACACATTTTAATTACTATTTTAAGTTCAATTTCACAAAAAAATCAAACTACAAGAAAACTGGTGGCACCTTCCCTGGAGCCTTTATCAAGAGAATTGGCAATGTATGCAGCGCTACTTTCCCTATTAAAACAGTGGCCACCATGGCAAATCTGGTAAAGCCAAAACACGGATGTAATCAGAACTTTCCCTAGTCCATTTTTGCCTTGCAGTTGAAAGAATGCAGAATTGTTGTCGACATTTCTGTGATTATACCAATACTATATGGTGGCCCGATTCTAACGCATCAGGTATTCTATGTATGTAGTTTATTTATGAAGTTTTCAGAATAATGCAATTTATACACAGGATTCGGCCGGCCGTGGCCAATTAGCGAAGCGTGGTTCAAATTCCGTGCCAATTTGCGGGCAGACTGTGCCTGTCGCTGATTGATCACGCCTGTTCGTGAACAATCAGTGAAGCCAGGGCCGGCTCCTGATTTTTGAGGGCCCTGGGCGAAAGAGTCTGTGGGCCCCTCTTTTTAACACCACGATTCATGATGCACAGAAACAGCAGAGAAATATAGCACAGTCAAGTAGCATACAGCCCATGTAGTATATAACACAGCCCACGTAGTATATTGCCCAGCCACGTAGTATATTGCCGAGCCACATAGTATATTGCCCAGCCCACGTAGTATATTTCCCAGCCCACGTAGTAAATATCACAGATACGTAGTATATTGCCCAGCCACGTAGTATATTGCCCAGCCACGTAGTATATTGCCCAGCCACGTAGTATATAGCACAGACACGTAGTATATAGCACAGACACATAGTATGTTGCCCAGCCACGTAGTCTATGGCACAGACACATAATATTGCACAGCCACGTAGTATATTGCACAGCCACGTAATATATTGCACAGCCACATAGTATATAGCACAGCCACGCGGTATATTGCACAGAGACGTAGTATATAACACTGCCCATGCAGTATGTAACACAGGCCACGGAGTATAGAGCACAGAGATGTAGTATATTGCCCAGCCATGTAATATATACCACAGCCACGTAGTATATAGCACAGCCCACATAGTATATGGCACAGAGATGTAGTATATAACACAGCCCACGCAGTATCTAACACAGCCAACATAGTATATAGCAATGTGGGCACCATATCCCTGTTAAAAAAAAGAATTAAAATAAAAAAGTGATATACTCACCATCCGTCGGCCCCCCCGGATCCAGCATTTACCCATGCTCCTCGCGACACTCCGGTCCCAAGAGTGCATTGCGGTCTCGCAAGATGATGACGTAGCGGTCTCGCGAGACCGCCACATCATTATCTCGCGAGACCGCAATGCATGGGCCGGTCACCGGAGCATCGTGAGGAGCGGGAAAGGCCTTTGCTGCATCCGGGGGGCCAACGGAGGGTGAGTATATAATGATTTTTTATTTTTTTTAACATTAGGTATTTTTACTGTTGATGCTGCATAAGCAGCATCAATAGTAAAAAGTTGGTCACACAGGGTTAATAGCAGCGTTAGCGGAGTGCGTTATACCGCGGCATAAGGCGATGTAACGTAGCTATTAACCCTGTGTGAGCGCTGACTGGAGGGGAGTATGGAGCGGGCACTGACGGCAGGGGAGTAAGGAGCTGCCATTTCGCTGCCAGACTGTACCCGTCGCTGATTGGTCGTGGCGGTTTTGCCGCTACCAATCAGCGACTTGGGATTTCCGTGACAGACAGATAGACAAACAGACGGAAGTGCCTCTTAGACGATTATATATAGAGAGAGAGATAATTGAATGGTACTTGTTAAACTCATGCCCATGTGCTGCAGATACAACCCCCTTTCAAAGGTATGGAATGCATAATAAATATGTATGTGAGCTTGGGATAATACATTGTCAAATCTCTCAAGGTAACGGCAATGAAATGGCTAGTGATCATGAAGTCATGTCTAGTACAGTCCTTTAGGCTAAATTCACACGTCTGTGTTACATCTGCTTTTATTCTTTGCGAACACACAGCCATAGCATTTTATTATCCATACACACTTGTTTTAAAAACAGATCCATGTCTGTGGTGCGTGAGACTCGGCAGGTCTTATTCTTATCACTTTTGTGTATCAGACTCTGCCATTAAAGTCTGAGATCTATATAAAACATGCAAGACCTATTTTCAGTTTTACATGTGCGTTTCAACAGTTTTTAACTGATCCATTGTTAAGAGTCAATGGAAAAATGAAGGTAAGACTACCTGCTTCAGTGAAAGAGCATATGCAAAATTGTCCGTTTCTCACAAATGTGTGAATGTAGCCTTAATTCGAGTATCTTCATAGTGAACATGTTTCCTGAGAATTTTTAATTAACTCCTTCATGACAATGATTCGGCCTAAGGAACTACGCATTATTACACTTTAATTATTATGCTATCATTTAAAATTAGGTTACATTTCCAATTAGCGGCCAAACTGTGCCCCTGGCTCTGCAGTCTTTTACCACTTTGTGTACAATCACTTAAAGGGAATCTGTCACCAGTTTTGTGACATAGCAGCTAAAAACATCACCTTATTCAGCGTCTGCTATTCATTCCCTACGTCCTTATAGAACTCCCAAGACTCCCCTTGTATACTTACGAAAACGTTTTTTAATGTCTCCAACGCTGTATGGTAATCTTCTCCGTCCGGTCTGATGGGCATGGTTTTGGGCCTCTACATCACTCCCATCGGCTGTTACTCATCATCCTACTTCATGGATAACGCCTCTTGGGCCATGCGACCTGCTCAGAAATATTGCATTTCGCACCTGCACAATACGCTTTGCCCAACTGCAGGCAAAGCCGAAAAACAGAATTGCACATGCGCTGGCAAGCGTAGTTCCGGTACATGAGCCAGAAGTACGTGTGTCGGCCCATGACACTTCTGTTTTTCGGCTTTGCCCGTAGTTGGGCAAAGCGTATTGCGCAGTTGCGAAACACAATAATTCTCAGCAGGTGCGAGATGTCGCACGGTGCAAGTCTCTGCAAGATAAATATCACCGTTCTATGTATAGGATGCGGTGATTCCGCACGGTTCAATGAACACATGCGGAATCACCGAGCGAACAAAAGCCGGCAGTGCTTTGGGCGGAGCGGGGATCCACTGCGTTGAAAGCGCTGCTGGTACGCCACGTGGAAACATAGCCTTAGATACCTCCACCAAGTCCTGGAGAATTCCTGAAGCTGCTAGAAAACACACATTTAGGACATTTGGAACACACTATGAAGCTCAATATTGCAAGGCCTGATTTTTGTGAAAAGTAGTAAGGCTTCTTTCACACTTCCGTCGGTACGGGGCCGTCACTAAGCGTCACCGCAACGGACGTTGGCGATTTTTTGCGCATTGTGGGCAGCTTACGCAGTGTTTCAATGTGTCCGATGCCCATAGTAAACTTCCAGGGAGGAGGGGGTGGCGTTACGGCCGGGCATGCGTACTTGAAAATGTAGGACATGACGTGCGAAAAAACGTTCCCTTGAACGTTTTTTAGCTACGATGGTCCGCCCAATACCGACGCATCCAGTTCACGACGTATGGAACGTGTGTCCACACGTCGCGATGCGTCTGTAATACAAGTTTATGGGGAAAAAACGCGTCCTGCGGGCACATTTGCAGGATGCGTTTTTTCCCCCAAACAACGCATTGCAACGGAAGCAAAAAAACGGAAATGTGAAAGTAGCCTAAGTGTTACTATCCCCGCAATGGAGTGTGGAGTGATGCAGCACAAAACGGATTAAAGAGGCAAAATCAGAGGAGCTCAGGAATTTTAATGATTGATAATTTTTTCCTACTTAGTAGCATGTTCTCTTTATGGGGTTAGCTTATGGAATGTAACGCCAGGAAAGTTACACTTACATTATGGTTAGCTTGATAAAAGTGGCTTGTAAATAGCCATGGTACATCTACTGGTTCGGCCAACATTTTTATGATGTTTAAGGATCTGTAGGTTTGAAACACTCGTGAAACGTTTGATGCAGTTTGTTTTATAAGCCAAAGCCAGAAAATAACCCCTTCAGGCTGTCTAAAAAAAAACTGCCCAAAAAATTGCAGCAAAAGCATGAGATGTGCTTTAGATAAAATCTCTTGCAAATAATTCAGAAAGGCATTTGGCATTCATACTACATCTTGGTTCATGTCACAAGGTCTAAAGGGAAATGCCACCTGTTACTGAATTTGTCTGAATCTAAAAAAGGTGTTTATTTATAATATTCCCATTAACCTTTTTCAAATGCTCTTGCTGTTATATTAGCATTTTCAAATCTATTACATAATGATTTTAGTCACAAAGCGGTCACAGACTGCATATGGAGTTGGGAGTATAGGCAATGCTTACAATCAGAAACTGAAGCGGTGACTAATCATCATACAGCACATACGTGGTAATGACGTACAAGAGACTGTTTTATGTTAGTATTACAGCGCAGTCAGGTGATCATATAAATCAGAGCGAGATCGGACCGCAGTACATCGACTGGCCGGTGGCCGTTCCGACTCGAGCGTGAAAGCTGCATAGAAATGCATGAAGCTGTATTGCATTTTCATTCCCCATAAAGTATGATGCCAACAAAAGTACTCCCAAAACACAGTATGATACCTTCACAGTGAATTCCTCCACAGTACACTCCACACGCAAAATACACTGCTCAAAAAAATAAAGGAAACACTTAAACAACAGAATTATAACTCCAAGTAAATCAAACTTCTGTGAAATCAAACTGTCCACTTAGGAAGCAACACTGTTTGACAATCAATTTCACATGCTGTTGAGCAAATGGAATAGACAACAGATGGAAATTGGCAATTATCAAGACACACTCAATAAGGCTACGTTCACATTAGCGTTGCGCGCCGGTGCGTCGGCGACGCAACGGCGACGCAACGCGCGACGCACCAAAAACGCGCGCAAAAACGCTGCGTTTTGCGACGCGTGCGTCGTTTTTTGACGAAAATCGGACACACGAAAAATGCAACTTGTTGCATTTTCGTGCGTCCGACGCTAGCGTCGAAAACGACGCACATGTCGAAAAACGCAAACAAAAAAACGCACGCGTCCCCTATGTTAAACATAGGGGCGCGTCGCCGCTGCGTCGCCGACGCAACAGCGACGCACATTAGCGTAACGCTAATGTGAACGTAGCCTAAAGGAGTGGTTCTGCAGGTGGGAACCACAGACATCTCAGTACCAATGCTTTCTGCCTGATGTTTTGGGCACTTTTGAATGTTGGTTGTGCTTTCACATTCGTGGTAGCATGAGACACTCTACAACCCTCACAAGTGGCTCAGGTAGTGCAGCTCATCCAGGATGGCACACCAGTGTGAGCTGTGGCAAGAAGGTGTGCTGTGTCTGTCCGCATAATGTCCAGAGGCTGGAGGCGCTACCAGGAGACAGGCTAGTAGACCAGGAGATGTGGAGGGGGCCGTAGGAGGGCAACAACCCAGCAGCAGGACTGCTACCTTAGCCTGTGTGCAAGGAGAAATAGGAGTAGAACTGCCAGAGCCCTGCAAACTGACCTCTAGCAGGCCACAAATGTGCATGTCTGCACAAACGGTTAGAAACAGACTCCATGAGGATGGTCTGAGTGCCCGACATCCACTGATGGGGGTTATGCTCACAGCCCAACACCATGCAGAACGCTTGGCATTTCACACAGAACACCAGAATTGGCACTTTCGCCACTGGCGCCCTGTGCTCTTCACAGATGAAAGCAGGTTCACACAGAGCACATGTGACAGACGTGACAGAGTCTGGAGACGCCGTGGAGAGCGATCTGCTGCCTGTAACATCCTTCAGCATGACCGGTTTGGTAGTGGGTCAGTAATGGTGTGAGGTGGCATTTCTTTAGAGGGCCACACAGCCCTCCATGTGCTCGCCAGAGGTAGCCTGTCTGCCATTAGGTACCGAGATGAGATCCTCAGACCCCATGTGAGGCCATATGCTGGTGCGGTTTGCCCTGGGTTCCTCCTAATGCAAGACAGTGCCAGACCTCAAGTGGCTGGAGTGTGTCAGCAGTTCCTGCAAGATAGACGCATTGAAGCTATGGACTGGCCCGCCCATTCCCCAGACCTGAATCCAATTGAACACATCTGGGACATCATGTCTCGCACCCTCTACCAACGTCATGTTGCACCACAGACTGTCCAGGAGTTGGGGGGTTCTTTATTCCATGTCTGGGAGGAGATCCCTCAGGAGACCATCCACCACCTCATCAGGAGCATGCCCAGGCATTGTAGGGACATCATACAGGCACGTAGAGGCTACACACACTACTGAGCATCATTTCCTTGTCTTGAGGCATTTCCACTGAAGTTGGATCAGCCTGTAACTTCATTTTCCACTTTGATTTTGAGCATCATTCCAACTCCAGACCTCCGTGGGATATTAGTTGTGATTTACATTGATAATTTTAGGTTTTATTGTTCTCAACACATTCTACTATGTAATGAATAAAGATTTACAACTGGAATATTTCATTCAGTGATATCTAGGATGTGGGATTTTAGTGTTCCCTTTTTTGTTGAGCAGTGTATGATGACACTACTCTACCCTTCACCCTAAAGTTGCCTTGCAGAATACAGTGTGTCCATAAATTCATGGTGCTCTTTTAACCAGTCACAGGATCTATTTATAGTTTACATTTTGGCACCCTTTCTCTGGCCCAATCATATCAGAACTGTTCATGAGGAGAGACAACAAGAACCAATCAAACAACACAAAATCATTTAAGCTGTTGCTGAGCCCTCAGTCAGACTAACCCCTGATAAACTGAACTCTTGATTAATACACTGCCAGGTCTGTGACATCATGCAACCACAAGCTTATGCCAGCTGTGTGGTTTTCCGTGTCAGTCGAGATGTGGACGGTACAGAGGAAAGTTCAATGTGTTCTGTGGCTCGCTAAATTCGAATCTGTGACCAAAGTGCTACATGAATATCGGCACGTTTATAATGAAGCGCCACCACATAGGAATAACATTACTCAGTGGGATAAGCAGTTAGAGGTAACCGGCAGTTTGGTGGAGAAACCCCGTTCTGGTGGGCCATCAGTCAGTGACGAGTCTGTAGAGGCTATGTGGGATAAGGAGCTGTTAAAAAAATCTGTGCGTGCGTGTGCGCCACAATTACACCTAAGTAAGGCTAGTTTCACATTTTGTGTTAGAATCCACAGCGTTTAATCCGCAACCGTAAATGAAGGAAAAAACGCTTTGAAACGCGTACAAACGCAACGTTTTTTAGATGCATACGTTAACACATGCATTTAAAAAACGTGGCAATTTCACGCTTTTCCATGCGTTTGTGTTTTTAGTACGCATGGTGAAAAATTTAACAGAAACAAAATCTAGATAAACAGACACCGCCAATGGTACTACACGGTGTTCCAAATTATTATGCAAATTGGATTTAAGTGTCATAAAGATTTAATTGTTTTGTTTTTCAAATAAACTCATGCATGGTATTGTGTCTCAGGGCTCAATGGATCACTGAAATCAATCTTAAACACATGTGATAATTAGTTTTCCAGGTGATTCTAATTAAAGGAAAACTACTTAAAAATTATGTTCCACATTATTAAGCAGGCCACAGGTTTCAAGTAATATGGGAACTAAAAAGGATCTCTCTGCTGCTGAAAAGCATTAAATAGTGCAATGCCTTGGACAAGGTATGAAAACATTAGATATTCCACGAAAACTTAAGCGTGGTCATCATACTGTGAAAAGATTTGTGACTGAAACAGAGCACATACAGAGTTCATGCAGATAAAGGCATAATGAGGAAGGTTTCTGCCAGACAAATTCATGGGATTAAGAGAGCAGCTGCCAAAATACCATTACAAAGCAGCAAACAGTTATTTGAAGCTGCTGGTGCCTCTGGAGTCCCTCGAACCTCAAGGTGTAGGATCCTTCAAAGGCTTGCTGTGGTGCATAAACCTAATATTCAGCCACCCATGAACAGTGTTCACAAGCAGAAATGGTTAAAGTGGGCCCAGACATACATGAACACTAATTTCCAAATAGTCTTGTTTACTGATGAGTGTCAAGCAACCCTGGATGGTCCAGATGGATGGAGTAGTGGATGGTTGGTGGATTGCCACCATGTCCCAACAAGGCTGCGACGTCAGCAAGGAGGTGGAGGAGTCACATTTTGGGCCAGAATCACGGGGAAACAGCTGGTAGGACGCTTTAAGGTTTCTGAAGGTGTGAAAATGACCTCTGCAAAGTATTTAGAGTTTCTGACTGACAACTTTCGTCCATGGTCTAAAAAGCAGAAACGTGCCTGCAGGAGCAAAATCATCTTCATGCATGACAATGCACCATCTCATGCTGCAAAGAATACCTCTGAGTCATTGGCTGCTATGGGCATAAAAGGAGATAAACTCATGGTGTGGCCACCATCTTCACCTGACCTCAACCGTACAGAGAACCTTTGGAGTATCATCAAGCAATAGATCTATGAGGGTGGGAGGCCATTCACATCAAAACAGCAGCTCTGGGAGGCGATTTTGACTTCATGCAAAGAAATACAAGCAGAAACTCTCCAAAAACCCACAAGTTCGATGGATGCAAGAATTGTGAAGGTGATATGAAGGTGAAGGGGTCCTATGTTAACATGTAACTTGGCCTGTTAGGATGTTTTGGAGTTAAATAGCTTTTTTGTTCAGTGAATGTGACCTCCTAATGCTGCAAATTCCACAAATGAGCATTTTCAGTTCTTTAAAACATATCAAATGTATAGAAATTCTACTGTGCCTAATAATTTGGAACAGTGCATTTTGAGTTTTTATTTATTTTGGAGATTATACTGTTATCATTGGGAGGTTTCTTCAATAAAATTCGATGTATAATCTAACGGGTGATGACTTTTATTAGACTGACTGTCATTTGCACCGACTATTTAGGAAAATCCGAGAAAAATATCATTTGCATAATAATTTGGAACACAGTGTACAGTGGGCGTGTATTATGGGATATCTATATATAGACCCTTGGACTGCTGAAATCTTAACAGTTTGCAAATGTATCCTGTGTCATGATGGATCTTCGCATGGAGAACTTTTATTTCATCTGGATTTAAGCATAAAGCTGTTTCTTGCCTGTGCTTTTCCTTGGGAGCAACGAAGAAATAGAGAACGACAGAGAAGGACACAGCGTAGGCTTTTTTGGATACACCCCATTATTGAACTTCGGGAGAGCCGTGGAGACTACCACACGCTATATGATGAGCTTAATGCCAACCCGGACAAATTCTCAGAATATACCAGGATGTCTCAAGACTCTTTCCGGGAATTGCTTGGTCGTGTCCCAGGAGCCATCCAGAGACAGGACACCCAGCTCCGTAGAGCGATTCCAGCAGAGGAACGTCTCCTGGTTACATTAAGGTACGTAATCTAAACAAATGCCAGTCATAATTATTATTGGTCTGCATTATTTGTATTTTCCTTTAGGTCTTTAGCTAAACACCACCATAAATGGAATTGATTGTAAATTTATTTTTTTATTCTTATTTCAGATTTCTGGCAACCGGAGAGAGCTTATCATCCCTCCACTTTCAGTACCGGCTTGGAATTTACACCCTGTCTGGAATAGTTGCGGACACCTGCCGGGCTTTGTGGAATGTTCTCCGGGATGAGTTTATACCCCTACCCACGGAGGACATGTGGATTGAAATTGCTGAAAAATTCTGGAGTGTGTGTGATTTCCCCAACTGTTTGGGAGCGGTGGATGGAAAGCACATACGCGTTATCAAACCTGCCAGAACTGAATTGGAGTACTTCAACTACAAAAAATATTTTTCAGTTGTGCTCATGGCAATAGCAGATACGGACTGTCGCTTCATCGCCATGGACATTGGAGCTTTTGGCCATGGTAATGACTCACAGACTTTCAAGAACTCTGATATGGGCTGACGTGTGTATGGAAGAAATTTTAATTTTCCACTCCCACGACCTCTCCCCAACACTCAAGGCCCACCGATGCCATTTGTTATGGTTGGGGATAAGGCCTTTCAGATGTGTAAAAACCTACTGAAGCCATATTCCAGTCGGGACTTGAACCACACTAAAAGGATTTATAACTACAGACTGACCAGGGCCCGAAAAACAGTGGAGTGCACCTTTGGGATTCTTGTCTCAAAATGGCGCATTCTTGCGACAGCCATTAATCTAAAAATGGAGACAGTCGATGAGGTGGTCAAAGCCTGTGTTTTTCTCCACAATTACATAATGGCTAAGGAGCGACCCAACATTGAACTGGATGAACCTGTTGCAAACCCATTGCCAGATTACCAGCATCACCTGCTGTGGTCAACAGTTGAAGTTGGCCGCATGCCGGACCAATTTGCTGCCTATTTTGATTTTGATATTGGACGTGTGGCATGGCAAGACAATATTGTGTAAAATTTCCTGTTTGGTGTTGGCCTGTACCAGTTATGTTTTAAATGTTGATAATAATTTTTATTAATAAAATTCGTGTTTTGCTATCTTGACCGAGTCTCCTATGTCTTTCCTCTAAAAACCACTTATGTTGATAGTGGAAAGGTAGTTGATGTCATTACGTCCAGATTCTGTTCTGCAGTTTCTATTGGACGCAGACTGAAGAGAAGATGGAGGTATAATAAAAAGCAGATCTACACTCATCAAGTCAGGTGTCAGAAATAATGAATTCATGAGGCAAATATAACAGACTCATGAATTCACTATTTCTGACACCTGTCCAGGTGAGTATAGATATGCCTTGTATGACCTACATCGTCTCTTCGGTTTGTGGGAAATAGATTACATACACTGAAGAAAAAATGGAGGTTATACAAGGCAGTTCTCTACTCACCAGGTCAGGTGTCGTATATAATGAGTTCATGACGCAGAGTTTTGTGCATTGTGAACTCACTATTTGACACATGACCTGTTGAGTATAGTTCTGCTTTGTTTTACCGCCATTTTCTCTTCAGTCTGCGACACAGATTAATCAGACTGAAGAGATTATGGAGAAAATACAAGTAAATTTGTTTTTTTTTGGCCACCTCATAACTCTATACCAAACACACAAAGGTGCAGTGTTCTACTTAATAACTACTGGAGTTATGAGTTGGCCAAAAAAAAAAGTATGCGGCGCAGTGTTTTAGTCGGCGCACGGTGTGTGTTGCCGGCGGTGAAATACACAATTAACCAAACATTATTGGGGGCAAAAAACTATTATTTTTTAACAAACAAATTAACTACGCCTGCTTGGGTTAGAGTGACGGAAATGGGGGGAGGGGTGTAGCTGTGAGGCCAGGCTTAATGTGGACGATGCAGGGGTGGCAGGAAAAGGGGCAATTAAAGTAGTGGGGTCTGGGAGTTCAGGGATGGGGCTTGATGCACGAGAGGGCAGAGACACACTGGAAGGGTGAGACAAACCTGACATTACAGACATGTTGGGAGGTGAGGGGGGAGGAACTGAGATCGTCCTTTGTTTTTTATTATGTTTCTCTTTTTGGGAATGGCGCTGCGGTCTGGGGAGCCTTGTTGGGCTCATTTGTTGCGTCCTGGTTGTGGTGGCCGACCTGTCAGGGTCCGTGTGCCGCTGCATGGTTGTGGTTGTTGAAGGCCATGCCAGGGTCCGGGTGCTGCTGCTGCATCCTGGTGGTGGTGAAAGCCATTCCAGAGTCCGGGTGCTGCTGCATGCTGGTGGTGAAAAGCATGCCAGGATCCGGGTGCTGCTGCATGCTGGTGCTGAAAAGCATGCTAGGATCCGGGTGCTGCTGCTGCAGCAGGGACCTGGTGATGGTGGCCGACCTGTCCTGATCCGGGTGCTGCTGCATGGTGGTGGCAGTGGAGGAGGTCCAAGCAGGAGCAGCAGTTGTCATGGTGGTGGCGGTGGGCTGTCCAACAGCACTGTGCATGGTGGTGGTGCTCTAGTGGTGTCCAGCAGTGCTTGGAATGGAGGTGGCCGTGCAGTGGTATGCAGCAGAGCTCGGCATTGATGTCAAGTGTGACAGTGTTGGCACAGGTGGATATGCCCCCACTGTCTGCTGAAAATACCGACTCTGCTGCATAGCCTGCACGTAAGCAGCATTGCAGGCCTGCATGACATTAAGCTGCAGATCAGGAGTAAGGTGTTCTGACATGCCCTGTTCAATTTGATTAAAAAAATGATGTGCTGGCCTCTGGAGGTCGGCTTTCACTTGGTCAAGGCTTTTGGTGACCTCCTGGATACGTGTATTCATATGGCTAATGGCAGTATCCAGTCGGCCATCCATCGACTTGAGTCCATCATGAAAGACCGAGCTCAAGTGCAAAACTTGGGCATGAGTGACCTGTCCGAGGCCCTCTGCCGCTGCCGGGAAGAGCCCCAAAAAAAGGGGCAGAAGACTGGGAAAGTGGAACACCTGATGGACCAGCTTCCTGGTCTCCAGTTTGTGTGGCAAGCCCACTTGCTGCAGCGCTGCTGGATGGCTGGGACGGGTCCGTGGCTGTCTGATGATGGACCGCTCCAGAACCAGGGCCAAGAGTGCTGCTGCATGTGCTGTGAAAAAAGAAAAAAACACATTACTACCAAACATTTACAAAAGTTAAGCGCCAACTCCTGTGGAATAGAAACATACAGATTAAGGCAATACAACACAACCTAATACACAAAAAAAATACTTACGTTCTCTGGGCAAGGACCGGTCTCAAAAATGCCAGAATGCGGTGGTATTTATATTTTCTGATCCTTGCTCCAGAACCACTAGGAACCCGGCTCTCTTAGAGAAGGTCCTTGTTGAAGCGATCCTTCATCAAACGCCAACGTGTTTTGACTTTGAGCACTATTGAAAAAACAAAAAAAAATGGTTAGACAATGGACTTTTGGCCGTGATCACACAACTGTGTGTGATGAGAGAAACTCCTGAGGTCACTGCTGCATCACACTGCATTGCAATACTTACAAAATGCATTTCGGACCCAAGTCGGGGCGTTGTCCCAGCCATCCCACATTGCTTTGGCCACCTAATTCCATAGCCGCCGGATCGTCACGTTGTCCGAGTGCTACGGAACCCGGGTGTCCCACTACGGGACTCGCTCATGGACCAGGGAGATGAGGAGGTAATTTTCAATGAGGTTCTCATCCCGTTCTGGAACCTAAAAAATAAATAAAGAGATTAATGTTGGATACATTAACATAAGGAAAAGAAGGAAAACAGTGACAGAAAACTGGCATGAATATTGAAAGTCAAGAAACAAAAGGAGTCAAGAAGAAAAAGAGGAAATGCAAAAACAGCAATATATAATAGTTTAAATGTATCACATGATCCTACCAAAATCTTGAGAACATAGCATAAGCAGGAATTAAAACATAACTTTTAATGTATAACCAAAATAAAGGAATATATTAAATAAACTGTCACCCAAAAAAAGTGTATCGATAAAAAAGTACTACTGGGTATACCCTGTAAGGGGACGTGCCATACAAAATTTAGTACTTATACAAGATTTTTGTGCAGACGCTGGCAGTGGTCCAGTGTCCTATCACTCAACCCAAGGTACCTGATTAAATTGTGATAATGCCTATAGAAGAAGCATTTATCAAATGTCAAAACAGATAACCTTGGTTGCATTAAGTTACCGTCACACTCAGCAACTTTCCAACGATCACGACCAGCGATACGACCTGGCCGTGATCGTTGGAAAGTCTTTGTGTGGTCGCTGGAGAGCTGTCACACAGACAGCTCTCCAGTGACCAACGATGCCGAAGTCCCCGGGTAACCAGGGTAAACATTGGGTTACTAAGCGCAGGGCCGCGCTTAGTAACCCGATGTTTACCCTGGTTACCATTGTAAATGTAAAAAAAAAAAAAAAACAGTACATACTTACATTCCGGAGTCTGTCACGTCCCCCGGCGTCAGCTTCCCGCACTGACTGTGAGCGCCGGCCGGCCGTAAAGCAGAGCACTGCTTTCCAGTGACTGGTCAAAAGTGCACTATGACTTTACGGACACACTGTATTGTGACCCCAACACCATATGATGCCCCAACTGTGATCTCCATTCAGCCCTCCACACAGTATAATGGGCCCCACATAGTGTTCCATTCAGAATAATAGTCCCACATTGTCCTCCATTCAGAATAATAGCCCCACATAGTCCTCCATATGGCATTTCTGGAGAAATATAGTCACTCTGAGGGCCAGATTTGGGCTGCAGGCCAGGGTTTGACATGTATGTTTTAAACTATAATAGGGGAAGATGAATAGAGCTAAGGAGTAGACATGAGCGAACATCGGCTCCTTCCTTATTCGGCAAGCTAATAGAGCTTACCGAATAGCTGCAGCAGGAACCTGGATCGCTCCCGATAATCAGGTGTCCGGCGCCGCAGCTGCATGTGTCACAGCTGTGTGACAGTCACAACACATGTATGGAGAGCCTGTTGGTTGTGATTGTCATACAGCAGCGACACATGCAGCTGTGGCGCCGGACACCTAATTATCGAGAGCGATCCGGGTTCCCATTGCAGCTATTAGCTTGCCAAATGAGGAGGGAGCCGATGATGTTCGCTCATGTCTACTAAGGAGGAAGTAGTAGAGTAAATGTTCAGCACAGCCAAGGGTGGAGGTGCGTAAAAGTAGGTGCCCAGACCTTTAGCGTAATATAGGATATACTCAGCACATTTCAAAATGTCTGATGCAAAAAAGGGGGGTGTTTAATACATACAGTAAACACCCCCCTTTTTTGCATCAGACATTTTGGAGTGTGCTGAGTATATCCTATACTAAGGAGGAAGGACATAACCCCTGTTTGTGTGAAAAAAAAATGTAGCTGTGCATTAACCCCTTCCCAACATGCGCCGTACTAGTACTGCTCTGCGGGAACGGAGTTCCCGCTAACCACAGTACTAGTATGGCGGCACAATCGCACGGTCTCACAGTGGGCACCGCGGCAATCACGTGCGGGTATCAGCTGTATGTAACAGCTGACACCACGCAGCAATGCCCACGTTCGGCCCTAGCACCGATCGTGGGCATTTAACCCCTCTGATGCCGCTGTCAGTAGTGACAGCGACAGAGGGGCATTGCGCAGGGACAGGGGCTCCCAGATAATAAACAAGAAAAGAAAAGCCACTATAATGTATGCACACCACCAAAAGTTATAATAAGTCAAACAAGCTTTATTGGTAACATATAAAAACAATTAAAACCATACACACAAAACTCCCTCCATATACGTGTGCCCAACACTGCCCAATACATAATACTTCCATATAGTAGTGGAAAACATGCATCAATATGGCAGATAATCAAATAGTATACACGTATAAATAATTACTGGCAAAGCCGCCCTGTCCTGATCAGCAAAAGATATATCTGTCGATAGCAAAACCCTGTCAGGCTGCAGCTTACCCACAGCAAATAGTCCTCCTGGTATGTAATGAGTAGGGCACATGCAAATACGGCCAAATAATTACCCCAAATAGGAAAAAGGAGCACGGCTGTCACCCGTCCTGAGCAAAAGAGGGGTACATGCTGCGGCAGCTAGAAGGTGATCCAGACAGAAGGCTCACAAAATATAGAGACAATATAGCAAGGACTGGGCAGCCAGCAAGTGAAGGGCAACGGAGGGAGAGCCCCTCCCTGCGCTCTCCCACCGGAACAACGTGATGCGATCGCGTAGTTCTGGTGTTCTTGGAGTCCCTGGATCCAAAATGGCCACGGGGCTCCTTCCGGGTCCCTCACTGAGGTGGCTTGCCGGCGCCTGCTCAGAGCAGGCGCCGGAAAGTCTCCTGCACTGCCTGTCAGATCGCTGATCTGACACGATGCTATGCAAAGTGTCAGATCAGCGATCTGATGAAATATAGTGATGTCCCACCCTGGGACAATGTTATAAAGTAAAAAAAAAATAGAATGTATAAAAAAAAAAAAATCCCCAAATAATGAAAAAAAAATATTTTCCAATAAATCCATTTATTTATGTAAATAAAAAAACAATAAAAGTACACATATTTGGTATCACCGCGTCAGTAACGACCCGCTCTATAAAACTATCCCACTAGTTAACTCCTTCCATGAACACCGCAAAAAAATAAATAAAAAAACGATGCAAAAAACAATGCTTTATCATCATACTGCCGAACAAAAAGTGCAATAAAATGTGATCAAAAAGACGGATATAAATAACCATGGTACCGCTGAAAATGTCATCTTGTCCCGCAAGAAAAAAGCCGCCATACAGCATCATCAGCAGGAAAATAAAAAGTTATACCTCTCAGAATAAAGCGAAAACAATTATTTTTTATATAAAAGTTTTTATTGTGTAAAAGCGCCAAAACATTAAAAAATTACATAAATGAGGTATCGCTGTAATCGTACTAACCCGAAGAATAAAGCTCCTTTATCAATTTTACCAAACGCGGAACGGTATAAACGCCCACCGTAAAAGAAATTCAGGAATTGGTAGTAGTTTATTCATTCTGCCTCCCAAAAATCGGAATAAAAAGCGATAAAAAAATGCCATGTGTCTGAAAATGGTACCAATAAAAACGTCAACTCGTCCCGCAAAAAACAAGACCTCACATGACTCTTGGTCAAAATATGGATAATTTATAGCTCTCAAAATGTGGTGATGCAAACACTATATTTTGCAATAAAAAGCGTCTTTTAGTGTGTGTGACGGCTGCCAATCCTAAAAATCCGCCAAAAAACCGCTATAAAAGTAAATCAAACCCCCCTTCATCACCCCCTTAGAGTAAAATAATAAAATTTAAAAAAATGTATTTATTTCCATTTTCCGGTTAGGTTTGGGGCTAAAGTTAGGGTTTGGATTACATTTACGGTTGGGATTACGGTTAGGGGTGTGTTTGGGTTAGGGTTTCAGTTAGAATTGGGGGGTTTCCACTGTTTAGGCACATCAGGGGCTCTCCAAACGCGACATGGCGTCCGATCTCAAATCCAGCCAATTCTGCGTTGAAAAGGTAAAACCGTGCTCCTTCCCTTCCGAGCTCTCCCGTGCGCCCAACCAGGGGTTTACCCCAACATATGGGGTATCAGCGTACTCGGGAGAAACTGGACCCAAAAAGTTGTTGTCCAATTTGTCCTCTTACCCTTGGGAAAATACAAAACTGGGGGCTAAAAAATAATTTTTGTGGAAAAAAATTTTTTTTTTTATTTTCACAGCTCTGTGTTATAAACTGTAGTGAAACACTTGGGGGTTCAAAGTTTTCACAAAACATTTAGATAAGTTCCTTGAGGGGTCTAGTTTCCAATATGGGGTCACTTGTGGGGAGTTTCTACTGTTTAGGTACATCAGGGGCTCTGCAAATGCAACGTGACGCCTGCAGACCAATCCATCTAAGTCTGCATTCCAAACGTCTCTTCTTTCCTTCCGAGCTCTGCCGTGCGCCCAAACAGTAGTTCCCCTCCACATATGGGGTATCAGCGTACTCAGGACAAATTGGACAACAACTTTTGGGGTCCAATTTCTCCTGTTTCCCTTGGCAAAATAAAAAAATTGCGGGCTAAAAGATCATTTTGTGGGGGAAAAATGATTTTACATTTTCACGGCTCTACATTCTAAACTTTAGTGAAACAATTGGGGGTTCAACGTGCTCACCACACATCTAGATAAGTTCCTTAGGGGGTCTTCTTTCCAAAATGGGGTCACTTGTGTGGGGTTTCCACTGTTTAGGCACATCAGGGGCTCTCCAAACGTGACATAGGTTCCGATCTCCATTCCAACCAATTTTGCATTGAAAAGTCAAATGGCGCTCCTTCCCTTCTGAGCTCTGCCATGTGCCCAAATAGTGGTTTACCCCCACATATGGGGTATCAGCGTACTCAGGACAAATTGTACAACGACTTTTGTGTTCCAATTTCTCCTGTTACCCTTGGTAAAATAAAACAAATTGGATCTGAAGTAAAAATTTTGTGAAAACGTTAAATGTTCAATTTTTTTTTTAAACATTCCCAAAATTCCTGTGAAGCACCTGAAGGGTTAATAAACTTTTTGAATGTGGTTAAGAGTATTTTGAGGGGTGCAGCTTTTAGAATGGTGTCACTTTTGGGCATTTTCTGTCATATAGGCCCCTCAAAGTGTCTTCAAGTGTGAGGTGGTCCCTAAAAAAATGGTTTTGCAAATATTGTTGTAAAAATGAGAAATCGCTGGTCAACTTTTAACCCTTATAACTTCCTAACAAAAAAATAGTTTCCAAAATTGTGCTAATGTAAAGCAGACATGTGGGTAATGTTATTTATTAACTATTTTGTATGATATGACTCTCTAATTTAAGGGCATAAAAACTAAAAGTTTAAAAATTGCAAAATTTTTACAATTTTCGCCAAATTCCTGTTTTTTTCACAAATAGACGCAAGTCAAATCGAATAAATTTTACCACTATCATAAAGTACAATATGTCACGAGAAAACAATCTCGGAATCACCAGTATCCGTTGAAGCGTTTCAGAGTTATGACCTCATAAAGTGACAGTGGTCAGAATTGAAAAAAATGGCTCGGTCAGGAAGTTGAAAACAGGCTTCGGGGTGAAGGGGTTAAATAAAGATATCTGGATCCAAACTTGCAGTTTTACTTGAATGATTTTACAGTTAATTTTTAAGGAGTTCCCTCAAACTGTTTACGGTGCAGGGATTGAGTTTGGTCAGGAGCTGAGTCTCTACAACAGCATCAGGTGTCAGCTCCCAGCACTAATCAATGCTGTTTCACCCTCTAGATTCCACTGTTGATAGACAACGGCATCCCGATGGTTGAGAGGGAGGGGACTCCCGCAATAGATTCTAGGACAACCAAAGGCTAAGCAATATGGCTATTTTGGCCTGTTAGGCCCTGCCATAAAATGGGTCTAAAAAAACTGTGTAACAGAAAGATTTTACTGTAGTACATTTTTTTTTAATAAATTTAAAACTATGATATGCAGTTTATAAAATAGGAGGCAGGTCACTGGGATCAGTGACCTGCCATAAGCCATCAGTATGAATAGCACCACATTAAGACCCCACACAGGCCGCCCCTGGGGCACAAGCATCATTTTAATCAGTATAACTGTGCCGACCTGACAGTGTATGTAAGGTAACTGTGCACAATCCTGCAGACAGGATTAAACAATGCCACATTTATGTTCAGTATACCCAGGTACCAGGACATAGTCCCAGTCTACATGTTTAACCCCTTAGCGACCGCCGATACGCCTTTTAACGGCGGCCGCTAAGGGTACTTAAACCACAGCGCCGTTAATTAACGGCGCTGTGGAAAAAGTCCATAGCGCCCCCCAGAGGCCGATTTTCTCCGGGGTCTCGGCTGCCGAGGGTAGCCGAGACCCCAGAGAACATGATTCGGGGGGTTTTTAACCCACCCCGCATTTGCGATCGCCGGTAATTAACCGTTTACCGGCGATCGCAAAAAAAAAAAAAGCGATCTCTTTTTAATTTCTCTGTCCTCCGATGTGATCGCACATCGGAGGACAGAGAAAAGGGGTCCCAGGTGGCCCCCCAATACTCACCTAGCTCCCCCGATGCTCCTCGTGTCTCCCGGTGGGCGCCGCCATCTTCAAAATGGCGGGCGCATGCGCAGTGTGCGCCCGCCGGCCGGCACCGGGAGAATCTTTGGGGTCTCGGCTGCCGGGGGTAGCCGAGACCCCAAAGAGCACGATCGGGGTCGGTATTACCGACCCCTGTTTTGCGATCGCCGGTAATTAACTGTTTACCGGCGACCGCAAAAAAAAAAAAAGTAAAGTGTAATTCTCTGTCCTTTGATGTGATCGCACATCAGAGGACAGAGAAATAGGGGGATTCGGGGACCCTAGCATACTCACCTAGGTCCCTGGATCCTCTTGCTGCTCCTCCTGGCCGCCGGCAGCAGAACATGGCGGACGCATGCCCAGTGCGCCCGCCATCTGTCTCCATCTGCCGGCCGGCAGGAGAACAGCAGTTGGGGCTAAAATTAGGGTTAGGGGTAGGGTTAGGTTAGGGGTAGGGTTAGGGGTAGGGTTAGGTTAGGGGTAGGGTTAGGGCTAGGGTTGGGGCTAAATTTAGGGTTGGGGCTAAATTTAGGGTTAGGGTTGGGGCTAAACTTAGGGTTAGGCTTCTTTCACACTTACGTCGGTACGGGGCCGTCGCAATGCGTCGGCCCGACATACCGACGCACGTTGTGAAAATTGTGCACAACGTGGGCAGCAGCTGTAGTTTTTCAACACATCCGCTGCCCAATCTATGTCCTGGGGAGGAGGGGGCGGAGTTACGGCCACGCATGCGCGGTCAGAAATGGCGGATGCGACGTACAAAAAAAGTTTCATTGAACTTTTTTTGTGCCGACGCTCCGCCAAAACACAACTGATCCAGTGCACGACGGACGCGACGTGTGGCCATCCGTCACGATCCGTCGGCAATACAAGTCTATGGGCAAAAAACGCATCCTGCGGGCACATTTGCAGGATCCGTTTCTTGTCCAAAACGACGAATTGCGATGGAATGCCAAACGACGCAAGTGTGAAAGTAGCCCTAGGGTTAGGGTTGGGGCTAAAGTTAGGGCTAGGGTTGGGGCTAAAGTTAGGGTTAGAGCTGGGATTAGGGTTAGGGTTTGGATTAGGGTTCGTATTAGGGTTAGGGTTGGCATTAGGGTTACGCTTGGGATTAGGGTTAGGTTTGGGATTAGGGTTAAGGTTAGGGTTGTGATTAGGGGTGTATTGGGATTAGGGTTAGGTTTGAGGTTAGGGTTGAGATTAGGATTAGGGGTGTGTTGGATTTAGGGTTTTGATTAGGGTTATGGTTAGGGTTGACATTAGGGTTGTTTTGGGGTAAGGGTTGTGATTATGGTTAGGGTTAGTGATTAGGATTATGGATGAGGTTGGGATTAGGGTTAGGGGTGTGTTGGGGTTAGGGTTGGAGCTAGAAATGGGGGGTTTCCACTGTTTAGGTACATCAGGGGGTCTCCAAATACGACAGCCAATTTTGCGCTCAAAAAGTCAAATGGTGCTCCCTCCCTTCTGAGCTCTGCCGTGCGCCCAAACAGTGGGTTACCCCCACATATGGGGCATCAGCGTACTCGGGATAAATTGGACAACAACTTCTGGGGTCCAATTTCTCTTGTTACCCTTGTGAAAATAAAAACTTGGGGGCTACAAAATCTTTTTTGTGAAAAAAAAAAAATATTTTTTATTTTCACGACTCTGCATTCTAAACTTCTGTGAAGCACTTGGGCATTCAAAGTTCTCACCACACATCTAGATAAGTTCCTTGGGGGGTCTAGTTTCCAAAATGGGGTCACTTGTGGGGGGTTACTACAGTTTAGGTACATCAGGGGCTCTGCAGTCGCAACATAATGCCCACAGACCATTCTATCAAAGTCTGCATTCCAAAAAGGCGCTCCTTCCCTTCCGAGCTCTGCCGTGCGCCCAAACAGTGGTTTACCCCCACATATGGCGCATCAGCGTACTCGGGATAAATTGGACAACAACTATTGCAGTCCAATTTCTCCTGTTACCCTTGTGAAAATAAAAACTTGGGGGCTACAATATCTTTTTTGTGGAAAAAAATAATATTTTTTATTTTCACGACTCTGCATTCTAAACTTCTGTGAAGCACTTTGGCATTCAAAGTTCTCACCACACATCTAGATAAGTTCCTTGGGGGGTCTAGTTTCCAAAATGGGGTCACTTGTGGAGGGTTTCTACTGGTTAGGTACATCAGGGGCTCTGCAAACGCAACATAATACCCTCAGACCATTCTATCAAAGTCTGCATTCCAAAACGGCGCTCCTTCCTTCCGAGCTCTGCCGTGCGCCCAAACAGTGGTTTACCCCCACATATGGGGTACCAGCATACTCAGGACAAATTGGACAACAACTTTTGGGGTCCAATTTCTCTTGTTACCCTTGTGAAAATAAAAATTTGGTGGCTAAAAAATCTTTTTTGTGGAAAAAAAAAATATTTTTTATTTTCACGGCTCTGCATTATAAACTTCTGTGAAGCACTTGGGCATTCAAGGTTCTCACCACACATCTAGATAAGTTCCATGGGGGGTCTAGTTTCCAAAATGGGGTCACTTGTGGGGGATTTCTACTGTTTAGGCACATCAGGGGCTCTCCAAACGCGACATGGCGTCCGATCTCAATTCCAGCCAATTCTACATTGAAAAAGTAAAACGGCACTCTTTCTCTTCCAAGCTCTGCGGTGCGCCCAAACAGTGGTTTACCCCCACATATTGGGTATCGACGTACTCAGGAGAAATTGCACAACAACTTTAGTGGTCTAATTTCTCCTGTTACCCTTGTGAAAATAAAAATTTGTGGGCAAAAAGATCATTTTTGTAGAAAAAATGCAATTTTTTTTTTTCACGGCTCTACGTTATAAACTTCTGTGAAGCACTTGGGGGTTCAAAGTGCTCACCACACATCTAGATAAGTTCCTTAAGGGGTCTAGTTTCCAAAATGGTGTCACTTGTGGGGAGTTTCCACTGTTTAGGTACATCAGGGGCTCTCTAAATGTGACATGGTGTCCGATCTCAATTCCAGCCAATTCTGCATTGAAAAAGTCAAACGGCGCTCCTTCACTTCTAAGTTCTGCGGTGCGCCCTAACAGTGGTTTACCCCCACATATGGGGTATTGGCGTATTCAGGAGAAATTGCATAACAAAATTTTTGGTTACATTTCTGTTTTTACACTTGTGAAAATAAAAAAAATGGTTCTGAATTAAGATGTTTGCAAAAAAAAGTTAAATGTTCATTTTTTCCTTCCACATTGTTTCAGTTCCTGTGAAGCACGTAAAGGGTTAATAAACTTCTTGAATGTGGTTTTGAGAACCTTGAGGGGTGTAGTTTTTAGAATGGTGTCACACTTCATTATTTTCTATCATATAGACCCCTCAAAATGACTTCAAATGTGATGTGGTCCCTAAAAAAAAATGGTGTTGTAAAAATGAGAAATTGCTGGTCAACTTTTAACCCTTATAACTCCCTAACAAAAAAAAATTTTGTTTCCAAAATTGTGCTGATGTAAAGTAGACATGTGGGAAATGTTATTTATTAACTATTTTTCATGACATATCTCTCTGATTTAAGGGCATAAAAATACAAAGTTTGAAAATTGCAAAATTTTAAAAATTTTCGCCATATTTCCGTTTTTTTCATAAATAATCGCAAGTAATATCGAAGAAATGTTACCACTAACATGAAGTACAATATGTCACGAAAAAACAATCTCAGAATCAGCGGGATCCGTTGAAGCGTTCCAGAGTTATAACCTCATAAAGTGACAGTGGTCAGAATTGCAAAAATTGGCCTGGTCATTAAGTACCAAATTGGCTCTGTCACTAAGGGGTTAAAGGGATTCTGTCACCACATTTGACTTTTTTAAACTATTGATATGGTCATTCAGGTTATAAACTGCTGAAAAAAGTTATCCCTATATGTCTCTTGTCAGATGCCTTGTTGAGAAATCATTTTTTTATTACTTTATATAATGACCCCTTCCAGGCTATAGGTAACTCTGCCTCCAGAGATTATTTTACATGAAGAGGGAGTTACCAATGTAAAAGTCGCTCTCTGCTCTCCTGATATCACTGCAGAGCTGTGTGTGTTTATAACTGACACATCTATAGGTTCCTCTCAGCTTCAGTGTCCATCTCACAGGCAGACAGGGTTGCAATACAGCAGAGATGAGAGAGAAGCAAAAATGTATTTGCAAAGAGACAAATTTAATTTCTCATGTTCTGTGTTAGTTACTTGTCTCACACTGACCACTGCTGCTTTTATTTAAAATAAGCTTTGGAGGCCAAGTTACCTTCCAGGCAGCATCCTCCCCAGAGTCTGGAAGAGGTCATTTATAGTAGTATTCAAAATAAGTGTGTTCAAAAACATCAATCGCACAATCTTTATACTTGTTTTTATTTCCAGCATTGTTAACATTGCACAATATTTTCTAATTCAAAACATGAAGAGAAATGCCTATTATTTTAACTACTTTACAGAATATAAAAAATGAACATTTTGCTGTTCTAAAAAATAGCAGTGTCTGCATCTGTCTTTAAAAACTCACAATATGTACTTTTTTTTAGGATTTAATATTCCTGTAAATCACTAACGTAATATTTAGTTTAAGAACTGCTTAACACCTGTATTGCGTAGAGTCATCCAACTTCAGGCACATCTGTTAACTGTTACTCCATCCCAGGATCTTTTGACTACATCCCACAATTTTTTGGCATTTGTTGGCTTTGCCCCATAAACTGAATTTTTGATGTCACCCCACAAGGGCTGGCAACTTCAGAACCTCAATTTTGTTGGACAGGAACCAACGTTTTGCTCGTCTACTGGTGTGTTTAGGGTCGTTGTTTTATTGAAACATCCATTTCAAGGGCATATCCTCGTCAGCATTAAGGTACCGTCACACTTAGCGACGCTGCAGCGACACCGACAACGATCCGGATCGCTGCAGCGTCGCTGTTTGGTCGCTGGAGAGCTGTCACACAGACAGCTCTCCAGCGACCAACGATCCCGAGGTCCCTGGTAACCAGGGTAAACATCGGGTAACTAAGCGCAGGGCCGCGCTTAGTAACCCGATGTTTACCCTGGTTGCCAGCGTAAAAAAACAAACAGTACATACTTACATTCAGCTGTCTGTCCCTTGCCGTCTGGTTCCTGCACTGACTGCTGGCCGTAAAGTGAAAGTGAAAGCACAGCACAGCGGTGAGTCACACAGCGGTGACTCACCGCTGTGGCTGTGGTCTGCTTTCACTTTACGGCCAGCAGTCAGTGCAGGAACCAGACGGCAAGGGACAGACAGCTGAATGTAAGTATGTACTGTTTGTTTTTTTACGCTGGTAACCAGGGTAAACATCGGGTTACTAAGCGCGGCCCTGCGCTTAGTTACCCGATGTTTACCCTGGTTACAAGTGAAGACATCGCTGAATCGGTGTCACACACGCCGATTCAGCGATGTCTACGGGGAGTCCAGCGACGAAATAAAGTTCTGGACTTTCTTCCCCGACCAGCGATCTCCCAGCAGGGGCCTGATCGCTGCTGCCTGTCACACTGGACGATATCGCTAGCGAGGACGCTGCAACGTCACGGATCGCTAGCGATATCGTCTAGTGTGACAGTACCTTAAGGCAATATGACCTCTTCAAGTATTTTAATGTATGCAAACTAGTCCATGATCCCTGGTATGTGGTAAATAGATCCAGCACAATAGTAAGAGAAACATGCCCATATCATGAGGCTTGCACCACCATACTTCACTGTCTTCAGAGTGTACTGTGGCTTGAATGCAGAGTTTGGGGGTCGTCTGATGAACTGTCTGCAGCCCTTGGAACCAAGAAGATCAATTTTACTTTCATCAGTCCACAAAATGTTTCTCCGTTTCTGTTTAGGCCAGTTGATGTGTTCTTTGGCATATTGTATCCCATTCAGTCCATTTTTTTTTTTTTAACTGTGGGACTTTGCGCGGACTTCTTGCTAAGGCTGGGTTCACACTTCGTTATGGGTGTTCGTTAGACGGACTACGTTACATCGCGGCATAAACGTGGTGTAACGTAGTCCGCTAAGGTCGCCATTAATTCCTATGTCGGATGCATTGCTAGCGCATGCCCACAATGGGCGTGAGCTAGGGATGTGCCGTCATTGAGTGACGGACCCTAAGACGCGGGCTGCAGCGTTTCTGGGTCCGTCACTGCTAGCGCAGATAGAGCTAGCAGATGCTCTATCTGCGCTAGCGATGTGACAAGTCGGCACTTGCGTCAACAGCAGCCCACTAACGTATGTGTTGAACGGGCTGCTGTTAATGCAGTGTGAACCCAGCCTAAGAGATTAGCTATACACAGGCATCTTCTAACTGTCACAGTACTCGCAGGTAACTTGAGACTGTCTTTGATCATCCTGGAGCTGGTCATTGGCTTAACCTTCCATCCATTCGAATGGTAGTCTTCGGTTTTCTTCCACGTCTCTCTGGTTTGGCTTTCCATTCTAAAGCTTTGGAGATCATTTTAGCTTAACAGCCTATCATTGTCTGCACTTCTTTGTAAGTTTTACCCTCTCCAATCAACTTTTTAATCAAAGTATGCTGTTCTTCTAAACAATGTCTTGAATGACCCATATTTTTCAGGTTTTCAAGGAGAAATGCATGTACAACATGTCCTGGCTCAACCTTTAAAGCAAACCTGTCAGCAGTTTTGGCCAATTTAAGATACGGCCACCGCCTTTCAGGGCTTATCAACAGCATTCTATAATGCTGTAGATAAGCCCCTGATCCGACCTGAAAAACAAGAAAAATAAATGTTATTATACTCATCCTGGGGGGCGGTCCGGTCCGATAGATGTCGCAGGTCCGGGTCCGGCACCTCCGATCTTCTTGCAATGCTGCCCTCCTGCTTGCTTCATGGCTCCCCGGCATCAAGCTCCTGAGCAGACCTACTTATCTGCCCTGTTGAGCGCAGAGCAAAGTAATGCAGTGCGGAGGCACTGGGCCTCTCTGACCTTTCCCGGCGCCTGTACACTGCAGTACTTTGCTCTGCCCTCAACAGGGCAGATAAGTATACCTGCGCAAGAGCGCGATATCGGGGAGCCTGTAGCAAGCGGGAGGGCGGCATTGCAAGGAGATGGGAGGCCCTGGACCTTCGACACCCATCAGACCGCCCACCGGGTGAGTATGATAAAACTTATTTTTCTTATCTTTCAGGTCGGATCGGGGGCTTATATACAGCATTATGGAATGCTGTAGCTAAGCCCTCAAAGTCGGTGGCTGTATCTTATATCAGCCAAACCTGGTGACCGGTTCCCCTTAAATATGTACCACTTGATTCATGCCTGTTTCTTCACAGAATGATTTAACCTCACTAACAGAACCCCACACTGCTCTTATTTTTAACACACTCCCTTTCCATTAATTATCCTAATGCACAGACTCGAAAACATGCAGATCATGAATGCTGAGTCTGTTGGTTTTCTTAGAATCTACTGTACTAACTGGTAAATTGTTGACATGTGGTAATATAATTTATACCAAAAGGAGTAATAAATCTGGTTAGTAATGCTGGACTACTATTATTTTGAACACTACTGTATATAAAAAGATAAAAGATGATTTCTCAATAACAAGGCATCCGATATGAAACATACTGGTAGGACTTTTATTAACAGTCTATAACCTGTATGCCTATATTAATAGTTTAGATAGGTCAAATGTAGTGACAGATTCCCTTTAAATTATTCCCTTAACTTGTTGAAATCGGCTTTCCTAAAGTTCATGGTTTTTGCATTTCTCCTTTGAAATGTTTTATTGAATATAACTAGCACAACCAGAAGATTCTATGTCCCAGTGAATGTCTGGATAGTTAAAATCCCCATAATAAGGATCCTGTTATTATTTTCTGCCATTTGTAATTTGTTGCAGCATTTCATCCTCTTACCAGTTAAGCTGTTTTAGGTGCAAACTCCAATTAGCAGTATTCCATTATTACCATCCCCCTGTACATTTACACATACTTGCTCTACATCAGGGCTCCCCAACCTGTAGCTCGGGAGCCACATGTGGCTCGCGGCCCCATGAATTCTGGCTCGCGACTGTCTGCCAGCTTGATGCATTAGGTCCAGGTCTAACAAACAGGTATAAAGAGCACATCCCAAAATGGTGAATTTTGTGAGTAGCCCTGCACAGAATTGGAGATCTGGATGCACATTTACTGGTCTTAGGGGTTTAGAGATGTTTTAGGTATGGTAAGCTGAAGGTTTGTACTACCTGTTAGAAGAGGTGCTCAAAGCTGGATGTGACGGTGTGTTGGGAGAATGCCCCTGGATCACAGTGTGCTGCTCTGGAGTAATTTCTGTGGAAAAGCTTTGGTTATCATTATACCTGTAATGGGGGCTTTGGTTGACACTACTTTGAAGGAGGTGGGAGCTGGATGTGGCTCGCGACCCTCTCTCTAAGCTGAATGTGGCTCTCAAGGTCAGAAAGGTTGGGGACCACTGCTCTACATTGTCACAGCTCTCCCCAATGTCATCATTGATCACAGGTCTTAAGTTGGACCTAACGAAAATACACACCCCTTCACTTTTTTTTGCGTTTCCTGTCCTTTCTAAATGTAGTGTAATCCTCTACATTTGTCACCCAATCATGGCTTTCATCCAGGTAGGTTTCTGTAATGCCCACCACATTGTAATCTATGAGTGACATACAAGTCTGAAATTCATTCGTTTTGTTTGCAAGACTTATTGCATTTGCAAGGCGAAATTTAATACTATTAGCACATTTATTACTCCTCCTCCCCTCTCTACTTTTTTTTCATGTCGCAGCCCCCCTAAATTCTCATTGACACCTAATGTCTCACTTTGTCTACTTCATCTATGCCCTTATTTCCACAGCCACTTTTTCTCCCCATGAATCCTAGTTTAAAATCCATCTGACCATTCCACTCTCCCCCCCACCCCCCGTCCCTACCATAGATCCTGTATTCGACAGAGAAGTTGGTCCAGTTCTCCTTGCTTCCTGCACTAATTTCTACTTTCACACTAGCGTCGGAATTCGTCCCGTCGCATCGCACATCAGAGGACAGAGAAATAGGGGGATTCGGGGACCCTATCATACTCACCGGTGTCCCTGGGTCCTCCTGCTGCTCCTCCTGGCCGCCGGGGAAAAGAAAATGGCGGGCGCATGTGCAGTGCGCCCGCCATCTGGCTCCATCTGCCGGCAAGCAGGAGAAGAGCAGTTGGGGCTAAAATTAGGGTTAGGGCTAGGATTAGGGCTAGGGCTAAATTTAGGGTTAGGGTTGGGGCTAAATTTTGGGTTGGGGCTAAATTTAGGGTTAGGGTTGGCGCTAAATTTAGAGTTAGGCTTCTTTCACACTTACGTCGGTACGGGGCCGTCGCAATGCATCGGCCCAACATACCGACGCACGTTGTGAAAATTGTGCACAACGTGGGCAGCGGATGTAGTTTTTCAATGCATCCGCTGCCCAATCTATGTCCTGGGGAGGAGGGGGCGGAGTTACGGCCACGCATGCGCGGTCAGAAATGGCGGATGCGACGTACAAAAAAAGTTACATTGAACGTTTTTTTGTGCTGACGGTCCTCCAAAACACTGATCCAGTGCATGACGGACGCGACGTGTGGCCATCCCTCACGATCCGTCGGCAATACAAGTCTATGGGCAAAAAACGCATCCTATGGGTACATTTGCAGGATCCGTTTCTTTCCAAAACGACGGATTGCGACGGATGCCAAATGACGCAAGTGTGAAAGTAGCCTTAGGGTTAGGGTTGGGGCTAAAGTTAGGGCTAGGGTTGGGGCTAAAGTTAGGGTTAGAGTTGGGATTAGGGTTTGGATTAGGGTTAGGGTTGGCATTAGGGTTACGCTTGGGATTAGGGTTAGGTTTGGGATTAGGGTTAAGGTTAGGGTTGTGATTAGGGGTGTATTGGGATTAGGGTTAGGTTTGAGGTTAGGGTTGAGATTAGGATTAGGGGTGTGTTGGATTTAGGGTTTTGATTAGGGTTATGGTTAGTGTTGACATTAGGGTTGTTTTGGGGTAAGGGTTGTGATTATCGTTAGGGTTAGTGATTAGGATTATGGATCGGGTTGGGATTAGAGTTAGGGGTGTGTTGGGGTTAGGGTTGGAGCTAGAATTGGGGGGTTTCCACTGTTTAGGTACATCAGGGGGTCTCCAAACACAACAGCCAATTTTGCGCTCAAAAAGTCAAATGGTGCTCCCACCCTTCTGAGCTCTGCCGTGCGCCCAAACAGTGGGTTACCCCCACATATGGGGCATCAGCGTACTCGGGATAAATTGGACAACTTCTGGGGTCCAATTTCTCCTGTTACCCTTGTGAAAATAAACACTTGGGGGCTACAAAATCTTTTTTGTGGAAAAAAAAATATTTTTTATTTTTATGACTGCATTCTAAACTTCTGTGAAGCACTTGGGCATTCAAAGTTCTCACCACACATCTATATAAGTTCCTTGGGGGGTCTAGTTCCCAAAACGGGGTCACTTGTGGGGGGGTTACTACTGTTTAGGTACATCAGGGGCTCTGCAATCGCAACATAACGCCCACAGACCATTCTATCAAAGTCTGCATTCAAAAACGGCGCTCCTTCCCTTCCGAGCTCTGCCGTGCGCCCAAACAGTGGTTTACCCCCACATATGGCGCATCAGCGTACTCGGGATAAATAGGACAACAATTATTGCAGTCCAATTTCTCCTGTTACCCTTGTGAAAATAAAAACTTGGGGGCTACAATATCTTTTTTTGTGGAAAAAAAAATATTTATTTTCACGACTCTGCATTCTAAACTTCTGTGAAGCACTTGGGCATTCAAAGTTCTCACCACAGATCTAGATAAGTTCCTTGGGGGGTCTAGTTTCCAAAATGGGGTCACTTGTGGAGGGTTTCTACTGGTTAGGTACATCAGGGGCCCTGCAAACGCAACATAACGCTAGCAGACCATTCTATCAAAGTCTGCATTCCAAAATGGCGCTCCTTCCTTCCAAGCTCTGCCGTGCGCCCAAACAGTGGTTTACCCCCACATATGGGGTACCAGCATACTCGGGACAAATTGGACAACAACTTTTGGGGTCCAATTTCTCTTGTTACCCTTGTGAAAATAAAAACTTGGGGGCTAAAAAATCTTTTTTGTGGAAAAAAAAATCTTTTTTATTTTCACGACTCTGCATTCTAAACTTCTGTGAAGCACTTGGGCATTCAAAGTTCTCACCACACATCTAGATAAGTTCCATGGGGGGTCTAGTTTCCAAAATGGGGTCACTTGTGGGGGATTTCTACGGTTTAGGCACATCAGGGGCTCTCCAAACGCGACATGGCGTCCGATCTCAATTCCAGACAATTCTACATTGAAAAAGTAAAACTGCACTCCTTCTCTTCCAAGCTCTGCGGTGCGCCCAAACAGTGGTTTACCCCCACATATTGGGTATCAACGTACTCAGAAGAAATCGCACAACAACTTTTGTGGTCTAATTTCTCCTGTTACCCTTGTGAAAATAAAAATTTGGGGGCAAAAAGATCATTTTTGTGTAAACAAAAGCGATTTTTTATTTTCACGGCTCTACGTTATAAACTTCCGTGAAGCACTTGGGGGTTCAAAGTGCTCAGCACACATCTACATAAGTTCCTTAAGGGGTCTAGTTTCCAAAATGGTGTCACTTGTGGGGAGTTTCCACTGTTTAGGTACATCAGGGGCTCTCTAAACGTGACATGGCGTCCGATCTCAATTCCAGCCAATTCTGCATTGAAAAAGTCAAACGGCGCTCCTTCACTTCCAAGCTCTGCAGTGCGCCCAAACAGTGGTTTACCCCCACATATGGGGTATTGGCGTATTCAGGAGAAATTGCATAACAAAATTTATGGTTGCATTTCTGTTTTTACACATGTGAAAATAAAAAAAAGGTTCTGAACTAAGATGTTTGCAAAAAAAAGTTAAATGTTCATTTTTTCCTTCCACATTGTTTCAGTTCCTGTGAAGCACGTAAAGGATTAATAAACTTCTTGCATGTGGTTTGGAGAACCTTGAGGGGTGTAGTTTTTAGAATGTTGTCACACTTTGTTATTTTCTATCATATAGACCCCTCAAAATGACTTCAAATGTGATGTGGTCCCTAAAAAAAAAATGGTGTTGTAAAAATGAGAAATTGCTGGTCAACTTTTAACCCTTATAACTCCCTAACAAAAAAAAATTTTGTTTCCAAAATTGTGCTGATGTAAAGTAGACATGTGGGAAATGTTATTTATTAACTATTTTTCGTGACATATCTCTCTGATTTAAGGGCATAAAAATACAAAGTTTGAAAATTGCTAAATTTTAAAAATTTTCGCCATATTTCCGTTTTTTTCATAAATAATCGCAAGTAATATCCAAGAAATGTTACCACTAACATGAAGTACAATATGTCATGAAAAAACAGTCTCAGAATCAGCGGGATCCGTTAAAGCGTTCCAGAGTTATAACCTTATAAAGTGACAGTGGTCAGAATTGTAAAAATTGGCTCGGTCATTAAGTACCAAATTGGCTCTGTCACTAAGGGGTTAAAAGTATATTTGAAAAACTATACTGATGGGCATAACTGGCTGATGTAGAAAGATGTAATACAGGCACTGTGCACATAACTATAGCTAACGGAGGTAAATAACAGGTTTTCTGGGACAAATGTATTTTTTTCACTATGGGTCTGCTAATTGAAAGGTAGTTTCTAACTACCTACCTGGCGCCATCTGAGTGGTCACAGACCACTCCTGCCGGCGATTCTGCTGCTTCACCTCAACAGAGCAGCTTTTCGTTGAAGATATCATCTTGATTGACAGCTGGTAGCTGGTGTTTATCAGCATGATACCAGCAGTCACTTCTCATCAACAGATCAGAGAAGAAGAGAAGCAGCTGCCTTGTCAATGTGATGTCAGCTGAAGCCGTAGAATCACCGCTAGCAGCTGTCTGTGACTGCTTTGTCCTGGCAGAGATCAGTGACTGGCAGAACAGGCAGGTTGTTAACATGCACCTGCCTGTTAGTTCTTAGACCTATAGTAAAAAATAAATTAGTCATGGATAACCCCTGTAGGAAAGACTGTTAAGACAGGTGTTAAAACCTAGTACTAAAGGTCCTGATTAAAGGCTCTATGACTAGAACCAGGCCAAGTGTTTACTTGAGGCAGACAGTTGGGTGGAAGGTGATCAGAGTGGAGTGTTGGGGAGAGATAAGCCGGAATCTCTCTTAAGAGACTGAAAAGGCCGTGTGCACCAATACTGCAAGTATCACTGATTTTGATGGGCAATAGCTGTTTTGTTTAACCAAACTGGGACTAGCTCACCCTATATGAGTAGCCAGGGTCTATATTGTTTAGCTAGAGCCTCGGATTTTATGTTTATGGTTTTGTTTTTGGTACTGTACAACCAGTGGAAATAAACATTATTCTGTTTGACATAAAAACTCTGTGGCTTCATGTTCCAAGAGACTATCAAAGAAAGTGAACCCCTACACCCCTTTAACAAAATGTTACTTTAAATTATTCACGTTTGCAAGAAATATTCCAAAATTCTACTATGCAAAGTGACATGTCGGATTTGAAAAAGGTTAAAATTGGCTGTGGCAGTAAGTGGTTAAAATACTGATTAGTTTGCAACCTATGTTAGTGCTTTTCCAGAAGTCAAGTCAAATCTGAATATTAGTCATGAAATAAAATGCTTCCTTTGTCCTCCCCTACTCCTGTCCCTGGGGTCCTGTAGTCTTTGTTCACAGAGCTGTACCAATGTTTTGCTGTGTGGACGGTAACAGTATATCATGCCATGAAGTGTCAACTTTAGTGATGTCACTTCTCAGACCACAGTTTGACTGATGTGAACTCATGTTGTGAAAAATGTAGATTAGGTCTACTGAGCAATCGGAGCGGAAGATTTCTAAATTATTGTAACCTATATTTAAATGACTTTTTTGAAAACTCGATTATACTTTTGTTTTAACAGCTGTATTTTTTAGGTGTGAATTAGGCTTTCTTCACATCTGTCATGGTTTTGTAATGAAAGATCATACATACCCTATGTACTCGAGTATAAGCCAAGATTTTCAGCCCATTTTTTTGGGTCTGAAAGTCCCCCTCTTCTGCAGTGATGCTCAGGTCAGAGGGCACGTTGACGTGGTTAGTGCGCACCCTCAGCCTGAACGTTAGTGCAGAAGACGCTGAAGATGGAGCTGCGCCGGAACGAAGTCAGGTGAATATTCAAAGTGCCGGGGTCTGAGCGACGGAGAGGTATGTGATTTTTTTTTTTCTTTTATCGCAGCAACAACAAATGGGGCTAGTGTCTGTATGGAGCATCTTATGGGGCATAATCAACGTTTGTGCAGCACTATATGGCGCAAATGTTTTTATGGAGCATCTTATGGGGCCACAATTAACGTTTGTGAAGCATTATATGGGGCAAGTGTCTGTATGGAGCATCTTATGGGGTGATAATCAACGTTTGTGTAGCACTATATGGCACAAATATCTTTATGGAGCATCTTATGGGGCCTTACTGTTTGTGCAGCACTATATGGAGCAAATATCATTATGGAGCATCTTATGGGGCCATAATTAACGTTTGTGGAGCATTATATGGGGCAAGTGTTTGTATGGAGCATCTTATGGGGCCATATTCAAGGTTTGTGCAGCACTATATGGGGCAAATATCTTTATGGAGCATCTTATGGGGCCATAATCAACATTTGTGCAGCATTATATTGGGCAAGTGTGTCTATGGAGCATCTTATGGCCCCATTATTAACCTTTATGCAGGATTATATGGGGCATATTTTAATATGGAGCATCTTATGGGGCCCATCATGAACAGTATGGAGCATTATATGGGGCTCCTGATTCAATATTGATATTCGAAAACACTTGACCTACTGATGTCTCAATTAATTTTACTTTTATTAGTATCTATTTTTACTTTTGACATTTACCAGTAGCTGCTTCATTTTCCACCCTAGGTTTATACTTGAGTCATTAAGTTTTCCCAGTTTTTTTTGGCAAAATTAGGGGGGTTGGCTTATACTCAGGTCGGCTTATACTCGAGTATATACGGTGTGTGTATGTATGTATGTATATATATATATATATATATATATATATACAGTTAGGTCCATATATATTTGGACAGAGACAACATTTTTCTAATTTTGGGTATAGACATTACCACAATGAATTTTAAACAAAACAATTCAGATGCAGTTGAAGTTCAGACTTTCAGCTTTCATTTGAGGGTATCCACATTAAAATTGGATGAAGGGTTTAGGAGTTTCAGCTCCTTAACATGTGCCACCCTGTTTTTAAAGGGACCAAAAGTAATTGGACAATTGACTCCAAGGCTATTTCATGGACAGGTGTGGGCAATTCCTTCATTGTGTTATCCTCAATTAAGCAGATAAAAGGCCTGGAGTTGATTTGAGGTATGGTGCTTGCATTTGGAAGGTTTTGCTGTGAAGTAAACATGCAGTCAAAGGAGCTCTCCATGCTGGTGAAACAAGCCATCCTTAACCTGCGAAAACAAAAAAAAACCATTTGAGAAATTGCTACAATATTAGGAGTGGCAAAATCTACAGTTTTGGTACATCCTGAGAAAGAAAGAAAGCACTGGTGAACTCATCAACGCAAAAAGACCTGGGCGCCTGTTGTGAATTCTGTGGCAGAGCTCCCTCCTGTGGTCACAAGTGGTACTTCGGCTGATTCTCTCTGTGAGCTTCTGTTGGTGGAGGGAAGTGGTACTGCAGCTTCTGAGTTTCCTCCCTCAGGTGATCTGGTGAGGTCGTTAGGTGCTTCTCTACTTAACTCCACCTAATGCTTTGATCCTGGCTTCCTGTCAATGTTCCAGTGTTGGACTTGCTTTTCTCTGGATCATTCCTGTGGCCTGCTGCTCTGCATAGCTAAGTTCTTCTTTGCTATTTGTTTGCTATTTTTTCTGTCCAGCTTGTCTAATTTGTTGCTGGAAGCTCTGGGACGCAAAGGGTGTACCTCCGTGCCGTTAGTTCGGTACGGAGGGTCTTTTTGCCCCCTTTGCGTGGTTTTCTTTAGGGTTTTGTTTAGACCGCAAAGTTACCTTTTCTATCCTCGATCTGTTAAGAAAGTCGGGCCTCACTTTGCTGAATCTATTTCATCTCTACGTTTGTCTTTTCATCTTAACTCACAGTCATTATATGTGGGGGGCTGCCTTTTCCTTTGGGGTATTTCTCTGAGGCAAGGTAGGCTTATTTTCTATCTTCAGGCTAGTTAGTTTCTCAGGCTGTGCCGAGTTGCATAGGCAGAGTTAGGCGCAATCCACGGCTGCCTCTAGTGTTGTTTGGAGAGGATTAAGGATTGCGGTCTGCAGAGTTCCCACGTCTCAGAGCTCGTTCTATGATTTTGGGTTATTGTCAGATCACTGTATGTGCTCTGACCGCTATGTCCATTGTAGTACTGAATTGCCTTTCATAACAGGCGCCCACGGAACATAGCAGAGGTGGATGATTGCAGAATAATCTCCATGGTGAAGAGAAACCCCTTCACAACAGCCAACCAAAGTGAACAACACTCTCCAGGAGGTAGGTGTATCAATATCCAAATCTACCATAAAGAGAAGACTGCATGAAAGGAAATAAAGAGGGTTCACTGCACGGTGCAAGCCACTCATAAGCATCAAGAATAAAAAGGCTAGACTGGACTTTGCTAAAAAAACATCTAAAAAAGCCAGCACAGTTCTGGAAGAACATTCTTTGGACAGATGAAGCCAAGATCAACCTCTAACAGAATGATGGAAAGAGAAAAGTATTGCGAAGGCATGGTACAGCTCATGATCCAAAGCATACCACATTATCTGTAAAACACAGCGGAGGCAGTGTGATGGCTTGGGCATGCATGGCTGCTAGTGGCACTGGGTCACTAGTGTTTATTGATGAAGTGACACAGGACAGAAACAGCCAAATGAATTCTGAGGTATTCAGAGACATACTGTGTGCTCAGATCCAGCCAAATGCAGCCAAACTAATTGGTTGTCGTTTCATACTACAGATAGACAATGACCCAAAACATAAAGCCAAAGCAACCCAGGAGTTTATTAAAGCAAAAAAGTGGAATATTCTTGAATGGCCAAGTCATTCACCTGATCTCAACCAAATTGAGCATGCATTTCACTTGTTAAAGACTAAACTTCAGACAGAAAGGCCCACAAACAAACAGCAACTGAAAACCACCGCAGTGAAGGCCTGGCAGAGCATCAAAAAGGAGGAAACACAGCGTCTGGTGATGACCATGAGTTCAAGACTTCAGGCAGTCATTGCCAACAAAGGGTTTTCAACCAAGTACTAAAAATGAACATTTTATTTAAAATTATTGAATCTGTCCAATTACTTTTGGTCCCTTTAAAAACAGGGTGGCACATGTAAAGGAGCTGAAACTCCTAAACCCTTCATCCAATTTTGATGTGGTTACCCTCAAATGAAAGCTGAAAGTCTGAACTTCAACTGCATCTGAATTGTTTTGTTTAAAATTCATTGTGGTAATGTATATAACCAAAATTAGAAAAATGTTGTCTCTGTCCAAATATATATGGACCTAACTGTATATATATATATATATATACGTAGTATATTGCCCAGTCACGTAGTATATTGCTCAGCCACATAGTATATTGCCCAGCCACGTAGTATATTGCCCAGCCACGTAGTATATTGCTCAGCCACGTAGTATATTGCCCAGTCACGTAGTATATTGCCCAGCCACGTAGTATATTGCCCAGCCACATAATATATTGCCCAGCCACATAGTATACAGCACAGAGCCACGTAGTATACTGCCCAGTGACGTAGTATATTGGCCAGTCACGTAGTATATTGCCCAGCCACGTACGTAACAGGTTAAAAAAGACTTAAAATAAAAAATAAACATATATTCACCCTCCGAAGAGCCCCTTGTAGTCCTGGTGCCTGTGTGCGGTGCACGCGACAGCTTTCGGTCCCAGGGTTGGTATGAGCACAGGACCTGTGATGACGTCGCAGTCACATGACCGTGACGTCATGGCAGGTCCTCGCATAGCATGCTTGACACCAGATGCACTGCCGAGGACAATGCGACGTCCGAGGGTGAGAATAACGTTTTTTTATTATTATT
This sequence comes from Ranitomeya imitator, assembly GCF_032444005.1. NCBI lineage: Eukaryota > Metazoa > Chordata > Amphibia > Anura > Dendrobatidae > Ranitomeya > Ranitomeya imitator. The sequence continues at coordinate 158,882,048 of NC_091286.1, forward strand.
ATTATTTTTAACATTAGATCTTTTTACTATTGATGCTGCATAGGCAGCATCAATAGTAAAAAAGTTGGTCACACAGGGTTATTAGCGGCGGTAATGGACTGCGTAACCCGCGGCATAACACGGTCTTACCGCTGGCATTAACCCTGTGTGAGCGGTGATTGGACGGGAGTATGGAGCCGTCTGACGGCAGGGGAGTATGGAGCGGGCACCGACTGTACTGAAGTAGGGAGGGACTAATTCTCGGCCTGACTCTGCCCGTCGGTGATTGGTCGCGGCAGCCAGGACAGGTAGCTGGCGAGACCAATCAGTGACCCGGGATTTCCGAGACAGAAAGACGGAAGTAACCCTTAGACAATTATATATATATAGATATATATATAGATATATATATAGATATATTTTTTTTAACTACAGAGCCCAAAAATGCAGCACATTTATGTTCTGCATTGTTAAAAACAGCAAACAAAAACACAAATATCGTGATATGTTTTTGTTTTAGCTCTAGTTTGCCACTCACTTTTTTTGGGCTTGCAGATATCCCTTATTATTGCAAGAGATAAAAATGACAAACTAACGTGTGGTATATAAAACATATTTGCAGAATTCAAAGACTCTGGTTCTCATCATCACCATGGTTTCTAGTGTAAATAAAAGTGCCTGAAGCAATAAATATGATAACACCTATTTTGTGCATAAAATAAATGTTCCTTAAAATTATTTTTATTACCAGGGTCAAGTTCTTACTCTGGATCAACAAATGTGGTAGTTGGAAACACAGAAATGTACAAGGATTTAAGAGACAAAAGGTTAAACAGGTAAATGTATTTGTCCTCATATTTCCACTTGTCTCTTCTTCTTCTTCTGTTCTAAATACCTTTTTCTTTTTTACAGCCAGGAAGGTGATCTCACCAATACTGGGGGAGCCCCAGAAAGCTTGACTTTTAAGGAACGCCAACGTCTCTTTTCCCAGGGCCAAGATGTTTCAAATAAAGTAAAAGCCTCCCGCAAACTTATGGAACTGGAGAATGAGCTGAATACAAAATAATAATGTATAATTCCACTGAAGGGAAATATGGATTTATAGTATGAATTTTTTTCTTAATCATAGGACTTTGGGGGAGGGTTTAATGGTTAATGTTGTTCAAAGGGGAGAAATATATATATATTTTTTTGTTAAAAACAAAATAAAAAGATTTAGACTGTTCATTTAAAATATAGAAAAATTCAATTTATACAAATAAAATTATGAAGATTAAGACAAATATACTTGTGCATGCATATATACACATGTATTTATCTTAATCTTCACAATTATATATATTGACTGTGATGGTTATATAAATAAATGACTTTTTGCAGCACATTACCATGTTGCTTATACTGTATTTTTGAGTGCGAAATGGTAGTTTTTATAAGCTAAACTGCTGAAAAAAAGTGTAAAATCTAATCAGAAGCCTTGAAATATTCTCACCCCTCTAGCCACTCTAGTTACACATTACCTTAGAAGTATGTGCATATATGAATAGTAGAAAATTACAAGTCGCCATGGAGTAAACAATGGAAGTACAGCTTTGCTGATGTGCTTGTTAGGTTTGTAAATTCACATATTATGGCCATCCATTATGTGGAACAAGAAATGGAGACAATGGAAACTGAACTGTTTTACAATTTCCGTGAAAATTGTTTTGCATTATATTTATACTGTATTAAAATAAAGAAAAGGCGCTTTAATGTTTTGAGGATGTCTTCGTATCAGCTTCAGAGTTGTATTCAAAGAAATCTGTCACCAGGATTTTGCTACTGCAGGGCAGCATGGTGCAGAGTCAGAGACCCTGATTCCGGAGATGTCACTTACTGGCTGCTTGCTTACGCATTCCTGCAGATATCTCTGAGAAGACCAGCTAACCTACAGTAATGTAGTCCTTGATATTTGAGCTCTGTCTGTCCCTGCCCCTCCACCCTTTGCTAGTACTCTGATTGGAAACTTCCTGACTGCACAGTGTAGATGGAAATTGATCGTGTTGGTGGGTTTATTCAGAGTTTATAATTAAGAAAACTGTTGTATCTGCAGCAATTAAAAAAGAGAATTTTATCAGATACTGTGATCCCAGAATGCTAAACTCTCAAATTGTTCCTTCAATATCTGTTTACGCTGCATTTCTTCCAGAATATTCTCTTCTTTCAGGACAAATCCTGTTTGGCTGTACACTACAGTGGTTTTGATTTATCTCTAAGATACTTTTTTATTACTAAATTACTATAATTAGTATTGTTGGCATTACGTTTTATACATATACCCTAATAAGCAGTAAGCGTATTACTTTCTAATATAAGTCAGTGTATTGTCAAGCACCACAAGCTCCTCCCGAGCCATATATGAAGGTACCAATTAAACTTTTGTAAGATCCATTCAATGACATAGATTTTGTACTTATTTCTAAGTTCTAGCAGATTTAAGATTCAGCACTAGTCTCATGGTGGTAATGTCATTTTTTTTTTCTTGACAAGTATACCATAGAGATAAACATCCAAAAGTACAACTATCTTGAGATTAATAATGTGTTCTTGAATCCTCTTGTAGCCACTTTTACTGTGCTCTTAAAATGGAATGCAGAATTATGTATAGCAGTAATCGCCTACTAGTAAGAACAGAGCCCTATGATGACAATATGCACTGGTTACAATATAGTATCCACACTAACAATACTGCAGATTTTATGATTGAGGCTCATGCAGCGCTACTCTGTTCATGTACGTTTATTTTATGGTGCAAAAACCCTGGGAGCTTCCCATGTAGCTCATCCAGTCACCAGGATTGCATTATATTGTTAAAGAAAAGCACTTGAAAAAGCAACAGTCATGCTTCAAATTACTGTATTTGTGATCGTCATCATATGTTAAAGGTGCACGTGGTGTGGTTGAAAAGAAACCATAGCAAAAAAAAGCATCATGTGTTAGGCTTTGAATAAATGGTGAAGAAGATTCTCTGAGGAAGTCACACCACTGATGTCTCCATACCCACCAACCCAGACTACGCATTCTTGACACACAGCCACGTTCTTTGGCTTTTATCTGATGTGCGGTGGGGGATACATCACCCAAAACATTGCTGTTTCTCATTTACCACACCTTGGGCTATGTACACCTTTTATATTTGATAACTGTCGCAAATAAATTGTAGCATAACTTTTGCCATTTGGAGTGCTGTTCTCTAAAGAGGATATCCGGGACTAACAGAGAAAACTACCTGCCTATTCTACCCGGCGCCGTTCATTGACCTCTCCTGCCAGAGATTCAGCTACACCTTGTCAACAGATTACTGGTGTTGTGCTGATTGACAGCCGGCTCTCACTGCCTAATTGGGAGAAGCCAGCTGTCAATCAGCATAACACCAGTAGTTCCTGACAGCAGGAAGAGAAATTGTTGCTGGGTACAAAAGGCAGGTACTTGCTTCTGTTAGCAACTATGTGTCTTTTTTCTTTTTTCTAACTTTATATAACCCCAGATATTCCCTAGGGGTTGACCACTGCCTGATAAGTCTCTTTTATGTGAACCAGTTGGCACAGTTGGGCTATTTTCTAAATATTTTATTTTCTATAAGCTGAGATACTTTCCAGGTCACATGATACCTGGCTGACAATCTCCTGTCTTCCTGTGACAAATTATCATTTTCCCAAAATTCCTGGCTCTGGAATCTGATGTGACCTCAATCATGACTTTTGATGCTGAGCTCTTTTGTCCAGTGCTCTTGGAGTCTGTGGATGTTGCAGCAGACACAGCTCGCTCATTTTTCTCTGTGCCCCTCCCTTATATTTGCATGTATACTGCAGAGTGCTCTATGTACACACACCCAGAACTCTACCCTGTGTAATGTATAATACCATGCAGTATACACCAAACATATACCCAAGAAAGGATGATATTAGGTCTGAATGTGGAATTTAAAACATCAATACTTTATTATTAAAAAATGACAACAGATATAAAGAGATAATGCACAGAACGATATCTAAAACAGTGCTGTAGAAACAATGGCAGGAGGCATGTGACAGGAGGTCAACATATAGATATTTAATCCTAAACAGAACAATACTTGTTGAGTATATTATTACACTGATTAAAGGGACCAAGAAGATGGAACAATAAAGTCATATATGCCCAATAGTCCCTGAGTATGGGGTTCACAAAGACACTGCATCACACCCACAATGAGGGCTGTGCGCCGCAGCCAATAACCGTTAATGAAAGCTGTTTCAATAATAATAATAATCACAGCAAAAATAATAAAACAATGAAGCAGATATCAGTGTTTACCCACCGCAGTGTAGGAAGACTCTCCTGGAACACGCCTCCAACCCAATACGCATTTCAGAAAACAACCTTCATCAGGGGTAATTGAGAACATACAGAAGCGTGTCTTAAGAAAGGGTGATCCCTATTATTTTTGCTGTGATTATTATTATTGAAACGGCTTTCATTAATGGTTATTGGCTGCTGTGCACAGCCCTCATTGTAGGTGTGATGCAGTGTCTTTGTGAACCCCATACTCCTAGGGACTATTGGGCATATATGACTTTATTGTTCCATCTTCTTGGGCCCTTTAATCAGTGTAATAATATACTCAACAAGTATTGTTCTGTTTAGGATTATATATCTATACGTTGACCTCCTGTCACATGCCTCCTGCCATTGTTTCTACAGCACTGTTTTAGATATCGTTCTGTGCATTATCTCTTTATACCTGTTGTCATTTATTAATAATAAAGTATTGATGTTTTATATTCCACATTCAGACCTAATATCATCCTTTCTTGGGTATATGTTTTATATATGATGATAGGTCATATAAGAGTCATATTGATGAGTACTAGCTAGTGATCAATATATATGTACCATGCAGCAAAACTCTATAAGTGGTTACATGCAGTATACACCGTATAATGTATATATTAATGCTTCCATCCTATTACAGTGGAATGTGTTTAGGTAGTGAGGGTGAGTAGGGAAAACAACTTTGTCAGGGCTGATGATCTGGGATGTTGTGTGTTTATTCTATACACTGGAATAGTGACTTGCCTGCACCAGTATCCTGGACAAAAATTGTGCTCAGGCTGGGGGTAGACTTACAGGGGATGTGCTCACTGCTGGCTTGCAGCCCAGCACATGTTATGATTAGAGTAGAAGATCCTGAAGAGTAAGTGATGGCTGTGACAACAGGGTTGATGCTAGGCAATAGGAAGTGAAGCAGGTGTAAAACAACATTAATTTTTGGGGAAAAAAAAGTATATGGGATTCTTTAGGGGCATTATCCTTAGACTTTTATGGCAAAAACAGCAACTGATTTAGGGTAGTCACTAACCTTTAAGCATATGATGTAATATTGCTGATATAGCCTTATTATTATTATTATTTATTATTATAGCACCATTTATTCCATGGCGCTTTACATGTGTGGAGGGGTATACATAATAAAACCAAGTACAATAATCTTGAACAATACAAGTCACAACTGGTACAGGAGGAGAGATGACCCTGCCCACGAGGGCTCACAATCTACAAATTCTCTTTATAGTTATAATTAAAATGGTAAAATAGCCATGTCAAATTTACACAATAAAATATCTGCAAGGATTTACAAGTTCATATTTATGTTTAATATGTCTTCATTATTTTTTAATTTTAATATGGCTAACAAGATGCAATAATGTTGGGAACCTCTGCTGAATGAAATGCAACAAACGGCCATGTAAAGTTCAGAAAAGCTTTTGAAACCTATGCCCTGATTCATTATTTCTTTTTCATCATTGGACTAATTTCCTCCTTTCAGTGAGGTTACTATTTACACCTTTTTTATGATTTACAATACTTTTTAAGCTATTTTTCTTTTTCTGAGTCTGTTTTTATTCTTCCTTGGCAACTTTATACAGATATTTTAGACAGATTCATGAAATGTAACATCTACCAAATGTCGCTTTTTTTTTTTTGCACATCTTTTTTCAGTCACCCCCTGAAATTAAGTTTCTGGAGGATTTTTCAATTTGGCACATTTTGAGACTCTTGGTGCTTAAAGTTTTAAATAACTGGTTAAAAACAAACAAAATGAGTATTCTTGGATTTTGCTTCAAATTCATTAATGCATTTACCATTTTGAAGAATTTGGCGCATAAAACATCAGCGAATACCGCAAGAAAAAAAAAGGTGGCTTCAATAAATCACAAATGATGAATCGGGCCCTTCGTTTACAATCTCCTTCTTTAGGTCTGAACTTTAGACCTTTTCCTATCTTTCCCATTGGATGCACATTAAAAAGATTAGGCAACTTTAGTCAATCGATTTACATGATACATTCACGTCACTGAGAATTAGAACCCTAGGTCTAATCAACCAGCATAAAAGTATATATACTATCTGCCTGCAGAAAGATGTCAATTTGAATTAAATTGTTAGTATTTGAAAAACGTAGCATATCAACGTCATTCTATATTTTTTGCCTAGTTGCGGGCAATATGAACAATTCCTGGTTTGTATTTTATGCTGTTGCTAAAACATAATGATGATTTTAAAGTAAAGAGAACTGCTTTATACAAATACTGAAATGTGAAGGACTTTCTTGTTCCTCCTTTGGTAAGAAAGTCTGAAATTTTAAGTGACCAATATTTTGCTCAACAATAGTTTGCATTAGTATGCTTAGGACAAAATGAGAAGGGCATCGGAAACGAGCTACAAATCTATCCGTTCTAGTTCAATGGCTGGTCTTGACAAGTACTAAATGTGAGCTAAAGTATGGACTGCATGTAAACAGTATTGTTGTGCTATAGCAAAAAGCAAATTGCACGAATGGATCTATGATGTTGTCAAGTTTGGGTTATTAAAAGTAACTAAACTTTCTACATCTGTTCCCATATAATTACGAGCAGATTACTTAGCTCCTTGCTGAGCATGCACACAGAGCAGAGTATAGTTGCAATAGGACACACAGGGGTTAAGCCTATGTTTTATTTTGAATCCGTACCCCTCACTAATTGCGTGCTCAGACAGGAGCTAAGTTTGCTTTTGATGCTTGAGCCCCACACCTCTCGGGGGGCTGGTGGTAGGGGAGTTGAGCGATATCAGCCGAGGTTTTGGGAACCAAGTCATCCCTGATTTGCTTAAAATAGGTGCACTGAAAGATGAAAGAAGCTGTGTGTAGTTACTCTTGAAATTCATAGTTGAACTGGACTCTTAGCCAAAATAAGGGCACACAAATTCACCTGTAATCCACTGAAAAATTGGCCATGCTTGCTCCAGTATAATAAATGAAGAAGTATAATTTATTGCTATATAAATTTTGTTGCTAAGCAAAAGGAAAATGTAAACATTGGGTTATACATAATCATCACTTATCTTTAGCATATATTTTACTTAATTGTTTCTCATTAATGAAACACATCAGCTGCTGTAAGTTACTATTTCTACTGTATTTTACTTGCAGAATATTTTAATAAAGTTTGTATGTAATGTTTTTTGAATTTGGTTTTTATGTTAAATATGCTTGTTTGTTCTGGGAGGATTGTAAAGCAAAAATATACTACACAATTTTGCATGATGATCCATTAACAAGATTATAATTGCTCTCCTCTAACGGTCTTTCCCTCACTTATTGCTGCCAAAAACTGCTCAATTCTTAAAGATGTCATGGTCAAAAGGAATAATGCAAATGATCAAAAACATTTTCAATTTTTATTTCATGGCATTGTCCCAATGAACTTGCCTCTGCAAGCTTAAATAATCAGAATTTTTTTTCTGCTTTGCCACATTCAGAGAAACATAGCTTTTTCATTTTTCTGGCAACTTTCAAAGTAAAACAATTTCTTACAAGTGGTTTTATTTTACGTAGTATTTAGTATTTACAGTAGTGTTCAAAATAATAGCAGTCCAATATGATTAACCACTGTTTTTGGTATATCTTATATTACCATATATCAAACAATTCACCAGTTGGGAGCAGGGGAATTAGAACAGAGTACATTGTCATAAACATCCTAAATATAGTCCCTTGCCTGAATAATTGGGACTTGGGTAATACCCATATGGACACTCCTCATCAATATGAAAAACAGAAAACCTGGAGTAATTCCAAAGAAAAAAGTGTACTAAAACTTTTATTACATCACAAAAAGGCACATCAATTTACAAAATTGTATTATGACAACAATAGTTTATACAGAGAGGGATTGATAACAAAAAAAAATGTGGGTCTCAAAGAATCTATAATGAGGTGGCTATAGCATTCATAAACATATATAAAGTGCTAGGAAGGAAAGGGCCCCCTGAAGAAGCCATCGCAAAACGCGCATTGGGGCTACGGCTGTGGTGTCTAAAAGAGGGACTATGGGTAAGAGCTTTCTTACATTATTAAGATAGGCAGTGGTGTTTCTTATATATCGGCATATGGCAACTTATGGACTCTGCTTACTAGTGATTGCACATACCAGTAATTAACATGGTGCCATGTAAATATTGCGCATGCACCTTTCCATCCTAGCACTAGCACTTTATATATGTTTATGAATTCTATACCCACCTCATTATAGATTCTTTGAGACCTACATTTTTTGTTATCAATCCCTCTCTGTATAAACTATTGTTGTCACGATACAGTTTTGTAAATTTATGTGCCTTTTTGTGATGTAATAAAGAAAAACGTTTTAGAAAACTACTTTTCTTTGGACTAATTACTCCAGGTTTTCTGTTTTTCAAATTTACCAGTTGGCGCAGTATATTCTAAGAAAACCAACAGACTCAGCATTCATGATGTGCATGTTTTTTTAGTCTGTGCATGTCACGATATGGTATGAAATATCATAAGTAGTTCTCTTGCTAGCCTGCGTGGGCTAAGCCCCCCTTCTGGAGTAACAGTTTGTAGTTTGTAGCTGCCAATTCCTGGCTTTCCTTCTCAGAGAGTGCACTGGGGGAAGTTTTATGGCCGAACGGAATTTACGACCGGCATTTCCTGTGTAAACTCTTGTTCAGCTATCAGTGAAGTAGAAACTTCAAGGATCCATGAAAGATTCTTTGTTTAGTTTTTGTTAGATATTAGTCAAACGATTTAAGCTAGAAATACGAAAATATATATTCTTATTTTCACTCGGTGTATCTACACACCCCATGAAACTCGGGCTTCTAACTCCATCTGGTAAAGAAGTAGGGATTTCTCTGTAAATATGTATCCCAGATAGGACATATTTGATCTCATTAGAATGCTCACGTTAATCCGAGATGAATGAGGAGTATGTTAGGACTCTGACATGTTTTGTAGTGAAGTTATAGAAATCAGAGAAAATAGTTTAAAGTTTAGGCAGAATGTAGAGAGAGGAGGGTCTGGATAAGCCAGCCCTTCTGTGATGTCAAAGCCTTAAGGTATTAAGTTTGTGGCAGGCTCCCCAGCTGTCTGTTCTGCTTGATTTCTTCTTCTGGACTTTTTGTCCTATTGTCCTGGAAGAGCTGAGTACATCCCATGGACTGGGATGTATGGAAACTGCACTAGCCTGGGTTGCCTGCAATGCTTTTAACATGTGAGTGTTATCTTTTCTCTTTTATTCCCTTTATGTTATAATTACCCATGTACATATTTGCAATTGTCTCATTTGTAGTTTTTTTTATAAAATATTTTTGATAATGCACTGCCTAATTTTTAATGGGATATACTATTATATGTTAGTTCTTCTCCATGCTCTAAAAACCGTACCCTAAGTCTTCTGAAGGGAAAACGCTACTGTTACTGTTGTGTTGGGTTAGCTTCGGACCCGTTTAATCGAAGCTGGTGGCAGCGAAAGTGCGCTGACTGTTGGATTATGCTGAAGCAACTGCGGTTTGATAATTATTGCTCCTGCCTGAGTGGGAGTAGTTTACCGCGTCGCTGCAGCGTGCCCAATAGCCAGTACATAGCAGACAGCCTTCCTGGCGACTAATTACCCAGGGTGCAGTACCTAATCTGACCTGAAAGTAAGGGGGGCGCCAGAGAGCTGCAAGTGTTAAGTGGAACTGTAAGCGGGATATACATAAATCCCTGCAGTTTGTGGTATATTGAAAGCAGTGGGATACCTAGAATAAGCCCCTGCTGTAAGCAAGAGGTCAATAGCCTTGTGTGTGGTTTTTCATCACATCGTGGAGTGGAGGGATAACTAAGATAAGCCCCCCTGCACATGTGATAGCCGTCTGTTGGCCTAAAGTCACCTCAATCCATGACGTAGGGGTGACGGTCACGGTGTGAATCCTGACCCATTGGTGACAGCGGTCAGCGGAATCGTGACAATTGGTGGCAAAGCGGTGGGATATCTTAGAGCATTAGTGATTTGGTTTGAGTAATCATTCCTCTCGCTAAAAACTTGCAGAAAGTTCTTGCGAGGACTCTGCGCAAATAAGTTTGGAGAACGAACTCAGTGCTTTTTAGTTGTGAGACAATTGCGTACTGGTAATTATCCCTTCCCTTTCTCTTCGTTTTTCTATCCTATCTTTTATTTGGCAACCATGGCTGCGAAAGGGGAAGCCTGGTACAACCAGCAGAAGAAGGACATTCTTGCTGGGATATGCACGTACCATGGCCTGAACCCCCAGGGTAAGACCAAGATTCAAATGGTCGCTGAACTGGTGCAATTTGAAGCAGACCAAGCCAGGTCACAGAGCCCAGAGGCCGCAGAAGCCAGCACAAGCGAACATGGTGCTACAGCAGAGGTCCAACCACTGAATACGGGCCCTACTGGCAACCAGGGGGGTGCAGACCTCCTCCTGCAGCTGGCTCTGCAACAATGCTCCGCAGATGACCTAGAGAGACGTCTGCAGCTGATCCAGCAATACCAGGAGCGAGAGGCCCAGGCCCAGCGAGCCGAGAGAGGCCCGAGCCGAGCGCCAAGCCCAGCGAGAACATGAACTGGAGATGCTCCGGCAGGGGGGGATGTCCTCCACCGCCCAGAGACGTGAGCCCAGCAGCGCTCAGATACCTAAGCCCCGGCCCGATCACTTTCCTGTTATGGAGAAGGACGGGGACTTGGACACTTTTCTGCGGGCCTTTGAGAAAGCCTGCAGACAGTACCGGCTGCCTACAGATGAATGGGCCCGATACCTGACACCAGGGCTGAGAGGTAAAGCTCTGGAGGCGTTTGCTGCCCTCCCTCAAGAACAAGATGGTGACTATGAGGCCATCAAGCAGGCCCTGATAGCCAAGTACCAGCTTACACCCGAGGTGTACCGTAGAAAGTTCCGGACCCTCCAACGTGGCCCACACGAGTTACAGTGATGTGGTGCATGGACTGGGGACCCACTTTGACCAGTGGACCCAAGGACTGTCAGTGACCACCTTTGCACAGCTGCGAGACCTGATGATCAAAGACCAGTTCTTTCATCTTTGCCCAGCTGAGGTGATGGACAGAGAACCCAAAGACGTGACGAAAGCAGCGCAGATTGCCGATGCCTATGAGGCCAACCGTAGATCGGAAGTGCGGAAGCCAGTCACCACCAGCTGGAGAGGGGGTAAGCCTGCAACCAATGCCAGTACCCCTGCCAGCCAACACACCAGAGGTCCTGGCCCTGTGGCCAACAACACCAGACCTACCACCGAACCTCGCAAGTGTTTCACCTGCAATCAGACTGGTCATATCAGTACCTACTGCCCAGCCAAGCAGAACACCCCAGCCAAGGCCCCAGGGCCTAATGCAGCAGTTCTTTTGGTGGGTGGTGTGGTTGGGAGGGTGTGTGACAACGTACAGCCCGTCACTGTGGGAGGCCACGTTGCTACAGGCCTCGATACCGGGGCTGAACGAACCCTCATCCGACCCGAACTGGCGGCCCCTGAAGAAATCATTCCGGGGAAAACCCTAACTGTCACTGGGATTGGGGGTATCAGCTGTCCCTTACCGATGGCCCGGGTTTTTATTGATTGGGGTGCCGGGAGCGGGGTGAAGGAAGTGGGGCTGTCTGATAATTTGCCCACTGATGTTTTGTTGGGGACTGATTTGGGGAGGATGGTTGCATACTACGTCCCTGACACCCCTCCCCAATCTACTAATAAGGGTAAAGTTAACCCTGATGATGATGATGATGGGAAATCGCATGTGTTACCTGACCATGCTTTATCTTGTAATGATGCATCTAATAACCATTTTTTCCCTAGGATTGATGGTGAAAATGTTGTACCTGTGCCAGCTGAACCTGATAATGATTTTTCTGTGAAGGTTAATGTGTCCATAGGTACAGGCGTGCCCAGCCACGTCGCTCTGCGGAGTGAGACGGCTGAGGAACCCCTAACAGGGGCAAGTGTCGGTGCTACAGGAAATGGGGAGATGCATGGGAACCGTGAGGAAGGTGACGCCATGAAAGTGACCAGTGCCACCGAGGAAGGTAACTGGCCCATAAGTAGCACTGCCCCTGGAGTGTTGGGGGTGGATGGGGAGGTAGAGCCCATAGCAGCGCCGGCTGATGGGTCTGTAGAAACCCCCGGGGAGACAGCCTACGTAGCTGCTGTCACCCGCAGTCAGAGTGCCCGGAACGCAGATAACTGTCTGCCTTCCGGACCCTCTTCAGTCATCACTGTGACTGAACCAGAGGTGGACCCAGAGCAGGTCCAAGAGGGTTCCCGTGGGGAAGGGACCCTGACGTCGCTTCTGGCTTGCCCTAGCCAGGAGTTTCAGGCCGCTCTGCACACAGATGCGAGCCTAGAGAGTTTGAGACAACTCGCCGGGACGCGCTTCTCCGAGACTGCTAAGGAGAAGGTGTTCTGGGAACGAGGAAGGTTATACCGGGAGACCGTACCCGGAGAATCACAAAAGGAGTGGTTGAGGGAAAGACAGCTGGTCGTCCCGCAGCAATTCCGGGGTGAGTTGTTGCGGATTGCCCATGAGATCCCGCTAGCTGGACACTTGGGGATCAGCAAAACTAAGGCCCGGCTATCTCAACACTTCTATTGGCCTAAGATGGGGACAGATGTGTCAAACTACTGCCGCTCCTGTGTCACCTGTCAAAGGGTGGGGAAAGCGGGGCCTGCTATTAAGGCTCCCCTGATCCCTTTGCCAGTAATAGAGGAGCCTTTCCAGAGGATCGCGGTGGACATTGTGGGCCCGCTGGCCGTCCCCAGCAGCTCTGGAAAGCAATACATCCTTACTGTGGTAGACTACGCTACCCGGTACCCAGAGGCAGTAGCTCTGTCCTCAATTAGGGCAGATAAGGTGGCAGATGCCCTGTTGGCCATCTTTTCACGTGTAGGATTTCCCAGGGAAATGCTTACTGATCAAGGGACCCAATTTATGTCTCGCCTAATGGAGGCTCTCTGTAAGAGAATGCAGGTGAAGCACCTGGTATCGAGTGCGTATCACCCACAGACCAATGGCTTGTGTGAACGCTTCAATGGTACCCTCAAACAGATGCTACGCATGCTGGTTGAGACCCAAGGGCGCGACTGGGAGCGGTACCTCCCACACCTGCTGTTCGCTTACCGAGAGGTTCCGCAGGCCTCGACGGGGTTCTCCCCCTTCGAGCTCCTGTACGGCAGGCGAGTCCGGGGACCCCTTGGGTTGGTAAGAGAATCCTGGGAAGAGGAGCCGAACCCTTCTGAAGTGTCCATAGTGGAGTATGTCATGCGCTTCCGTGACAAGATGCAGACCTTGACGCAGTTGGTGCATGACAACATGACGCAGGCTCAGGCTGATCAGAAGCACTGGTACGACCAGAACGCCCGGGAGCGGACCTACCACGTGGGTCAAAAGGTGTGGGTGCTGGTCCCCGTACCAACAGATAAGCTTCAGGCAGCCTGGGAGGGCCCGTACGTCGTCCACCAACAGCTCAACCCGGTCACGTACGTGGTCACGCTATTCCACGCTCGGGGTAGGCGAAAGGCCTTTCACGTCAACATGATAAAGGCTCATCACGAACGTGAACCTTTCGTCCTACCGGTCTGCAGCTTGCCCGAAGACGGTGAGGAAGACACCCTCCTGGACTTACTGGCCCAAGCCAAGGCCAATGGGTCCATCGAGGATGTGGAGGTAAGCGCCTCGTTAACTGAACCCCAGCGGGTGCAGTTGCAAACCACACTGGAACCCTTCCGGGTCGTGTTCTCCAACCGACCTGGGAGGACTGAGTTAGCAGTCCATGAGGTGGACACCGGGAATCACGCCCCACTACGGCGAACACCCTATCGAATCTCTGACCAGGTGCAGCAGATTATGCGCCAAGAGATCGATGAGATGTTACAGCTGGGGGTGATTCGACGGTCAAAGAGTGCGTGGGCCTCACCTGTAGTTCTCGTGCCAAAGAAGGACCGGACCACCCGGTTCTGCGTGGACTACAGGGGGCTCAACGCCATTACAGCCTCGGACGCGCACCCCATGCCGCGCATCGAGGAGCTGCTTGAGAAGTTAGCTGGCGCAAAATACCTGACAATAATGGATTTGAGTAGAGGATACTGGCAGATTCCCCTGAGCCCCAAGGCGCAGGAGAAGTCCGCCTTTATCACGCCCTTCGGACTGTACGAGTCCTCGGTCATGCCCTTCGGCATGAAGAATGCCCCTGCCACTTTCCAGCGGATGGTCAACCTCCTGCTTCAGGGACTGGAGAAGTACGCCGTGGCGTACTTGGATGACATTGCCATCTTCAGTTCCTCCTGGGAGGAACACCTGCAGCATCTCGAGGAGGTGCTCAGGCGGATTCACCAAGCAGGACTGACTATCAAGCCGGGAAAGTGTCAGATGTGCATGAGGGAGGTTCACTACCTGGGGCACCGGGTAGGCGGGAACACCCTGAAGCCAGAGCCTGACAAAGTGGGAGTGATCGTGAACTGGCCCACTCCCATGACCAAGAAACAGGTGATGTCCTTCTTGGGCACTGCAGGGTACTATAGGCGCTTCGTACAGCACTATAGTAGCCTGGCAAAACCTTTGACGGACCTCACCAGGAAGAAGCTACCCCACATCGTCAACTGGACAGATGGCTGTGAGGGGGCCTTCCAGGCGTTGAAAACCGCACTGTGCAACGCCCCTGTGTTGAAAGCAGTCGACCGTACTTGGTGCAGACCGACGCCAGCGAGTTTGGCCTTGGTGCTGTGCTCAGCCAGGTGGACTCGGAGGACCAAGAGCACCCCGTGTTATACCTGAGCCGGAAACTTTTGCCGAGGGAAGTGGCCTACTCCACCATCGAGAAGGAGTGCCTGGCCATAGTCTGGGCCCTGCAGCGCTTGCAGCCCTACTTGTACGGTCACACCTTCACTGTGGTGACCGACCACAATCCTCTGCGCTGGCTAAACGCCATGTGTGGAACCAACGGCAGGTTGCTACGCTGGAGCCTTGCCCTTCAGCAGTTTGACTTCACCATTGAACACAAAACGGGCAGGGAGCATGGGAATGCAGATGGACTCTCCCGCCAGGGTGAACCTACTGAGGTGCCCATGGAGGCATACTGTCGGGTTCTACCTCCCTAGCGCACACCAAAAGGGGGAGGTGTCATGATATGGTATGAAATATCATAAGTAGTTCTCTTGCTAGCCTGCGTGGGCTAAGCCCCCCTTCTGGAGTAACAGTTTGTAGCTGCCAATTCCTGGCTTTCCTTCTCAGAGAGTGCACTGGGGGAAGTTTTATGGCCGAACGGAATTTACGACCGGCATTTCCTGTGTAAGCTCTTGTTCAGCTATCAGTGAAGTAGAAACTTTAAGGATCCATGAAAGATTATTTGTTTAGTTTTTGTTAGATATTAGGCAAACGATTTAAGCTAGAAATACGAAAATATATATTCTTATTTTCACTCGGTGTATCTACACACCCCATGAAACTCGGGCTTCTAACTCCATCTGGTAAAGAAGTAGGGATTTCTCTGTAAATATGTATCCCAGATAGGACATATTTGATCTCATTAGAATGCTCACGTTAATCCGAGATGAATGAGGAGTATGTTAGGACTCTGACATGTTTTGTAGTGAAGTTATAGAAATCAGAGAAAATAGTTTAAAGTTTAGGCAGAATGTAGAGAGAGGAGGGTCTGGATAAGCCAGCCCTTCTGTGATGTCAAAGCCTTAAGGTATTAAGCTTGTGGCAGGCTCCCCAGCTGTCTGTTCTGCTTGATTTCTTCTTCTGGACTTTTTGTCCTATTGTCCTGGAAGAGCTGAGTACATCCCATGGACTGGGATGTATGGAAACTGCACTAGCCTGGGTTGCCTGCAATGCTTTTAACATGTGAGTGTTATCTTTTCTCTTTTATTCCCTTTATGTTATAATTACCCATGTACATATTTGCAATTGTCTCATTTGTAATTTTTTTTATAAAATATTTTTGATAACGCACTGCCTAATTTTTAATGGGATATACTATTATATGTTAGTTCTTCTCCATGCTCTAAAAACCGTACCCTAAGTCTTCTGAAGGGAAAACGCTACTGTTACTGTTGTGTTGGGTTAGCTTTGGACCCGTTTAATCGAAGCTGGTGGCAGCGAAAGTGCGCTGACTGTTGGATTATGCTGAAGCAACTGCGGGTTTGATAATTATTGTTCCTGCCTGAGTGGGAGTAGTTTACCGCGTTGCTGCAGCGTGCCCAATAGCCAGTACATAGCAGGCAGCCTTCCTGGCGACTAATTACCCAGGGTGCAGTACCTAATCTGACCTGAAAGTAAGGGGGGCGCCAGAGAGCTGCAAGTGTTAAGTGGAACTGTAAGCGGGATATACATAAATCCCTGCAGTTTGTGGTATATTGAAAGCAGTGGGATACCTAGAATAAGCCCCTGCTGTAAGCAAGAGGTCAATAGCCTTGTGTGTGGTTTTTCATCACATCGTGGAGTGGAGGGCTAACTAAGATAAGCCCCCCTGCACATGTGATAGCCGTCTGTTGGCCTAAAGTCACCTCAATCCGTGACGTAGGGGTGACGGTCACGGTGTGAATCCTGACCCATTGGTGACAGCGGTCAGGGGAATCGTGACAGTGTATAATAATTAAAAGGGGGTGTGTTCAAAATTATAGCAGTGTGGAGTTTAATTGGTGAGGTTCATCATTCTGTGAAGAAACAGGTGTGACTCAGGTGGCCCTTATTTAAGGGTAAAGTTAGGATATGTTGTGCATGTATTTCTCCTTGAAATCCTGAGAAATATGGGTTGTTCGCGACATTGTAAAGAAGAACAGTGTACTTTGATTAAAAAGTTGATTGGAGAGGGTAAAACTTACAAAGAAGTGCAGACAATGATAGGCTGTTAAGCTAAAATGATCTCCAAAGCTTTAGAATGGAAAGCCAAACCAGAGAGACGTGGAAGAAAACCGAAGACTACCATTCGAATGGATGGAAGAAAAGGCAGAATGGCAAAGGTTCAGCCAATGATCAGCTCCAGTAAGATCAAAGACAGTCTCAAGTTACCTGTGAGTACTGTGACAGAAGATGCATGTATGAAGCTAATCTCTTAGCAAGAAGTCCTCACAATGTCCCACTGTTAAAAAATAAAAAAAAATGTACTGAAGCGGATACAACTTGCCAAAGAACACATCAACTGGCCTACAGAGAAATGGAGAAACATTTTGTGGACTGGTGAAAGTAAAATGGTTCTTTTTTGGTCCAAGGACCCCAGACAGTTCGTCATACAACCCCCAAACTCTGCATTCAAGCCACAGTACACTCTAAAGACAGTGAAGCATGGTGGTGCAATCAACATGATATGGGCATGTTTCTCTTACTATAGTGCCGAACCTATTTACCGCATACCGGGGATCATGGACCAGTTTGCATATATTAAAATTCTTGAGATCATGTTTCCTTATGCTGAAGGGATATGCCCTTGATCTGGATGCTTCAACAAGGCAAAAACAAGCCCAAACACACCAGTAAACAAGCAAAACCTGTCACAGGCATGGTTTATGGAATCACTGTGCCCAGAGGGATGTGACTAAGCGAGGACCGAACTGTTAAATAGAGCCTCTAATAGTGAGGTTAGGATGAGGTTAGGCTTGGCTCCCAATAAACGCCAGGTGCCACTCCAGGACAGACCAACGGACGTGTAGCAGCTGGACCCAGTAGGACAGACTGGATGGTGCAGCAGGCAGAGTTCATATCAGAGTGCAGCAGGCAGAGCTTGAATCAGTGAAGTGATACGCTGGAGACCCTGCCTGTTAGAGCATTGATCCGGCGTGGTACTAACAATAAGGCGCCGTGCTAGTGGCAGCCCATTGCAGCAGCAATAGTTTTATTTTGTTTTGTTTTATTTTACTTTATTTTTTATTTTGGAATTATTTTTGTTATGTGTGAACCTTTTTCTTTCTGAACCTCAGTTTTTGGTACTCCTAAGGACTTTTCTTTTCCCCAGTACCTTCTACTTCTGAACTTGGATCTGCTGGAATGCTTCCCTTGGATTTATGCTGAACCCTTGGATTTATGCTGAACCCTTGGATTTCCCCTTGGCTGGTTGCTTCTGAACCTGGGATCCTCTGATTTGTTTCCCCTGGATGCATACTGCTACCCACAGCTTTCTGGATGTATGCTTCTGATCCTTGGCTCCCCTGGAAGGTTTCCCTTGGATGTTTGCTGCTACCCGCAGCTATCTGGATTTACAGTGCATTTGTGATCACCTTGCAATCTAGGACTGGTGTTATACGCACCTACTGCCAGGCGGCCACTACCTGTCTGGGAATTGGCACAGCTATGTCTGGAGGAGTGCACTGTATGCCTCCCTACACGGACAGGCTTAGTGCGACTAACATGGGCAAGGTTTTGATTAATGTCCCTAAGTCTGTTCATAAACGTGTTGCTTACTCAAGGGGCCGACTTCTGGAGCTGCTCAGGCTAATGCCTCCTCCTGCAGTGGGTAGACCACGTGTCCCGTGTGAGGTAAGGCGACCCTACAGAGGCTGCAGAGCGGGCAAAAAACTTAAGGCAAGGCGAAGACGGTTTAAACCTGTAGTTCCGTCCATCATCATGGGGAATGTTTAATCACTGGGTAATAAGTCGGATGAACTGCTGGCATTAATACGGACCCAGAGGGATTAAAAGGAATGCAGTTTGATGTGTTTTACTGAAACATGGTTACGTGGCGATATCCCAGACTCAAGTGTCTCAGTACCAGGATTTCACATGGTCCGGGCGGATAGAGACACTATGAAGAGCGGCAAAAAAAAGGGCGGTGGAGTTATACTCTACATAAACAATCGTTGGTGCAATCAGGGGCATGTGACTAAGGGAGCGCCATTGTTGTCCGAACATTGAATTGCTAGCTGTTGGCCTCAGACCTTACTATATTCCTAGAGAATTCTCGCTTGTTATTGCAATAGTGTTGTACATACCACCAACTGCAAACCATGAGGCTGCAGATGAAGTGCTGTCAGGAGTCATTGCTCGGCTCCAGCTGAAACACCCCAACTCGCTTACTGTAATCTCTGGGGATTTTAACCGAGCTAAAATTTCTACTGCCTTACCTAAATTCTAGCAATTTGTTAAATGTACAACACGTGACAAAATTACTTTGGACTTACTCTATGCGAATGTCAAGAATGCTTATTCATCCTCTACCCTGCCGCCCTTGGGGAAGTCTGATCACAATCTTGTACTATTGTCACCAGTCTACCAACCTGTTGTTAGTACACAGCCTGCTACCATTAAATTAGTTAGAATGTGGAGTCCAACAAATGAACAGGCTTTGCAGGATTGCTTTCATCTTACAGACTGGGATGTGTTGCTTGGGACAATGGACGAGTATACAAATGTTAATGAAGTGGTTGGTAGAGTGACTGACTACATTAACTTCTGCACTGATATGTTGGTGCCGGCTAAAAAGATTAGGTGTTTTGCAAACAACAAGCCATGGATAACAAAGGAATTGAAGCATTTGCTCAACAGGAAAAAAAAGGCATTTAAACTGGGTGACAAAGAGGAAATTAAAATGATACAGCATGAATTGAAGCATAAAATAAAGGAGGCCCAGGAAGCCTTCAGAATTACTTGAAAAGAAACTGTAATAGAAAATTAAAGCGGGCAAAAAACAAAGACCACCTAGCTTGGCATGAATTAAGTGTCTGGGCGGACTGGAGATATGCCATGTTCTTATGGTCCTTGTAGATGACCACTGGAAAGACTGCACCCTCCAGCAGGTATTGCCACTCCTCCAAAGCCATTAACTCCCAGTCCCCAGTGGAGTAGTTACGCTCTGGAGCGGAGAAGGCCTTAGAGAAGAAACCGCAGGGCATGCGGCGAACTGAGGAGGATTTCTGAGTGAGCACAGCTTCCACCTCTAGGAAGAACTGTTTGTTGAAATCTGGATGCTGCAGAAAGGGAGTGGTGAAGAAGGACCGCTTAAGAGAGCGGAAGGCCTCAGAGGACCCGTTCTTTGGATTGGCTCCCTTTCGGGTCATAGTAGAGATGGGAGTGGTCAGAGTGGAGAAGTGAGGAATGAATTGTCGACAATAATTAGCAAAGCCAAGAAGTCGCTGTATTGCTTTGACTCCCATGGGCAGTGACCATTTATGGATGGAAGAGACTTTCTCATGATCCATCCTGTGTCTGAGATGATGTAACCCAAAAAGGGAAGGGCAGGCTGTTCAAAAACGCATTTCTCATGCGTGGCGTAGAGTCGATTCTCCCTAAGATCCTGAAGAGCTTGCCGAACTGCTCGTCTGTGGGAGGCTGGGGAAAGTACCAAAATATCATCCAGATACACAACAACGCAGGAATAAAGCAGGTCCTGGAAGAGACAAAGACAAAGAAAAAGACAAACTTTTGTAAAAGTGCTGGTGCATTACTGAGACCAAAGGACATCACTCTGTATTCATGTCTGTCCCTGGTGTTGAAATCCATCTTCAATTCGGCTCCCCAGTGAATGCGGACTAGATTGTAGATGCCTCTTAAATCTAATTTAGTGAAGATCCTGGCACCTCTTAATCGGTCAAACAAACACAGGGATCAGTGGGATAGGGTATTTATTTTTCACCATGATCTGGTTGAGACCCTGATAGTCTATACAGGGTAGGAGTGTTCTGTCTTTTTAGCAAAGAAAAACCCGACCCCAGCAGAAGAGGAGGACTTCTGAATGAACCCCCTGGCCAGATTCTCCTGAATGTAGTCCGACAGTCTCAGCTGGGGACAGAGGGTAAATTCAGCTTCTAGGGGGTGTAGATCCGGGAATCAAGTTGATAGGACAGTCATACGGCCTGTGAGACGGCAAAGTCTTTGCTTCCTTTTTGTCAAATACATCGGCAAAGGAGCAATAGGCAGACACAAACCGGACAGTGATCCCAGAGAAGACGGGGCCTTAGCCAGACATACTGGAGCCAGACACTTCTGATGTCAGGAATGTCCCCAGCAGAGCACCTCTCCAGTTCTCCAATCCAACACAGGATTGTGCTGTTGTAGCCAAGGTAGGCTTAAGAGCAAGGCGTGAGACATGTGGAAAAGAACATAGAAGACTATCCTCTCAGTATGACCGAAGTCACATTAGAGGGAACTACGGACAAGTGCTATGTGGGGAAAAAAAAAAATCGCATAGCACTCAGACCAATGTTAATCTATGGGGCAGCTCCCATCATCAGTCGCCAATGAAAGTCTATGGGTGCGAGAAAAACTTGTACACCACACAGACCACCAGTGTCCTTTAGAAAAGCCGGCAATTCAGTGCGGTGTAATGTAAAATCACACTGACAGCTTACATTAGAATAGATAAAATAAATGTCTACACATAGTATAGGTGTGTGTGTGTATATACATATATATATATATATATATATATATATATATACACACACACACACACATATATATATATATATATATATATATATATATATATATATACACACACACACACACACACACACTGCTCAAAAAAAATAAAGGGAACACTAAAATACCACATCCTAGCTAGATATCACTGAATAAAATGTTCCAGTTGTAAATCTTTATTCACTACATAGTGGAAAGTGTTGAGAACAATAAAACACAAAAATTATCAATGTAAATCAAAATTAATATCTCACGGAGGCCTTGATTTGGAACGATACTCAAAATCAAAGTGGAAAATCAAATTACAGGCTGATACAACTTCAGTGGAAATGCCTCAAAACAAGGAAGTGATGCTCAGTAGTGTGTGTGTGTGGCCTCCACGTTCCTGTATTACCTCCATACAATGCCTGGGCATGCTCCTGATGAGGCGGCAGATGGTCTCCTGAGGGATCTCCTCCCAGACCAGGAGTTGGCGGATGCATTAGTCCAGGACAGTCTGTAATACAACATGATGTTGGTGGACGGTGCGAGACATGATGTCCCAGATGTGTTCAATCGGATTTAGGTGGGCCAGTCCATAGCTTCAATGCCTTCTTGCAGGAACTGCTGACACACTTCAGCTACATGAGGTCTGGCATTGTCCTGCATTAGGAGGAACCCAGGGCCAATCGCACCAGCATATGGTCTCACAAGGGGTCTTGAGGATCTCATCTTGATACCTAATGGCAGTCAGGCTACCTCTGACGAGCACATGGCCCTCCAAAGAAATGCCACCCCACACCATTATTAACCCCCTGCCAAACCGGTCATGCTGAAGGATGTTGCAGGCAGCAGATCCCTCCTCGGCGTCTCCAGACTCTGTCACGTCTGTCATATGAAAGCAAGTTCACACTGAGCACATCTGTGAAAAGCACAGGGCGCCAGTGGTGAATTTGCCAATCCTGGAGTTCTGTGGCAAATGCCAAGCATTCTGCACTGTGTTGGGCTGTGAGCACAACCCCCATCTGTGGAGGTCCAGCACTCAGACCATTCTCATGGAGTCTGGCAGTGTTCCTCCCCACCCTGTTCCTCCTTGCACAGAGGCTGAGGTAGCGGTCCTGCTGGGTTGTTGCCCTCCTATGGCCCCCTCCACATCTCCTGGTCTGCTGGTAGCACCTCCAGCCTCTGGACACTACGCTGACAGACACAGCAAACCTTGCCACAGCTCGCATTGATGTGCCATTCTGGAAGAGCTGCACTACCTGAGCCAATCTGTCAGTTCACTGTGGGTCAGGCGGGGAGTCTACGCAGCCTAAGTGATATCAGTGGTAGTCACTGAGGCTGGGCAGACTCTCTGCCTGACCTGGGGTGAACTGACCGTGGGAAAATGTTCAGAAACTTTCCCATGCTAATGAGTTCATGTCCGGGCAGGTGGATAGGCTGCACAGGCAACTTTTCAATCATTCCTCCGTGGTTTACAATTGGGCCAGTAACAGCACAGCTCCCGATTGTAAACTATTTAACCACTTGAGATGGATTGCAGCGTGGGACATGACTGTACAGCTGACAGGCATGTGATATTGTTGGTGTTTTGTTTTTTTACAAAAACCCTGACCTTCAGTGGCTTTTGAGCCCGCGCCTGAGGACACCCTGAGTCAGATGCTGAGTCCAAGCGGGAATTCCCACCCTACATTGACCGGTTGTCAGGACAGGACTAACTAAAACATTTACCGCACTGAGTGTGTACAGCGCCGCTCTGGCGGACGCCACTAACCACCCTAACCAGGGTCAGGAAAGCGCACTAATTGTGCACCACGCCGCAGTGGCTGCTAATAGACGCTGCAGCTTATGCCCCCATTGCTGGATGGCACAGTCTGGCGCTAGGTAGCTCAATCACCCAAGTACTTTCAACAACAGTTGGGATGGAATGATTAAGGAGCTTTCACAAGATTCAGTCATACATCCACACACTCAATTTCAGTTTACTAGCGCATTGCCGAGCGGCCATGGAAACCTTTTATAGCTGTAGCCTTCTTGGACCTTCCTAGTTATCCAATTGGAGACGTTAAAGGACCTGAGCATGTGACCTCCAATGAGAGGTCATCCTGTTGGCATGCTCAGTAGAAGAAAAGCAGTCTCTGGAACGTCTGCTCGCTGCTAATCAATGCTGGTTACAAAGGCTGAGCCTGGAAAGGCAGCTGGAACCAAACGCACAGTATCTGCTTGAGCCAGATGCTGGAATCAACATCTCTGCTGATCAGGCTCCACTGCGGCTGGAGGAGAATGGGAGACCGCAGCGGACATGGTTCGAGATTCCCCCTGTGCAGTGGTGGGAACTCGACACCTAACACTTAGTCTGTTTCAGTAGGTTCCACAACCATGGGGAAGACTGTTGACTTGACAGATGTCCAGAAGGCAGTCATTGACACGCTCCACAAGGAGGGTAAGCCACAAATGGTCATTGCTAAAGAAGCTGGCTATTCACAGAGTGCTGTATCCAAGCATATTAATGGAACGTTGAATGGAAGGAAAAAGTGTGGTAGAAAAAGTTGCACAAGCAAGCAGGATAACCACAGCCTTGAAAGGATAGTTAAGAAAAGGCCATTCAAAAATTGGGGGAAGATTCGTAAGGAGTGGACTTTTGCTGGAGTCATTGCTTCAATTGCCACCACACACACAGACGTATCCAGGACATAGGCTACAAGTGTCGCATAAAAAAAAAACCGCATGAAATGAAAAAACGCATGCGGAAAAAAAAGCATCAAAATTGCATGTGACCTCAGATGCACATTTGGTGCAGATTTTACCTGTGTCAAATTCTGAGCAAATACTGAGCCATTCCTGACCGTAGAAACATACCCTTATACTCTGGACCCACTATTTTGATACCCCGTATTTCAGGATTAGCACGAATGGCCCCCATAAGATGCTCCATTATCAGGATGTACAACATTGGGGAGAGGGGGCAACCTGGTCGAGTACCATTCTTTATAGTAAAGGGGGCAGAAAGGGAGCCGTTAATTTTTAGCTGGGCTGGGGGGGGGTGGTAGAGGGCTAAGATTTTTTTAAGTAAACACAGGACCCAAACCGATGTGGCCTTTTCATCATCAAGCGATAGGATCATTAAAGGTTTTCTGACTGCATGATTAATAATATCTCTTGTTCTCAAAGTGTTATCTCGTGCTTCTCTTCCTGGAACAAAACCCACCTGGTCTGGGTGTATTCAGTGAGGGGTGGGATTTATATCTATTGGCCAAAAGCTTGGCATATCATTTTAAATCTGCATTTAGTAAAGATATAGGCCTATAGCTACTACATGAGTTGGGGTCTTTCCCTGGTTTAAGAATGACTTCAACATGTGCCGTTGTGGAATGAGGAGGAAAGAAAGTAGACTCTGATATGGAATTAAACGATTGTAATATTAAAGAAGACAATTGTTGAAAAAAATACTTTATAGAATTCTGCTGTAAAACCATCAGGCCCTGGATTTTTATTGCTAGGGAGATCTCAAACAGCGGCTTCTAGTTCTTGATATGAAAAAGGATTTTCCAGGAATTTTACGGTTTCATCCTCCAATTTTTTTGGAAAAGGTTGATGTATTAATATAATTTCCTGTGTCTAGGGCAGATGTAGGCAAGTTATATAACTTTGAGTAATATGAATGGAAGATTTCAGGTGTGGTATGAACCAATTTATCTTGAGTATTCTTACTAAAAGGGAAAATTTGTTTGGGTCTTTTTAGCATTAAGGGATTTAGCTAACTGTGACGCTAGTCACTGAGTCAGAGTGGTCAAGGAACCCAAGGTCAGAAGCCAGGAGGGTACGTCATAAACGGAAGGAAGAGACAAAAGCATAGTCAGGAAACATACTGGGAAGGTAACGGATCAGAGTTGAAGGGATTAAACAGGCAGGTAGTCTGAACAAAGTCAAAGCTCAGGCAACAGCTCAAACATATAGAACTCAAGGCACAGAAAGCACAAACCTCACAAGATGAATGTACATCTGGCAGTGTTCTGGGAAACTCAGTTCAGTTAAGAAGCATGGCCATTAAGTGGAATAATGAACACATGAGACAGCTGACACTGCACAGTCTCAGATTGGATAGTCGAGCTGTCAATCAACACTCTGACAGCTCAGCACACCCCTGTACCAGATTGGACGGCCAAGCTCTCAATCACAGTACTGACAGCTTCAGCACACCCCTATACCAGATTGGACAGCTGGGCTGTCAGTAACTGCATCCCAGACACCCTAAGGGGTGGAACCATGACAGTACCCTCTCTTCTAGGGGGCCACCGGACCCCCAGGCTTGCCAGGAAATTTTAGATGGAAGGCCCTGACTAACCGATTGGCCTTCACATCTCCAGCAGGAACCCAGGATGTCTCCTCTGGTCTGTATCCCCTCCAGTACATGAGGTACTGGAGGGAATTACAGACCCACCGAGAATCCACAACCCTCTGAACTTCATATTCCTGGCCATTGTCTACAGAAATCGGAGGAGATGATGAGACAGACAATGCAGAAGGGATATACTCTAATACTTTAATAGGGATTTATGGGATACGTTAGGGATGCGAAGGGATGGAGGAAGCTTTAACTTAAATGCCACAGGATTGATCACCTCTAAGATATCATATGATCCAATAAACTTTGGACCCAAGTTCGCCGATGGCACTTTAAGTTTAATGTTCCTAGACGACAACCAAACCTTATCACCAATCTTAAGAGCAGGCCCCACCAACCGTCTTCTATCGGCCTTTCGTTTTTGTTCAATCTGAGCAGTCCCAACATTCTTTTGAACATCCCTCCAGACATCCCCAAGTCTCTGCACGGTGACCTCCTTCCCAGGGCATTCAGAACTAATCCTTGAAAATTCACCAAAATGGGGGATGAAAACCATAATTACATAAGAATGGCGAGGTTCCGCTAGATTGGTTTACTCAACTGTTGAAAGCAAACTCACTGAGAGGCAAAAACGAAGACCAGTCCTCCTGTCACGCTGCCACAAAGCACCTTAAAATCTGTTCCAAAGATTGATTTGTCCTCTCAGTATGACCACTGGTTTCAGGGTGATAAGCAGATGAATATGACAAGTCAATCCCTAGTTTTTACAAAAAGCTCTCCAAAATTTAGACACAAATTGTACTCCCCTGTCAGACACAATGTTCAGAGGGATCCCATGTAATTTAACAATATGAGAGATGAGCAACCTGGAGAGTGTCTCTGCATTAGCTAATCCTGACAAAGGAACAAAATGAGCTTGTTTGCTGAATCAATCAACTGCCACCCAAATAGCAGTCTTCCCATCAGACAGAAGCAAATCAGTAATGAAATCCATGGTCAAACGAGTCCATGGTCTTTCTGGAATAGGCAATTGAGCCAATTCCTCAGTCGGTCGGCTATGACTGACTTTGGCGTGTGCACAGACTTCACAAGCAGATACAAAATCCTTAATATCCTTATGCATAGTAAGCCACCAAAAATGTCTAGCGATGGATTTTCTTGTGGCAGTAACCCCAAGATGACCTCTTAAAACGAAATAATTAAATTCCTGTAATACCCGCAATCTTAGGTACACAGGCGCAAATAATTTGGACCCTGGGGAAGTAGAAGGAGCCAACAACAGGGCTTTACGAATCTCCTCTTCCAGCTCAGAGGTTACCATAGACACCACAATACCCTGAGGAATAATGGAGGATGGAGGTTCTAGAGGAGAAATGGAATCTAGACTAAGAGATAAGGCATCAGCTTTCACATTCTTAGACCCTGGTCTGAATGTAATAGAAAAATTAAATCGAGAGAAAAACAAGGACTATCTGGCCTGTCTAGGAGCTAACCTTGTAGCCGATTCAATGTAACCTAAATTCTTGTGATCCGTGATCACCATAACTCTATGAACCGCCCCCTTCAAAAAATGCCTCCATTCCCCAAAGGCCAATTTGACATCAATTAACTCCCGATTCCCAACATGATAATTTCTGTCTCCCGGTGAAAATTGTTTAGAAAGAAAAGAACATGCATGCAGGTTAGTCAGAGTTTTCAGCCCCTGCAAGAAGACTGTCCCCACTCAGATCTCCGAAGCATCCACCTCCACAATGAACAGTTCTTGGAAATCAGGTTGGATCAGAATGGGTGTGGACATAAAACACTCTTTTAATCTTTCAAAAAAAAACTTACGTGTAAGGTCAGTAAGTGGTTTAGCAATTTGTGAAAACCCCTTGATAAATTTTCTATAGTAGTTGGTGAATCCCAGAAAACTCTGCAAAGCCTTAAGATCACAAGGTTGATACCAATCAATTATGGCCTGTACCTTCCCAGGGTCCATCTTAAACCCTTCTGCTGGCAAGATAAACCCCAAGAAAGAGATTTCCTGAACAGAAAAAAACACATTTCCCTAATTTAGCCAACAGAGAGTTCTCCCTCAGTCTCTGTAACACCACATAGACATGTTTCTGGTGAGTGTCCAAATCTGGCAAGAAAATTAGGATGTCATCAAGGTATATTACAACAAATCTTCCAATGCAATCAGAAAGAATATCATTCATAAAATTTTGAAACATAGCAGGTGCATTAGATAATCCGAAAGGCATGACAAGGTTTTCAAACAGACCCTCAGACGTTAAAAATGCTGTTTTCCACTCATCACCCTTCTGAATGTGTATCAAATTGTAATCCCCTCTAAGATCAAGTTTAGAAAACACCTTAGCCCCCAGAAGCTGATTATATAGGTCGGGGATGAGTGGAAGTGAGTAGGTATTTTTAACTGTGATCTTGGAAGTTCTTGGAAATCAAGAAAAGGACGGAGACCCCCATCTTTCTTTTTAACAAAGAAAAATCCAGCAGCTACAGGGGAGAAGGAAGGATGGATATGACCCTTCCGTAAGCTCTTGTTAACATATTCTTTCATGGCGACCCGCTCAGGCCCTGGCAAATTGTAAAGGCGAGCTTTAGGCACTTTGGCGCTAGGAATAAGGTCAATAGCACAATCATAGGAACTATGAAGAGGTAGTATCTCCACCTCTTTTTCCGAGAACACATCTCTGCAGTCCTTCAGGTACCCCGGAAGACCCTCCAGACTAGCGGAGCATATTTGTACATTATTTTTTAGACATTTCTTGGAACAGTTGGGACTCCATTTCATTATCTCCTTCAGAGCCCAATCAATAACTATATTGTGAGTCTGCAACCATGGAAACCCCAGTACCAATCCAGCAGGTAAATTTTCCAACACAAAACAGGAGATGGATTCAGAGTGGAGTGCTGCTACTTGGAGAGTGAAATCCACCGTTGCTCTCTTGACCAAATTGTGAGCTAGCACAAGGGCAATGATTTGAATGGGTCTTTCTAAACTAACTGTCCCTAACCCCAACTTCAGAACCAGTCCAGAATCAATAAAGTTAGCAGCAGACACACAGTCAATGAATGCCAAAGTTGATATCACCTGGCTCTTGAAGGAAATCATTGTATTAATTAGTACTTTATCAGTGGAAGAAAAAGGTACCTGGGAGTCTGGGTGACCTTCTCGGTCATCATCCAGACTCAGATGTTCTCCCGATGGTTTGGTGGCTTGAGGACAAGTTGGGCAATTCTTAACAAAATGTCCAGAGAGACCACAGTATAGACAGAGACTGAGATCTTGTCTCTGTCTTTTCTTTGCAACACGAAGACTGACAACTCTAACCTTGGGTAAATGGACCTGCTCTAGAGAAGAATAACAGGAGGCCTGCTGTTCTGCATGACTCTCGTGGATTCTGCAGTCCATTCGTAGGGCCTGAGTCATGGCCTCCATTAGAGAACAAGGAGCATCATGGAGGACCAGAGCATCCTTGAGCATCTCAGAAAGGCCTCTTTGGAACTGGCACCTGAGAGCAGCATCATTCCATAGAACTTCGGTGGACCACTACCGAACTCAGTACAGTACTCCTCAGCAGTGACCCCCCTGTGCCAGGTTCATGATCTTAGCCTCCACGACTTGGATTCTGTTGGTTTCATCATAGATCAGACCTATAGTGTCAAAAAAAGCATCAACGGAAAACCGTTCTGGGGCTTGTGGGGACAAAGAAAATGCACAGGTCTGAAGACCCCCTAGCAGTATGGACATGATTATTCCCACCCACTAGAACTCCCCTGATGACCAGGGGCACAGGGTAAAAAATGGCTTACAGCTCTCCCTCAATACCTTAAACTGATCTTTCTCATTAAAATTTATCAGGGAGGGATATGACCGGTTCGGAAGAGACCAACTGTACATCAGAGGGTACTGACCTCACAGCCACTGCCGGCAGTGAGGGGCTATCAAATTATTTAAATGACCCTGGAACTGATTGCGATCACTCCAGACAATCGTCCAGATCCTGAGTCATCTGCATCAAATTCGCCACCTGGTCACAAAGCGTGTGAACGGGATCCATACTAGCGTAAAAGAAAAACAGGGTCCAGACATAATGGGATGCTAGTCACTTCTCACGGCCAAGCCATGAGTCAGAGTGGTCAAAGAACCCAAGGTCAGAAGCCAGGAGGGTACATCATAAACAGAAGGAACAGACAAAAGCATAGTCAGGCAAAGTTCCGAGGTCAGAGTATCGGGAGGGTAACGGATCAGAGTTGAAGGGATTAAACAGGTGGGTAGTCAGAACAAAGTCCAAGGTCAGGCAACTGATCAAACATATAGAACTCAAGGCACAGAAAGCACAAACCTCACAAGATGAATGTACATCTGGCAGTGTTCTGGGAATCTTAGCTCAGTTAAGAAGCATGACCATTAAGTAGAATAATGAACACATGAGACAATCCAACGCCTCAGTCTCGGATTGGATAGTCGAGCTGTCAATCAACACACTGACAGCTCAGCATGCCCCTGTACCAGATTGGACGGCCAAGCTGTCAATCACAGTACTGACAGCTTCAGCACACCGCTATACCAGATTGGAAGGCCGAGCTGTCAGTAACTATCCCAGACACCCTGAGGGGTGGAGCCGTGACACTAATATTCCTCCCAATTTGTCACCAAACTCGTATAACCTACTCTGACCTAACAGAAATAAACATTTACATGGAGAATCAAGTAATTTTTTAGCTTCTAATCTTGCTTTGAGAAGATTTCTAAGGGTTGCAGTAGAGAGCAACTTTTTAGGAATTAACTCCAAATTAGTGACTCTCTGTAAGGCCGGTTTCACACGTCCGTGCCTCCGGTACATATGGTGACAGTTTTCTGACGTACCGGAGACACGGACACACGTAGACCCATTCAAATGAATGGGTCTATGCAGATGTCAGTGTGTTTTCACGGACCGTGTGTCCGTGTGCAAAACACGCTGACATGTCCGTTTTTGTGCAGCTGCGCAGATCACACGGACCCATAAAAGTCAATGGATCCATGTAAACACATACCGCACACGAATGCCATCCGTGTGTCGTCGGTGTGCTGTCCATGTGCTTTTTTAAAGTCATATGGTTAAAATTGAAACAAATTGTTTCAATACTAATTCAAGAGTTTTGGTTTTAATATGTTTTCCCATTTACATAATACATATGTTACAGCTGATCCAACATTTATAACAATTACAAGATAACGCTTGTTACAGGTGAAAATTGCATTTTATTGTATGTTTAACAATGCATAGTTTATATGTACTGCATACTATGTTCAATAACCTTGGATGTAAATGTGTACAGTTTATTTTGTTGTTAATAAACGAATTTAAAAAAAAAATTTGTTTCAATACTCGGACAGTACACGGATGGTACACATGGACACACGGATAGCACACGGATGCCACACGCATGTGACAAACAGACACACGGACACGGATATCACCGGTACCATTTTTTCTGGTACTGGAAATATCAGGATGTGTGAAACCGGCCTAAGGCTAGTTTGATTGCCTGACCTCTGTCTTTTTTTATTTGGGACCCATGTTTGATGAATACCCAAATACACACTTGAGGGCTTCCCATTTAATTGTGGGGCTGTATCATCATTTCCGTGATCAACAATAAAGTTAGATATGGAGGCTCGTATGTCCGAGGCACGTAATGTATCTTATAATAATAACTCATTGAGATGTTTTGGTAAGGGATGGTACTTTTTGTGAGCAATATACAGGGGCATGATTTGACCAAAGCATGTTACCAATACTAGAATCTGAAAGCCAAGGTAAGACATTTTGTTGGATGAGGATATAATCTATCCTACTATAAGAATCATGCGGGATGGGAGTAAAAACTATAATCCCTATCTCATGGGTGCTGGAGCCTCCAGATGTCATAAAGCTGCTCTCCTGATACGTTTGATAACCGCATAAGAGAGATGCGATCTACTTCTACAATTATCGAACACTGGGCCAAGAGTAACATTTAGATCCCCACAAAATATTACAGCACCCTGGATTAAGGGAAGGACATTGTCTACTATTTTATCAATGAGATTTGCTTGATCCTGAGTATATACATTTATGATTGTAAATAACTGGCCACTTATAACTAACACTAAGATAATATACCTCGCTTCCTTATCTACTGCACAGTTGACTTGATGCATTAACGATTTGAGAATCGCTGTAGCAACTCCTTTTGAGCAAGATTCAGCATTATGAGCAAAGTGCCAAAATGTGTAATATTTGCATCTTACTGCAGGAGCATGGTTCGTCTTAAAGTGTGTCTCCTGGAAACCTACAATATGTACCATTTTCTTGTGAAAATGGTGAAGGATTTCCGCACGTTTTATGGGCATGCTAAATCCTTTCACATTCATAGAAGCGATATTTAGGTCTGCCATTCATAACCAATATGAGATTCTTCTCTATAGATATCGTGTAAGATGGTGGAGCTGCCAGGTCCTCATGGTCAAAGAGATAAAGTGCGGGAAAGGTTAGGGAAGAAAAAATCTTAACCAAACAAATAACAAACATTAGCAGAAGAAAAGCCACTGCAAAAAAAGACTATATTGGAAACAGTTGAAACCGGGAGGGTGCAAGCCCCCATTGGGCACGTCAGAGGCTCCCACCCTATATGGGGGTAACAGAAGCTAAACATATACAGTTAGGGCCAGAAATATTTGGACAGTGACACAAGTTTTGTTATTTTAGCTGTTTACAAAAACATGTTCAGAAATACAATTATATATATAATATGGGCTGAAAGTGCACACTCCCAGCTGCAATTTGATAGTTTCCACATCCAAATCGGAGAAAGGGTTTAGGAATCATAGCTCTGTAATGCATAGCGTCCTCTTTTTCAAGGGACCAAAAGTAATTGGACAATGGACTCTAAGGGCTGCAATTAACTCTGAAGGCGTCTCCCTCGTTAGCCTGTAATCAATGAAGTAGCTAAAAGGTCAGGGGTGGATTCCAGGTGTGTGGTTTTGCATTTGGAAGCTGTTGCTGTGAGCAGACAACATGCGGTCAAAGGAACTCTCAATTGAGGTGAAGCAGAACATCCTGAGGCTGAAAAAAAAGAAAAAATCCATCAGAGAGATAGCAGACATGCTTGGAGTAGCAAAATCAACAGTTGGGTACATTCTGAGAAAAAAGGAATTGACTGGTGAGCTAGGGAACTCAAAAAGGCCTGGGCGTCCACGGATGACAACAGTGGTGGATGATCGCCGCATACTTAATTTGGTGAAGAAGAACCCGTTCACAACATCAACTGAAGTCCAGAACACTCTCAGTGAAGTAGGTGTATCTGTCTCTAAGTCAACAGTAAAGAGAAGACTCCATGACAGTAAATACAAAGGGTTCACATCTAGATGCAAACCATTTATCAATACCAAAAATAGACAGGCCAGAGTTAAATTTGCAGAAAAACACCTCAAGAAGCCAGCTCAGTTCTGGAAAAGTATTCTATGGACAGATGAGACAAAGATCAACCTGTACCAGAATGATGGGAAGAAAAAAGTTTGGAGAAGAAAGGGAACGGCACATGATCCAAGGCACACCACATCCTCTGTAAAACATGGTGGAGGCAACGTGATGGCATGGGCATGCATGGCTTTCAATGGCACTGGGTCACTTGTGTTTATTGATGACATAAGAGCAGACAAGAGTAGCCGGATGAATTCTGAAGTGTACCGGGATATACTTTCAGCCCAGATTCAGCCAAATGCTGCAAAGTTGATTGGACGGCGCTTCATAGTACAGATGGACAATGACCCCAAGCATACAGCCAAAGCTACCCAGGAGTTCATGAGTGCCAAAAAGTGGAACATTCTGCAATGGCCAAGTCAATCTCCAGATCTAAACCCAATTGAGCATGCATTTCACTTGCTCAAATCCAGACTTAAGACGGAAAGACCCACAAACAAGCAAGACCTGAAGGCTGCGGCTGTAAAGGCATGGCAAAGCATTAAGAAGGAGGAAACCCAGCGTTTGGTGATGTCCATGGGTTCCAGACTTAAGGCAGTGATTGCCTCCAAAGGATTTGCAACAAAATATTGAAAATAAAAATATTTTGTTTGGGTTATGTTTATTTGTCCAATTACTTTTGACCTCCTAAAATGTGGAGTGTTTGTAAAGAAATGTGTACAATTCCTACATTTTCTATCAGATATTTTTGTTCAACCCTTCAAATTAAACGTTACAATCTGCACTTGAATTCTGTTGTAGAGGTTTCATTTCAAATCCAATGTGGTGGCATGCAGAGCCCAACTCGCGAAAATTGTGTCACTGTCCAAATATTTCTGGCCCTAACTGTATAGCTACTCCTTAAGTCAGTTGCTACAAAAAAAGTGATAATAGCAATCGGCGATTTAAACCTAATGGTTATAAACATGGTATGGGCACCATATGTCTAACTAAAACCTTCAGAGTCCAAAGGTTCTTTGGAAATTAAAAGAAAAGGGGTTCTTGTGTGTTATTTTACCATGGATGATTCAAAGTCAAATAACGTTTCTTGAATCCCGATACCTCGAAGGAGGATGGTCACCAGCTCCCTGGCGCCCCATTCCAGGAGGGAGGCCTGGACAAAATGAAGACTCGAATGAATGTGTGGATAGACCATTAGGTATTCCTCCAGGGCCAGCTGAGTTAAATCCTAAAGTAGGCCAGAGGGCTACAACAACCTTAGGCAAATCCAAGCAGGATAAAAATGTTGGTAGATCTTCAGGTGAGCGCAAAAAAATATGACTTTGACCCTGTTTGGACAGACAGAGGGGGAATTCTCATTGAAAGGGAATCTCCTTTTTCTGCAGGACATCCAGCAAGGGTTTAAGTGTTGAGCTTTGTGCCAGAGTATGGCGTGAAAGGTCAGGCATAATTCTGATAGATTTTTTTGGTATGTAAGATTGGCCTTCCTTCTTGCAGCTTGAAGAATAGATTCTTTAACTCGTTTCTGACATCAGATGTAATATTCCGTTCATGTGACCTGGGCCTATTTGACCATGGACGGAATATTATGTCATCGAAATTAGACACGCACATGGGGGGTGTGCATGTGATCTCCGCCGAATGTCAGCTGATTCTGACAGCTGACACATGGGCACTAGGTGCCAGGAGCGGTCACAGACCACTCTCGGCACTTTAACCCCCCGAAATACTGTGATCGAACACGATTGCATCATTCCGGAAGCTGGCACTGGGCTGACAGCCCCACTGCCTTTGGATCGGAGACACTTTGCAAAATGCGGTGTCTCGATCGTTGCTATGGTGACTCAATGTCATCAAGATGAGAGCCATGTTCAGCACCCGGCGACAGAACAATTCTTACTGTAGCGCTTCTTCACCAGCGCTGATGCATGTCACACAGATGACATCCATGTGTGTTATGTTTATGCATGTGTGCGGGACATTTTGTGGCCCGTGCTGACATTAAAAAAATGGACATGTCCAT
Source organism: Ranitomeya imitator (assembly GCF_032444005.1). Classification (NCBI taxonomy): domain Eukaryota; kingdom Metazoa; phylum Chordata; class Amphibia; order Anura; family Dendrobatidae; genus Ranitomeya; species Ranitomeya imitator. Next base: position 158,917,550 of record NC_091286.1, read on the forward strand.
GGAAACACACTGACGTGCACAACAGACCAATTCACTTGAATAGGCAAATAGGGTTCTGTTTCTCCCGAGTCTCTCTGTATGGCTACGTAGTACTGTACAGCCACACATGGGGTATTGCCACATTCAGTAGAAATTGTGGGACAATTTTTTTTTGCGATTTTTACCCACTTTATGTGTGAAAATGTAAAATCTTTGACTAAAACAAAATTTTGGTGGTAAAAATATAGTTATTTTGTCTTCACTTCCCAATGGTATAAAATTCTGAGAGACACCCATGGTGTCAATATGATCGCTGCACCCCTAGATGAATTCATTGAGAGGTGTAGTTCATAAAATGGGGTCACTTATGGGCGTTCTGCTGTTCTGGCACCTCATGGGCACTCCCAATTGGTTATGGCACCTGCAAACCTTAACAGTAAAATCTGTCGCTCCTTGCCTTCTGAGCTTTGCACTGTGCCTGAAAAATATTTCCCAATTACATGTAGGGTATTGGCACACTCAGGAAAAAATGGACCTCAGTTTGTTGTTAAAAATTTTCTATTAGCCCTTAAAAAATTAAAACTTGGGGCTAAAACAACATTTTAGTGATAGAAATGTAATTTATTCTTTCTTCACTGCTCAGTGGTATAAAATTCTGTGAGGCCCATGTGGTGTTAATATGGTCACTGCACCCTTAGATGAATTCATTGGGGAGTGTAGTTTGCAAAATGAGTTCACATATAGGGGTTTCTGTTGATCTGGCACCTCAGAGTCTCTGCAAATCTGACATGGCACCCTCAAACCATTCCAGCAAAATCTGAACTCCAATATGGTGCCTCTTCCCTTCGGAGCTTTGCAATGTGCCTCAAAAGTAGTATTCCCCTACATATTGGCTAACGGCTTACTCAAGAAAATTGCACAACAACTTTTGGGGGCCAATTTCTCCTGTTACCCTTGGCAAAATAAAAAAAATTGTGGGCAAAAAGTTCATTTTTGTGGAAAAAATATGATTTTTGATTTTCATAGCTCTACGTTCTAAACTTCTGTGAAGCACTTTTGGGTTCAAAGTGCTCACCATACATCTAGATAAGTTCCTTGGGGGGGTCTAGTTTCCAAAATGGTGTCACTTGTGGGGGTTTCCAATGTTTAGGCACATCAGGGGTTCTCCAAACGCAACATGGTGTCCATCTCAATTCCAGCCAATTTTGCATTGAAAAAGTAAAACTGCGCTCCTTCCCTTCCGAGATCTGCCATGCACCCAAACAGTGGTTTACCCCCACATATGGGGTATCAGCATACTCAGGACAAATTGCCCAGCAACTTTTGGGGTCCAATTTCTCCTGTTACCCTTGGAAAAATAAAAAATTAAGGGAGAAAATATAATTTTTGTGGAAAAAATAAAACATTTTATTTTCACAGCTCTATGTTATAATATTCTGTGAAGCACCTGGGGGTTTAAAGTGATCACCACACATCTAGATAAGTTCCTTGAGGGGTCTAGTTTCCGAAATGTCACTTGTGGGGGGTTTCCACTGTTTAGGCACATTAGGGGCTCTCCAAAAGGCGTTCCCTTTCTATTCCAGACAATTTTGCTTTCAAAAAGTCAAACATTGTGTCTTCCGTTCCGAGTTCCGCCATGCACTCAATAGTTCTTTTCACCCACATAAAGGGTATCTGTGTGCTGAGGAGAAATTGCACAATAAATTTTTGCGGTCAATTTTTCTCCTGTTTCCCTTGTGAAAATAAATAAAATTGGGTCTAAAGTAAAATTTTTGTGAAAATAAAAATTTAAATGTTAATTTTTTCCTTCCACATTCCATTAGTGGAATTAGTGGAATGGAATTAGTGAGTGATTCATTACTTAAATTTAAGAGGGGACTGGATACCTTTCTGGAAAAGTATAATGTTACAGGGTATATACACTAGATTCCTTGATAGGGCGTTGATCCAGGGAACTAGTCTGATTGCCGTATGTGGAGTCGGGAAGGAATTTTTTTCCCCAATGTGGAGCTTACTCTTTGCCACATGGGTTTTTTTTGCCTTCCTCTGGATCAACATGTTAGGGCATGTTTGGTTAGGCTATGGGTTGAACTAGATGGACATATAGTCTTCCTTCAACCTTAATAACTATGTAACTATGTAACTTAATTCCTGTGTGTCAAGGGCTAATAAACTTGTTGAATGTGGTTTTGAGCACCTTGAGTGGTGTCACTTTTGGGTATTTTCTGTCATATAGGCCCCTCAAAGTCTCATCAAATGAGATTTGGTCCCTAAAAAAACACAGTTTTGTAAATTTTGTTGGAAAAATTATAAGTTGCTGGTCAACTTTTAACTCTTCTAACTTCCTAATAAAAAATGTAATGCTTTAAAAATTATACCGATGTAAAGTAGACATGTGGTAAATGTTAGTTATTAACTATTTTGTGTGACATCTCCGATTGATTGATTTCGCCAAATTTCCATTTTTTTTACAAATAAACACAAATCATATCGAAGAAATTTTACCACTATCACGAAAGTACAATATGTCATGAAAAATTAGACTCAGTGGGATCCGTTTAAGTGTTCCAGAGCTATTCCCTCATAAAATTACACTGGTCAGAACTGTAAAATTTGGCCAGGTCATAAAGTTGAAAACAGGCTTGGGGGGGTGAAGGGGTTAGGCCGGGGTCACACTTGCAAGTGCAATGCAAGAAACTCGAGCGAGTCTCTCGCATCAATACCTGGCTCTGCCGCCAGCACTCGGGACCGGAGTGTGCGGCTGCATGTATTTCTATGCAACTCAACGCTCTGGTCCGAACCGCAAGCTTGGTTGAAAAGCACTCTTACTTTCATTTGTTCATTTTCATAGATCTTTTATTATTACTTTTGCCAGATTCAAGTTATTTCTGTGACCATTGTGGGGTTTTCTGTCATTAAACGAGAGGTACTAACAATTTTGACCACATGTGTATACAGATATTCATTATGCAAACTAGGGGGCAGGTCACTGAGGGAGCAGTGACCTGTCAGCAGTGTGCATTATGAATATATAATCAGAGCACCACAAACACCAGCCCCGCCTTAGGGCACGAGAATCTCATTAACACAAAAACTGAAAATAAACATTAAAGAACAACCATAAGATGGATTTAATCAACCAAGGTATTTTAATCAGTATAACAGCACCAACCTGACACTGTGTAGGTTACTGTGCACAATACTGCTGGCAGGTTCCCTTTAAGTTTGTTTCTATATGAAAAGATTAATCTTTACATTTGATAAGATAAAACTTCAATTGTAGACTTTGTTTTTTCTAAATTTGAAGATTGGCCAGTGTCTTCGTACAAGTTTTTAACTTTTGCGCACTGTGTATTTCAGTTTGACATCCTTCATGTATAGCAACTCTCTTAAACAGATTTTATTAGTTTGGAAACGTTAAGTTAAATTCACATCACTAGGGACTAATATTAATGCTGTATTAGTCCCTTTACATCTGAAAGAAGTATTTACTCCCATCTCTGAAAAACCTGAAGGTGATGTATTGGTTTAAGATTTATAACCATTTGGTGTGCCCCACTTGTTTTTTTTCTTTCTCCAGAAATAACTTCTAGCTTTTGAAGATTGGATATCAGAGTTACCAACAGTCTTTATGATGGCAGTTATGTTACTTTTACAATTTTGGGAGGACAGGAAGAGAATTTGATTTTCAACCCTTCCGTGATGGATTTCAAAATCCACTGGTTGCATGAAATGTTCTGCCACCAGAGATCAATTTCTGAGATTCTGCTTTCAACTCTTGATGTCATTGGTCATTTTTGTTATATCATTTCCGATTGAGGAGACTATTCCCCACTTTTCAGATAACTCCACTGCCCTGTTTTTCTTTTCCATCTGTACTGGGGAACATGGTTTTGTAAGAGATATTAAAAACAAGAAAAAAAAAAAGGTTTTCTCTTGAAGATTTTGCATTTAGGCAGAAATTTTTTGTCCTGGTCTGTAGTCTACTCATCTTAAGTCTAAAAAAGGAACATACTGTATGTACATTAATCCCATAATCCAAAATTTTGTAGGCAATTAAATAGCACTTCGGTCATCGATGCTTACATAGTTTACCTAACAAGGTACGAAGTGACGCGGAAAGTGAATAAAAAATTATTTGTCTTTATTGAAACAATATTTTAAAATTACATAACATTAAAAGACAGGAAGATGGAAAAAATTGGACCTCCAAAAAGTCAGGGTGTGACACAAAAAAAGGATGGAATTTTTTAAGATACTCGTATATGCTATGTAACCGTGTTTTGAAAATATCCCTATAGAGAAATTGAATGGACTTGCATATAGGTGGACATAAAAAACGTCTCTTTTGGAAAAATACTTTTAGCAGTCCTATGTCCCAAAAAGGTAATAAGGAATAAATAACAGAATATAGTAAACCACTCACATCAGGAGATAAGCATATTTGGAACACAGCTTATGTCATATTCAAAATCAAAAAGTGACTTGAAAATAGAAACGGCAAAAAAGTCTGAATGCTATACAATTTTTGAAACAGTCACTGGGTGGCAATAGAGAGTAACGCCTAAAGGAGTAGTGACTAGTGTTGAGCCACCTCCCTAATGTTCGGGTTCGGTTCGTCGAACAGGGACGTGTTCGACGAACACCGTCGAACCCCATTGAAACCAATGGCAGACAAATACATACAAACACATGGAAAACACATAGAAAACACCTTAAAATGTGTCCAAAAGCTGACAAACTGCTCAGAAGACAAAACAAACACATGGAAAAGTCACAACTACATATAGTCATGCGAAAAGAAAAGAGGTGGAGTAAAAGGAGGAGGAGACAGATATAGTGTCATACCTTTCAAATCAAGAAAGGCTGGAGTAAAAATGTAAACTCACTCTACCAACACCCAGACGTCTTGACAAAAAAAAAAAAATATCTTTAGGTAGAATGGCGGCGGGTCCATTCAGAACACTTTCCTTAGAAGACGTAGTGGTACCCCTGTTGGGAGTTGTGCCAAAAAATGAACCCCATACATTCAGACTAATCCACCATTTGTCATATCCAAGGGGCAGGTCAGTAAACGACAACATCGACGCGGAACCAAGTACAGTACTATGTACTGTACCTCCTTTGACGAGGCAATCAGGCGGGTTAAGAAGTTGGTAAGGGGCACCCTAATGGCCAAAACAGACATTGAGGGGGTGTTCCGGTTACTACCTGTGCCTCCGAATAGTGTCCTCCCATTGAGCTGCTTCTGTGAAGGAGCATACTACATAGATCACTGTTTGCCCATGGGGTGCTCCATATCCTGCTCACTATTTGAGGCGTTTAGTTGCTTCCTCGAATGTGTCGTCATGGACGTTTGTAAGGCGGCACATATTATCCATTACCTCGACGACTTATGCCTGGGCCCAAAAGATTCGCCACAGTGTGAAAACGCAGTAGTCCACCTGTGAGAAAAAGAGAGCTGGAGGGAGAGTGGACACCCCAGAGCCGAGGGGTTAGATTGAGAAAGAAAGAAGGCGGTGTAGCTTGCTTCATGGGTGGGGTACTCTGCTGAGTAGCAGAAATTGCTACTAGGCCCAAAAGGATTTCCTGGGCCAAATGCTGTTAAAAAATAGTACTTAGGTAAACAGGTGGTGTAGCTTGCTTCATGGGTGAAGTACGCTGCTGAGTAGCACCAAATTCTATTAGGCCCAAAAGGATTTCCTGGGCTAGATGCCGTTACAAAATAGTAGTTAGGTAAACAGGCGGTGTAGCTTGCTTCATGGGTGGGGTACACTGCTGAGTTGCACCAAATTCTACTAGGCACAAAAGGTTTCCCTGGCTAGATGCCATTACAAAATAGTAGTTAAACAGGCGGTGTAGCTTGCTTCATGGGTGGGGTACTGTGCTGAGTGAGTAGCACAAAATGCTATTAGGTACAAAATGATTTCCTGGGCTAGATGCAGTTAAAAATTAGTAATTAGATCAACAGGCAGTGTAGCTTGCTTCATGGGTGAAGTACACTGCTGAGTAGCACCAAATTCTACTAGGCCCAAAAGGATTTCCTGGGCTAGATGCCGTTACAAAATAGTACTTAGGTAAACAGGCGGTGTAGCTTACTTTATGGGTGAAGTACGCTGCTGAGTAGCACCAAATTCTACTGGGCCCAAAAGGATTTCCTGGGCTAGATGCCGTTAAAAAAAAAGTAGTTAGGTAAACACGCGGTGTAGCTTGCTTCATGGGTGAAGTACACTGCTGAGTAGCACCAAATTCTACTAGGCCCAAAAGGATTTCCTGGGCCAGATGCCATTAAAAATAGTACTAATAGTAAACAGGAGGTGGGTGGCTGGGCTACTCTGCTGACTAGCAGACACTGAAGCTTTGGAGCAGACCTCTGAAATCCAGGCCATAGTATGAGGAAACAACTCTGCAGACGACCCCACCCACCTGGAATTGACGATGGCAACGTCATGTAAAGCTCAGCAAGGGGACTAAATAAAAGATTCTCCATTTTTTCGAAAATTCAGCCACAGACACCACTTAAGTGGCATCAATTTCGCCAGAGTTTTTTAAAACTGTTGGTTAGGTGATTTTCAAAAATTGTCATGCTTTTAGTCTCCCCAAGATGACACAGGGGTAGAAAAGTCCTTGCAGATCCAGGATTAGTTCATCTTGATGAACGTTAGTCTGTCTACATTGTCACTGGACAGCCGCATGCGCTTATCTGTCAGCACACCACCAGCAGCGCTGAACACACGTTCAGAGAGAATACTGGCTGCGGGGCACGACAAGATCTCCAAGGCGTGAGTGGCGAGCTCAGGCCATTTTTCAAGATTGGAAGCCCAAAATAAGCAAGGGTCCAGTTCTACAGTCATGGGATCGATGTTAACTTGGAGATAATCTTGTACCATCCTCTCTAGGCGTTGGCTGTGCGTCAGACTTCTTGTCTCCTGTGGCCTTGCAAAGGATGATCTAAAAAAAATCTTGAAACGATTGGAAAAAATTGCTGTTACCACCAGATACGATGTTACTGTTACGGTTTGAGTGATGACTCGATAGTCCCACGGTTGGCAAGTTAGAGCTCAGAGATTCACTACGTGCACCACTGGTGTTTTGTGGAAAAGCAGATGTTAGATTCTGTAACAGTCTCTGCTGATACTCCTGCCTGCGTGAATCCCTTTCTATGGCAGGAATTATTTCGCCAAATTTGCTTTTGTACTGGGGATCTAAGAGTGTGGCAACCCAGTAGTCAGCATTACTTCGAATTTTGACAATCTGAGGGTCATGTTGCAGGTAGTGCAGCAAGAAGGCACTCATGTGTCTTACGCATCCAGGAGGACCAAGTCCTTGTTGTCTTGGTGGTGGCAAGGTGAGAATCATGCTTCCTTCGTCAGCCCTCTCCCCCCAACCTCGCACAACAGAAATTTGATCAAGGTCTTCCTCATCTGATGAGTCTTCCATGCCCAGTGCCAGTTCGTCCTCCACTTCTTCCTCGCCTCCTGCACCTTCCTCAACAGTTTGGCTGCTACCATGCACCCTCGGTAATCCCTTTCCCCCAGCCTCCAATGCCAGCCGCCTTGGTGCTGCCAAACTTCTTGACCTTGGAGATATGATCCCTTCCGCATATGACTCCTCCTGTTCCTCCTCCACCTCCTCTTGTTCCACCACCTGACTCCGAACACTGTGTAAGGTGTGCTCCAGCATGTAAATCACCAGAATGGTCATGCTGATAAAGGCATCGTCAGCACTATACATCTTCGTCGCTATTTCAAAACTGCAGAAGGGTGCATAGGTCCCTGATCTGAAACCAGTCATGCAGAGTGATTTGCCCCACCTCTTGATCTCGTTGGCCCAGGCTATACGTCATAACGTATTGCACCAGGGCTTGTCGGTGCTGCCACAGTCACTGCAACATGTGCAGAGCTGAATTCCACCATGTGGGCACATCGCATTTCAGCCGGTGAACTGGCAGGCCCAACGACTTCTGTAGAGATGCAAGTCGTCGAGCTGCGGGATGCGAACGGCGGAAGTGAGCACACAATGACCGTGCCCCCTGCAGAAGCCCATCTAGTCTGAGATAGTGGGATAAAAAATAGCTGAACAACCAGGTTCAAAATGTGAGCCATACAAGGCACGTGTGTAACATTGCCCCGGCAAAGGGCCGCACCCAGGTTTGCAGCATTGTCGCACACAGCCTTCCCTGGCTGCAGGTTGAGTGGAGACAACTATTGATGGAACTCGGTCTCCAGAGCTGACCACAACTCCTCAGCTGTGTGACTCACATTTCCAAGAAATTTCAATGTAAACACTGCCTGATGCCGTTGAGCCCTGGTGACAGCATAGTGAGGAGGTGTGCAGGATTCCTTCTGCGCAGTTACAACGTGGGTGGCATTACCAGACAGGCTTTGGGTACAGGTGGAGGACTGAGAGAAGGTTGAGGAGGCAAAAGCAGTGGAGGAACTTCTAGATACAGAGGATCAATGAGCAACTCATGGCGACGGCAAGACTTGGACAGCAGCCCCTTCTCCTGATGTCGCCGTAGTTACCCAGTGCCCAGTCACTGACATGTAACGCCCCTGTCCATGTCTACTCATCCAAGTGTCTGTGGTGAAATGCACCCTGTCACACACAGTTTCTCAAGGAAGCGGTGATGTTGTGTGCGACATGCTGGTGTAGCGCAAGCACAGCTTTCTTTGAGAAGTAGTGGCAACTGGGCATCTGGTACTGGGGCTCTGCAGCGGACATAAGGTCTCGAAAATCCTCTGTATCCACCAGGCGGAAAGGCAGCATTTCTGTAGCCAACAGCTTGTAGATGGAGTAATTCAACCTCTTAGCTTTGTCATCGCTAGGAGGAAATGGTCTTTTACTTGTCCACATCTGAGGGACTGAGGGCTGGCTGCCGTGCTTAGACGGATTTAAGTAGGGTGTCCCCAGCAAACTGCTTGTCTGTGAGGAAGGTGCAGGCGGAGATGTTATGTTGCCTTGATCAAAATGTGGTGTCGATGTCGGAGAGTGCTCAACACCAGCAGGTGTTTCCACTTGCAGATGTCCTGACGACCTGCCAATCACACTGGCTGTTGCGGGTAAAGAGGTGGAAGTTCTGCATCCAAAACCATGTGCAACTGCTGTCCCCACAGTCACAGGATGAAGAGGAGGTGGATGCACTTGATGGGGCAGACGGTGGTTGACCCAGCCCACTAGGCCGCATTGTAGCACAGTGAGCTTCCCACTGCAACTTATGCCTCATATCCATGTGACGGTTCATGCATGAAGTACTCAAACTAGTGATTTTTTGGCCTCTACTGAGATTTTGTTGACAAATCTTACAGACAACATAAGTTGGGTCATCCTTTGCGATGTCAAAAAATGCCCAGGCTATGCAAGGCTTAGAGCCCGTGCGACCTGAAGAGCCACCACGACTTCTGGTCTGAGGCACAGTTGGGGTTGAGGATGCAGTTGTTGATGTGCTTCCAGTACTCCAGCTCTGTCCAGGAAGGTGCACCGTTACCTCGTCGTCAGACTCGTCTCTAGCATCCTCCTCCACCTCTTCTGCTGACCTCATGGACTGGTGGACTGGGGGTTGACAGTAAGTGGGGTCTACAACCTCGTCATCATCATCCTGTGTGTTTTCACACCCGTCGTCCTCAGAGCCAACCTCTTCCTGCCCCGACCGAAAAGTCAAGTTTTCGTTCCAATCAAGTATCTCAGTCTCATCATCATCTTCCTCATTGTCTCCACCAACAGGAGTTACAGTTTGGGAACGAGGGTCTACATTATGCTCAGAACCTTCTTCATCTGGGCCTGGATCCGACTCACAAAGTTTCTGGGCATCAGTGCAGATCATTTCCTCGTCTGGATTCACAGAAGCTCTGGAGCAGACCTCTGATTCCCAGGCTATAGCATGCTTAAACAGCTCTACAGACTCAACCATGTGTGTTACCCCATGCTTAGATGGGCAGCTGGAGACTTGGGAGCTGTGAGGAAGCATGTGCGATTGGGGTGACAACTCTGAGGACATAAGGATTATATAATGAAAAAAGCATTTATTGAAATACCAAATGCACACAAAAACTTTAAAAGCAATTAAAAAGCACACACAAAACACATGTGCACCTACAATAAAGATGCATATTAAGCAATAAACCTTAAATGTGATTTGCAATGCCAATCAAAGTGAGGCTCAAGTTAATATGCAAGGGGCACAAAATGCATGAAGTACCAATGATAATACACTGTAATAATATATATGTTATATCATATCAGGGTACATTGAAAATGTGTATACAAATAGAAGACACTTATGAAAGGCACATGTCAGTAATATGGCAGAAAGGTGCACTAATTATAAAGTATGGAATGCACTATGCACATAATACCCATAGTTATAAAATAAATTCAATTATAATACACGGAAAAACATACATATTCTATTGTCTCAGGGTAAATACAGAAGATGTGCAAAAAAGATGATGGTTATACTGCGCACATATAAAAAATGAATCAGAAGCGCTCTGTAGCGTGAAACGATCGTCTCACACGAGCTCCACTGTTTTACCCGCCTGCTGTGGCTTTTATGTATCCACAATAAAGGATTATTTTGCATGGAACGGTGAGTGCCAGCCCGTTCTCTTCACATGGACTAAATAATGAATCAGGTGAGTTCACTAAAAATAAAGTGCCAAGTGCAATTGAAATTCATCTCGGATACAATGACCCTAACAAAACCACAGCAATATAAATAGGTAAGTAAAGTTAGAACCCGATACATCCAACATTCATACTTGCCTCACTGAAGAAGCCTGTATATGAATTCAGCCTGGCAGTGTTATCCCACATGCGTAGTGCATTCCATACTATATAATTAGTGCACCTTTCTGCCATATCACTGACATGTGCCAATCATGAGTGTCTTCTTTTTGTATACACCTTTTGAATGTAGAAGACACAAAAGAGCACAGTGAGGTCAAAAATACTCTGTTGTAAATAAAATCAGTAATAAGCAAGTGCCAGTCAAAAGATGGAAAAAACAGGGTATTTAGTTGATACTTTTTTTTGCAAAAAAATGTATACTAAGCTGCTCCACCAATCGTGGTATACCCATATACAGCAGTCCTACCTAATGTATATAATCCCTATCTGATGTATTTAAAAACCTGATCATCTGTATAGTACCTGTATAAGCAGGGTTCAGAGAGGGAATTTTCATGTGGACATGCTGGATGGAACAGCTTTGATGCAAATGACCCATAAGGAGTGGTGGACTCCCTAGTCTTGTAGAAACAAGAGAACAATTACAGAAACACATGGGCTACTTGCACAATGAACAAGTCTGTAGGAACCTGTTCACACACCACCAAGAAACTTGAAGACACAAAAGAGCACAGTGAGGTCAAAAATACTGTTGTAAAAAAATCACAGTAATAAGTGTGGAGAAACGGGGTCAGTGGGTGCTCTCGTCCACTGGCCCGGCTGTCTTTAGCAAGACTGCATGGACCACGGCTCATACCACTGAACACCCGCTCTATCTCCCAGTGGGCAATACACTACACAGACAACACAGGATTAAGGGAAAACAGTGTGGCAATACTTTATTGAACCACAACACACAATAGCAAACAGAACAATCCCACCATGGCTGGGATTGCTTGGTTACATGGGCGCATATAAAAGATCACTGCGTCTCCACATATTTCCAGTATGAGATGATGTCAGAGCTCCCAGGGTCGCTATCCCACCTGTGATACATACACAGAGAAGAGGTAATGACAAGCATAGGGAGATGACCAAGAACTGTCCATACAAGGTCCAAAGCCAGTTGACACGAGAGTCACCACCTGGCTTATCTGACCATCTTCATTGACCCAGGTGACCAGCGGGTCCCAAACCTGGCTTTCTCCAAACATATCTATGGTTCGGAGATGGTCACTGGATCAGATCTGTGTCCTTCCAACAGGAGCCGAAAACCCCTAGGTTGTTTCCTATAGAAGCATAGATCAGTGTCCCTCGTGATGGTGCCATGATGAATTGGCTACAGTCCTTACTCTTGTCTGTTGGGTGGTTTGCAGAATGTCCGGCTGGTAGCTCTGTGTTACTTCCGTCTACCAGGATATGATCTCTGAGTCTTTTTATACCCAAGGCATTTAAGCTATTTTTAGAATTACCCAGGGTCCTTCAGTCCAACATCAAGATAAGGTAAACAATGGTGATGGGATTAAGTAGCACTATTAGCATATAAGCACACATCAATAAACAAAGCTTTACGGTATGTGCACACGTTCAGTTTTTTGCGCTTTTTCGTGATAAAAACGCTATTAAAACCCATCAAAAATGCATACATTATGCATCCTATCATTTAGAATGCATTCTGCATGTTTTGTGCACATGATGCATTTTTTTCCGCGAAAAAAACGCATCGCGGTAAAAAAAAAGCAGCATGTTCATTAATTTTGCGGATTTTCTGCGTTTTTCCCGCTATTCTATGTATTTGGAAAAAAAACGCACAAAAACACACCAAAAACGCGTCAAAAAGGCATGAAAAAACGCGAAAGAATTGCATGCAGATTTCTGGCAGAAATGTCCGGTTTATGTCAGGAACATTTCTGCAAGAAATCCTGACGTCTGCACATACCCTAACACACCCTATGTACAGTCACTATTACAGACTTACACAGTATGTTAGATAGTATATCAGTTGGCAAGTCTGTCTTCTTGACCCACCAGACAAAAACACCTAAATTCACAAGTAAATATACAGATAAAAAGCCAGTTCTTTTGGTTTGTAAAAACATGGTTGTCTGAGAAATTGATACAATCTGGTTTCTTCACAATAAGCAAGTGCCAGTCAAAAGATGGAAAAAAAACAGAGTATTTAGTTAATACGTTTTTTTGCAAAAAAAATGTATAATAAGCTGCTCCATCAATTGTCAAGGTATACCCCTATAGAGCAGCCCTACCTAATGTATATAATCCCTATTATCAGGGCAGATAAAAGGACTGGGCCCAACCAGTGAAACACTAGACTGGGGAAGCCTTATATAGTCTCTAGCTCAGAAACAGGGAGGCCACACCCCGGCTTGCACAGAATGCAACAATACAGAGAAAAAAAAACACAAAATTGAGCTTGAATTGAGTTGGTACACATGCAGAGGTTAAACGCATGTTCACATTGGCCACAAAACATTGAAACCTACATACTGTTTTTTTATCACGGTAACTCTGATCGCAACAGTCGTACACTGTATAATATTAAAACCTTACATTGTGTCAATGTTGACCTCAGTGTGAATAAGGGCAAACAAGAGGACTGGGCCCAACCAGTGAAACACTAGAACAGGGAAGCCTTATATAGTGATCAAAAAACAGTATTACTAAAAACTCTGTGTTGTTTAAATGCACTTTTGCTTTTTTCCTTAGTTACATCAGGGTTTTCGTTTACTTTTTTCTCTTGTAGGTTTCAATGTTTTGTGGCCAATGTGAGCATGCGTTTAACCTCTGCATGTGTACCAACTCAATTCAAGCTCAATTTTGTGTTTTTTTTCTCTGTATTGTTGCATTCTGTGTAAGGCGGGGTGTGGCCTTCCTGTTTCTGAGTTAGAGACTATATAAGGCAGGGGTCCCCAACTCCAGTCCTCAAGGCCCACCAACATGTCATGTTTTCAGGATTTCCTTAGTCTTGCCCAGGTAATAATTGCATCACCTGTGCAATGCAAAGGAAATCCTGAAAACATGACCTGTTGGTGGGCCTTGAGGACTGGAGTTGGGGACCTCTGATATAAGGTATTGTGAATTCCGCTCTTGGGCTCCCTCCGGTGGTTGTAAGTGGCACTTTTGTGAGTTCTGCTCTTGGGCTCCCTCTTGTAGTTTCTAGTGGTATGGCTGCTCCTTGGAGTTAGCTGTCATCAGCTGCCTCCACTTATCGTCTCTTCTGCTCTGCAATTTAAGCCTGGCTCTTTCCTTCAGCCAGTGCCACTTGTAAATGGTTCCTGGTTGGATTCACATCTCTTTGGATTTCCCTGTTATCCTGACCAGTTCTGCAAAGCTAAGTTTTTGCTTGCGCTTTTCTGTTCACAGATTGTGGACTTATCCGTTCAGTGCTTTCTATGTTTGTCCAGCGTTATCAGTATGAATTAATTCTGTCTTGCTGGAAGCTCTGGGAAGCAGATTTACCCTCCACACCTTTAGTCAGGTGTGGAGATTTTTTTGTAAACTCTGCGTGTATTTTTGTAGTGTTTTATACTGACCGCACAGTATTCCATCCTGTCCTATCTATCAAGCTAGACTGGCCTCCTGTGCTCATCCTGGTTTCATTCTGCGTATGTCTTTTTCCTCTCCACTCACAGTCATTTGTGGGGGGCTAATCTATCCTTTGGGGATTTTCTCTGAGGCAAGATAGTTTTCCTGCTTCTGTCTTTAGTGGTAGTTAGCTCTTAGGCTGTGACGAGATGCCTAGGGAGAGTTAGGAGCATTCCACGGCTACTTCTAGTGTTGTGTTGAGCTTAGGGACTGCAATCAGTACAGTTACCACTTCCTTCAGAGCTGGTTCCATGTTGCTCCTAGACCACTGCATCTTAACAATAAGGCTTCCCCAGTCTAGTGTTTCACTGGTTGGCCCAGTCCTTTTGTCTGCCCTTATTCACACTGAGGTCAACATTGACACAATGTAAGGTTTTAATATTAGACAGTGTAGGACTGTCCTGATCAGAGTTACCGTGACGTGGTGGGATGGCTTTTGTGTTATTTTTTGATCAAAAAACAGTATTACTAAAAACTCTGTGTTATTTAAATGCACTTTTGCTTTTTTACTTAGTTACATCAGGGCTTTCATTTACTTTTTTCTCTTGTAGGTTTCAGTATTTTGTGGCCAATGTGAACATGCGTTTAACCTCTGCATGTGTACCAACTCAATTCAAGCTCAATTTTGTTTTTTTTTTTCTCTATATTGTTGCATTCTGTGCAAGCCGGGGTGTGGCCTCCCTGTTTCTGAGCTAGAGACTATATAAGGCTTCCCCAGTCAAGTGTTTCACTGGTTGGGCCCAGTCCTTTTGTCTGCCCTTATTCACACGGAGGTCAACATTGACACAATGTAAGGTTTTAACCCCTTTCTGACATATGATGTACTATCCTGTCGAGGTGGGTGGGCCAGTATGACCACTGACGGGATAGTACGTCATACACGATCGGCCATGCTCACGGGGGGAGTGCGGCCGATTGCAGCCGGTTGTCAGCTGCCTATCGCAGCTGACATCCGGAACTATGTGCCAGGAGTGGTCACGGACCACCCCCGGCACATTAACCCCCGACACACCGTGATCAAACATGATCGCGGTGTGTCGGCGGTACAGGGAAGCATCGCACAGGGAGGGGGCTCCCTGCGGACTTCCCTGAGACCCCCGCAGCAACGCGATGTGATCGCGTTGCTGCGAGGGTCTCCTTACCTCCCTCCCTGCAGCAGGCCCGGATCCAAGATGGCCGCGGCATCCGGGTCCTGCAGGGAGGGAGGTGGCTTACCAAGTGCCTGCTCAGAGCAAGCGCTTGGCAAGCCTGCACTGCTCTCAGACAGATCGGTGATCTGACAGAGTGCTGTGCAAACTGTCAGATCAATGATCTGTGATGTCCCCCCCTGGGACAAAGTAAAAAAGTTTAAAAAAAAATTCCAAATGTGTAAAAAAAAAAAAAAATTTCCTAAATAATGAAAAAAAAAAATAAATTATTATTCCCATAAACATATTTCTTTAAATTAAAAAAAAAAAACAATAAAAGTACACATATTTAGTATTGCCGTGTCCGTAATGACCCGACCTATAAAACTGGCCTACTAGTTAACCCCTTCAGTAAACACCGTAAGAAAAAAAAAAAAGGCAAAAAACAACGCTTTATTATCATACCGCCGAACAAAAAGTGGAATAACACGCGATCAAAAAGACGGATATAAATAACCATGGTATCGCTGAAAATGTCATCTTGTCCCGCAAAAAAGAGCCACCATACATCATCATCAGCGAAAAAATAAAAAAGTTATAGTCCTCAGAATAAAGCGATGCAAAAATAATTATTTTTTCTATAAAATAGTTTTTATCGTATAAAAGCGCCAAAACATAAAAAAAGATAAATGAGGTATCACTGTAATCGTACTGACCTGAAGAATAAAACTGCTTTATCCATTTTACCAAACGCGGAACGGTATAAACGCCTCCCCCCAAAAAATTCATGAATAGCTGTTTTTTTGGTCATTCCGCCTCACAAAAATCGGAATAAAAAGCGATCAAAAAATGTCACGTGCCCGAAAATGTTACCAACAAAAACGTCAACTCGTCCCACAAAAAACAAGACTTCACATGACTCTGTGGACCAAAATATGGAAAAATTATAGCTCTCAAAATGTGGTAACGCAAAAAATATTTTTTGCAATAAAAAGCGTCTTTTAGTGTGTGACGGCTGCCAATCATAAAAATCCGCTATAAAAGTAAATCAAACCCCCCTCCCTTAGGGAAAAATTAAAAAAATGTATTTATTTCCATTTTCCCATTAGGGTTAGGGCTAGGGTGTTATGATCTGGTGGCCTTGGAGCAGCATGAAAACTTTCTCTGGAGTAGGTGGTAACTATACGGACCGCAAACCCTGATCTTAACATTGCAACTAGAAGTAGCCGTGGGGTGTGCCTAACAAAACCTAGACACCTCGACACAGCCGGAGAACTAAATACCCCTAAAGATGGAAATAGGAAAACGATCTTGCCTCAGAGTAGACCCCCAAAGGATAAGCAGCCTCCCACAAATAATGACTGTGAGTTGGAGAGGAAAAGACACACGCAGGCAGAAAACAGGCTTAGCAAAGGAGGCCACTTCTAGCTAAATAGAAAAGGACAGGACAGGATACTAAGCAGTCAGCATAAAAATACTACAAAAATATCCACAGCAGAAAATACAAAACTCCACCACCTAACTAAAGATGTGGAGAGTATAACTGCAACTCCAGAGAATCCAACCAGACTGAGAAAAACAACAGACACAGTCTAAGCTGGAGCAAATAGAAACAAAAGATCAGCACTGAAAATAAGCACACAGCAAGTGTGCTTCAGAAAAAGAAACAGACACTTATCTTTGCTGAACTGGCAGCTAAACAGGTGAGGCCAGGCAGAGATAAAATACTTCCAAAGAAACATTGACAACTGGCAAGGGCTAATGAATCCTGCACACTTAAATATCCCAGTCAGAACAGCAATTAGCAGATACACCTGGCCAGGACTGTGACTCAGAGACAAGTGCATTACCACCTACCACCACTGGAGGGAACCCAAGAGCAAAATTCACAACACTAGGGTTAGGGCTAGTGCTAGGGTTAGGGCGAGGGATGGGGCAAGGGCTAAGGCTACAGTTAGGGTTGGGGCTAAAGTTAGGGTTAGGGTTGGGGCTAAAGTTACGGTTAGGGTTTAGATTACATTTACGGTTGGGAATAGGGTTGGGATTAGGGTTAGGGGTGTGTCAGGTTTAGAGGTATGGTTAGGGTTATTGTTGGGATTAGGGTTAGGGGTGTGTTTGGATTAGGGTTTTAGTTATAATTTGGGGGGTTTCCACTGTTTAGGCACATCAGGGGCTCTCCAAACGCGACATGGCGTCCGATCTCAATTCCAGCCAATTCTGCGTTGAAAAAGTAAAACAGTGCTCCTTCCCTTCCGAGCTCTCCTGTGTGCCCAAACAGTGGTTTACCCCAACATATGGGGTATCAGCGTACTCAGGACAAATAGGACAACAACTTTTGGGGTACAATTTCTCCTGTTACTCTTGGGAAAATACAAAACTGGGGGCTAAAAAATAATTTTTGTGGAAAAAAAAAGATTTTTTATTTTCACGGCTCTGCGTTATAAACTGTAGTGAAACACTTGGGGGCTCAAAGTTCTCACAACACATCTAGATAAGTTCCTTGGGGGGTCTAGTTTCCAATATGGGGGGTTTCTACTGTTTAGGTACATTAGGGGCTTTGCAAATGCAATGTGACGCCTGCAGACCATTCCATCTAAGTCTGCATTCCAAATGGCGCTCCTTCCCTTCCGAGCCCTCCCATGCGTCCAAACGGTGGTTCCCCCCACATACTCAGGACAAATTGGACAACAAATTTTGGGGTCCAATTTCTCCTGTTACCCTCGGGAAAATACAAAACTTGGGGCTAAAAAATAATTTTTGTGGGAAAAAATTTTTTGTTTTATTTTTACGGCTCTGCATTATAAACTTCTGTAAAGCCCTTGGTGGGTCAAAGCACTCACCACACATCTAGATAAGTTCCTTAGGGGGTCTACTTTCCAAAATGGTGTCACTTGTGGGGGGTTTCAATGTTTAGGCACATCAGTGGTTCTCCAAACGCAACATGGCATCCCATCTCAATTCCTGTCAATTTTGCATTGAAAAGTCAAACGGCGCTCCTTCCCTTCCGAGCTCTCCCATGCGCCCAAACAGTGGTTTACCCCCACATATGGGGTATCAGCGTACTCAGGACAAATTGTACAACAACTTTTGGGGTCCATTTTCTCCTGTTACCCTTAGTAAAATAAAACAAATTGGAGCTGAAGTAAATTTTTTGTGAAAAAAAAGCTAAATGTTCATTTTTATTTAAACATTCCAAAAATTCCTGTGAAGCACCAGAATGGTTAATAAACTTCTTGAATATGGTTTTGAGCACCTTGAGGGGTGCAGTTTTTAGAATGGTGTCACACTTGGGTATTTTCTATCACATAGACCCCTCAAAATGACTTCAAATGAGATGTGGTCCCTAAAAAGAAATGTTGTTGTAAAAATGAGAAATTGCTGGTCAACTTTTAACCCTTATAACTCCCTAACAAAAAAAAATTTTGGTTCCAAAATTGTGCTGATGTAAATTAGACATGTGGGAAATGTTACTTTTTAAGTATTTTGTGTGACATATCTCTGTGATTTAATTGCCTAAAAATTCAAATTTGGAAAATTGCAAAATTTTCAAAATGTTCGCCAAATTTCCGTTTTTTCACAAATAAACGCAGGTAATATCAAATAAATTTTACCACTATCATGATGTACAATATGTCATGAGAAAACAATGTCAGAATCACTGGGATCCGTTGAAGTGTTCCAGAGTTATAACCTCATAAAGGGACAGTGGTCAGAATTGTAAAAATTGGCCCGGTCATTAACGTGCAAACCACCCTTGGGGGTAAAGGGGTTAATATTAGACAGTGTAGGACTATATATATATATATTCAGTTTTACCTTTGAACTGTGTCTTTAATCAGTCACTTACAGGAGATGATCAGGATTCAGTATTGAGTACCAGAAAGGCAGGTAAAAACGCCACCAAGCAAAGTTCAAATCCAGAACACTGTGTAACCCAGAAATTCAACATTCAGAAAAATAGAAAGTGTTCCACTGCGATTAGTTTGAAAGGCAACTATAAGCGACACCTCACATGAACTGCAAGCAACTTACGTAACCACTGGTAGTCAACGGCATATCAACGCACCAAATCAGAATCCAGAATGCAGCAGTGTGCAGAAGACAAAAAACAGGCTATTTAATTTCGCTGCAACCAACTCTTCATTAATGTACCACAGGAGGTCTTGAATCCTATGGTAGCAGGAGCAGCTTAAGGGCTCATACTCACATTCGAGAAACTCAGAGGAGTCTCGCACGTCAATACCTGGCACTGCACCCGACACTCAGGAGCAGAGAGTGTGGCTGCATGTATTGCTATGCGGCCGCACGCTCTGATCTGAGTGCCATGTATTGACGTGCCAGACTCATCCGAGTTTCACGCATGTGAGAATGAGCCCTTAAGAGGAGGAAAGCAAGGCTTTTGCCCTCAGCCAACAAGTAGAACACAGAGCTGCTGAATAAACTGTTCCCCATCGGAGCAGGAAACACTTGAAAGAGGTGGATTAGGAGATAACAAACTTCTGTTTAGTGTCCCTATCAGAACAGAGTCCACCTTCCTATGGCGCCATCATAGAGGATGACAGTTGTGAAGTGTTTTCCTTTTTTATTTTTTTTTTATAAATCATTCATGTTTCTGAAGCTATATAAGAAGCCGTTGGAATATGTTTACATATATTGCATTTTTAAGTTATTTATGATCTATCCCCCAAAAAGGCATCCATATCCTTCCTGTGCCAGTGGAGATCACCTGACAATTACTGGTATCAGATGCTAGTAATTATGCATGTGAATATGAGAAAGATAAAAACCATCAGTAATGGAGCAACATAGCAGATTAATAAAGTAGCTTCTTGAAACTGCACCCACCGTAGCTCAAGATCTGTTCTCAAGGAGAGAACATTAATGGGAATCAGTCAGTGGCAGAAAGCTGCATTTATGGGCATGTGTGGCTCCCCAGGGTCCTGGTCGTCAGAGTAACATTGCTTTCCTCACAGGGAGAGTGATGTTACTCTTGGAGGCAAGGAAGGATAACTTTCACCAGGTAAACAAACATGCAACATGTTCACACTCCAGGCCACAAGGGGGAGCTATTGATTCTATTCCTAGGTGACTCCCATATATATATTGTGGTTTGGAGGGAAAGTGAGTTTGTTTCAGTCAGATAGTGCCGGAGAGCAGACTGGAGCAGTCTGAGGCAGGAAGAATGTATGAGGAGCTGTGCAGCCACGAGAAAGTGCTGCAGCTCCTGGACAGAGATAATACCGAAGGCAGAACACATTGCAGTGAGTGTGTAGGAGAGCGAGGCACAGGAGAGTAATATCAGGGGAGACAACCTGCGAATCGGCTGCCTCCCTCTGAAGCGCAGATAACCAGTAGCTGGAACACCGAGGTTGTAAGGGACTCTATGACTTACAGCAGAGACCAGCAGGACAGCTGAACTGCAGGTTACCTGTCCGTCTCAATATCCAGGAGACACAGTGACGCATAGAGCCCGGGTCATGATAAAGATCCTGTAAAAAGGCTGGAGTCACCTGTCATACGGGTTTGTGTCCTATCCTATATGGGGGACAGAGAGAACTGTGAGCACCTTATCAGAAGCCATAAGCAGTAAGGGACTACAACACCATCGTGCTAGTAGGAGGATCTACTAAATATTAATGTCACTTTTCTGGTGGGGTGCCCATACTTATGCACCTGTCAAATTTTGTTTGAATGCAGATTGCACATTTTCTGTTAGTACAATAAACCTCATTTCAAGGCAGAAACATTACTGTGTCCAACAGTTATTAGATATATGAAACTGAAATAGCTGTTGCAAAAAAAACAATTTTTATAAAACATTAAGCTTAAGATTAATAGGGGTGCCCAAACTTTTTCATATAACTGTATAATTATTCACAAAAAAATCCATGTTCTTCTTAATTTGTAAATGAGCTGTTAAGATCTATTGGCTGGACATAGAGATGCCTGAACTCCGTCCTGACATACGCCGTACATTTACTGCTCTGCGAGAACTGCGTTCCTGCAAACAGCAGTACACTTATGGTGCACCGATTGCGTGGCCTCACGCTTATGGCCATTGCGATCAGGTGTGGGTGTCAGCTCTTTGTGAGAGCTGACACCCTACAGCAATGCCTATGGTCGATGCTAGCACCGATTGCGGGTATTGAACCCCTCTCTAATGCCGCTGTCAGTAGTGACCGTGAGAGAATCGCACAGGGATGGGGCTCCCTACGGACTTCCATCAGGACAACGCGATGCGATCGTATTGTCCTAATGGTCTCCATGGAAACCTCTGGCCGCAAGATGGCAGTCGGGTCCTTCAGAGAAGATGGCTTTGCAGTGCCTGCAGAGAGCAGGACCTGAGATGCCTCCTTCCCTGCATGTCAGTCGCGCTTCAGTGTTCTGCAGTGCAGATGCATTGCAGAACATCAGATCAGCGCACTGATGTAATACAGTAATGTCTCATCCAGGGACAATGTAAAAAATGAAAACAAAATATATTAGAAAGTGTAAAAATATTTTTTTTAAATATCCCCCCCCAAAAAAATATATATATATTTTTTCCGATACATACATGTAAATAAAATTAAACATATTTGGCACTGCTGTGTCCGTAATGCCTCGGTCTATAAAACTGTCCCACTAGTTAATCCCATCAGTAAACACCATAAAAAAAGGCAAAAAACAATGCTTTATTATCATACTGCTGAACAAAAAGTGCAATGAAATGCTATCAAAAAGACAAATGTAAATAAAAATGGTACCGCTGAATCATCTTGTCCAGCAAAAAAACAAGCCGCCATACAGCTCCATCAGAAAAATTAAAAAGTTATATCTCTCAGATTAAAGCGATGCAAAAATAACTATTTTTTGTCTATGAAATAGTTAGTGTAAAAGCGACAAAAAATAAAAAAAACTATATCAATTTAATATCGCTGTAATCGTACTGACCTGAAGAATAAAGCCGTCTTACCAATTTTATCACACGCAGAAAGGTATAAAAAACAAAACAAAAAACAATTCCTGAATTGTTGGTTTTTGTTCATTCTGTCTCCCAAAAATTGGAATAGAAAGATAAAAAAATGTCATGTGCCCGAAAATGTTTTTATTGGTACCATCAACTCAACACGCAAAAACAAGCCATAACATGACTGTTGGCCAAAATATTGAAAAATTATAGCTCTCAAAATATGTTGATGCAAAAACTAGTTTTCATAACAAGCGTCTAAGTGTGTGACAGAAGCCAAACATAAAAACCAGATATAAATCTGGTATCGCTGTATTCGCACCGATCCAAATAATAAGTCGCCTAATCACTTATACCGCACGAGGAATGGTGTAAAAATATAAAACCAATTCTTCACATGCTGTTGCTTTTTCCATTCTGCCTCCCAAAGATCGCAGTAAAGCTCTGCGCTGAGCACTTACATCAGGATTTCTGTGTAAATATCTAAAGTACGTGATTCAAACAGAACCCCCGGTTCTGAGACAGATGTGGACGCCATATGACCTGTGATACGGCGGTGTCTGTCTTTTTGCATAAAAGTGCTGTCGGCCACAGTTTTCTGCACTTCTGGAAAGAAGGACACTGCTGAACAGAGGCCAGATGGAGTCCAGACTAACTCTGCTGTCTCATTATAGTGAATGGATCCATCGGGGGTTTCATCTGTCACGTCACTCAGAGATTTAGATGGAAACCCCAAAGTAAATGGTCAGCATAGAGCACCAGATAAATATGATCCCAAATGTTATGTAAAATGTTCCCAATGAAAGCTTCAACTCAATCCACAAAAAAAGAATGCCCTCACTCAGGTCTGTCATCTGATAACGGAAATATAGGGGGCGTCCACGTTACTGGTAGCACAAAGGCTCTGGAAAATTAAATGGCTGCTTTCTCCCCAAAAGAAATTCAGCAAATTCTCCACCCCCAAATCCCCCCTTCTTTCTGAGCCCCAGTGTGCCTAGATCACATTTAGCGCCCACATGTTTGACATTTCTGTAGAGAGGAGAGCCCGTCTAAGGTCGCAGTCACACTAGAGAGAAAGACGGACGAGTACTATGCGAGAAAAAAAATCACATAGCCCTCGGACCAATGTTAATCTATGGGGCAGCTCCCATCATCCGTTTTTTTCTAGGCTGTATTATACGTGCGAGAGAAATTGCAGCATGCTGTGATTTGCACCCTATTACGGCTGGGACTCGCCAATGCAAGTCTATGGGTGCGAGAAAAAACGGATTACACATGGACCATGCTTGTGACTTGCAAGAAATACCCACCGGTGTCCTTTAGAAAATCCGGCAATTCAGAGCGCTGAAATGTAAAATCACATTGTCAGGTTAAAATAGAATAGATAAAATAATACAATAATAATACAGTAAACCATTGCATATCAGTTAGATTTATATACGTCCCTGACTAATAATGTTAGTACTATGTGTGTGTTAAATTTTGTAGATATAGGTGTTAAATTAACGAATTTATTCAGGGAAAAAAATTGTGTGGGCTCCAGTGCAATTTTCTTTGCCAGAGAGGGAAAGCCAGTAACTGAGGGCAGATATTATTAGCCTAGAAAGGGACCATTGTTATTGCCTCCCCCCCCCCCGGCTAAAAACATCTGCCCCCAGCCACCCCTGAAAAGGCGGATCTATAAGATGCGCCAATTCTGGCACTTAGCCTCTCTCTTCCCTTTGCCCTGTAGCGGTGGCATATGGGATAATAAGGGGTTAATGTCACCTTGCTATTGTAAGGTGACATTAACCACTTCCTGACCTGTGACGCCAAATAGGCGTCATGAAAGTTGGTGCCAATCTGACCTGTGATGCCTATGTGGCGTCATGGCGGGATCGCTTTCCTGCAGGTCGGGTGAACGATTTAACTCAAATGTCACCTGACCTGCAGGTACAGGGGGACTTGTACTTGAGCCCGGGGGGAGGTAGCTTTGCCCCCCCCCAGTGGCTACGATTGCTTCTGGTGACCTATTTGTCACCCCCCAGATCTGATTGGAGCTAGCATCCATGTGATGCTATCTCTCCAATCAGATGTGGAGGGGCGGAGTAGAGTATGGCTGCTTCACTCTCCAGCTTCATCCAGTCCCTGGAAGCTGAAAAGCGACGTGCCTGCATGCTGCCCTGCCACCGACTGACGGCGATCACCGCTGCCACCATCAGGTACTCCCCTCTGCTGACCTCCACTCCCCCCGCTGTCCGATTCCACCCACGACCTCCGCTCCCTCCCCCATGCCCTTGTCATCACCCCCTGCTGCTGCTGCCAGCTCCACCTCCATCTGCTGTATCTCCTCAGCCCGCTCCTGCCCCCCCCCCATGCCTGACAGCCCCCTACTGCCCCCGGTGATCACCCTCCCACCCCAGTGATCAACCAGATCCCCCTGCCCCACTGATGGCCCCCCTGCCCCACCGGGTTGCAGGTGCTCAATACACATCTAGATAAGTTCCCTAAGGGGTCTAGTTTCCGAAATGGTGTCACCTGTCTGAGGTTTCCATTGTTTAGGCACATCAGGGGCTCTCCAAACACAACTTTGTGTCCACCAATTATTACAGCAAATTTTACATTCAAAAAGTGAAGGTGCTCCTAACCCTTCCTGTGAAGCACAAGAAGGGTTAATTAACTTTATGAATGTGGTTTTGAGCACCTTGAGGGGTGCAGCTTTTAGAATCGTGTCACTTTTGGGTCACTTTTGTCATATAGGCCCCTCAAAGTCACTTCGATTGTGATGGTCCCTTAAAAAATAAATGGTTTTGCAAATTTTGCTATAAAAACGAGAAGTCACTGGTCAACTTTTAACTTTTAAAAATATATGCTTCAAAAATTGTGCTGATGTAAATTAGAAATATGGGAAATGATATTTATTAACTATTTTGTACGATATGACAGATTAAAGGGCATAAAAATTAAAAGTTTGAAAATAGCAAAATTCTTTTTTTCCCACAAACAAACACAAGACACGTTAGAGAAATTTTACCACTATTCACGAAGTACAATATGTCACGAGAAAATCTCAGAATCAGTGGGATCCATTGAAGAGTTATAGAGTTATGACCTCATAAAGTGACAATGGTCAGAATTGTTAAAATTGGCCTGGTCAGGAAGGTGAAAGCAGGCTTTGGGGTGAAGAGGTTAGAATCTACAGCCAATGCTTATTTTAAGTGAAAGGGATCGTGACTTTTGCACGACATGTGGATCAGACAGGGCTGTCATCAGGAATTTCAGGACCCTAGCCCCTTGAGACTGCACCCAGGCTCCACCTCCAAACCTTCCGCAGTACCACCCCCACTCATAGAAAAACTCCACTTCTGCAACACGCCCTCGCCAATCACACGCTACGCTCCTTCTCCCATCATCCCCCTCTCAGCGTCTGATGTCACAGACGTAGACACTGACAGAAGGCACGATGACGTCACTAACCGGCACCCGCTATCGCGAGATGAGCGGGCGCTCAGAGCTGCGGAGGAAGTGAGGTATTTATTTTTTATGGGGGCTGCCTTATACTACAGGATCTGTCTATGGGGGTGCGGCCTTATACTAGAGTCTGCCTATAGGGGTGCTGCCTTATACTACAGGGTCTGCCTATGGGGGTACTGCCTTATACTACAGGGTCTGCCTATAGGGGTTCTGCCTTATACTACAGGGTCTACCTATGGGGGTGCTGCCTTATACTCCAGGGTCTGCCTATAGGGGTGCTGCCTTATACTACAGGGTCTGCCTATAGGGGTGCTGCCTTATACTCCAGGGTCTGCCTTTGGGGGTGCTGCCTTATACTACAGGGTCTGCCTATAGGGGAGCTGCCTTATACTACAAGGTCTGCCTATGGGGGTGCTCTTATACTACAGGGTCTGCCTATGGGTGCTGCCTTATACTACAAGGTCTTCCTATGGGGGTGCATTATACAATATATAGTAGGCATATGGGGAGTGCATTATACTATATGGAGGCTTATGGGGAGTGCATTATACTATATGGAGGCTTATGGGGAGTGCATTATACTATATGGAGGCTTATGGGGATGCATTATACTATATGGAGGCTTATGTGGAGTGCATTATACTACAATTAGGACTATCTGGAGCATTATACTATATGGAGGCTATCTAGGGGGCATCATACAGTGTGGAGATTATAGTGAGGGGGCCATCATACAGTGTGGGGATTACAGTGAAGGGGCCATCGTACAGTGTTGGAGCCAAACAGTTTGAAGGCTACTAAGGGGTCAGTATACTGTGTGGGTGGTACTATACAGTGAGGGGGCATTACACTGTGTATAAGAGAGCATTATACTGTGTATAAGAGAGCATCATGCTGTGTATAGGGGACCTGTACAGGGGGCAGACTCAGGACATTATTAAATTTAAAGTGGGCACTTATTGTTATAGGGGAACTCGGGTTACTGTGACTATCAAAAGGGCATACAGGGAATTACTTTCTAGGGGGCAAAATATGGGCACTTTTCTAGGGCACTTGCACCTGGCATTACTATATTATAGAGGGTTGCTTTAGAATTTAGAAGGCACAGAGAACCACACAGCAGGTGCAGTAATAGGGACACATACGGCAGCAGTGGCTCAGTATTGGGATATCAGCAGGATGAGGAGTTTGTGCAGGTTGGGAATAGATGGTGATGTGGCTGGAATATGAGAAGTGAAATGTCTTTGTTGTATTCTCTGCAGATGAGTCCTGGCTGGAAGTTGTCATGTCGGTCTGGGCCAGAAGGAAAAGATGGGAAAAATGAACGATTTCATCAGAAAGAACGTCAGCGGTAAGTCATTATCTGTAACTGTGCTGTGATCTCTTATATGTTCTGTAGGAATGACCATATGGCGGTAATATCCATATTGGTCTTTATATAGAGACTAGATGGTGGCCCGATTCTAATGCATCGGGTATTCTAGAATATGCATGTCCTCGTAGTATATTGCCCAGCGACGTAGTATATTGCCCAGTCACGTACTATATTGCCCAGCTATGTAGTATATTGCCCAGCCACGTAGTATTTTGCCCAGCGACGTATACAGCACAGAGCATATTGCCCAGCCACGTAGTATATTGCCCAGTTACGTAGTATACAGCACAGAGCCATGTAGTATATTGCACAGCGATGTAGTATACCGCACAGAGCCACATAGTATATTGCCCAGCTACATAGTATATTGCCCAACCACGTATGTCACAGGTTAAAAAATAAACACTCACCTTCCGATCCGAGGGCCCCTTGTAGTTCTGTCACCTGTTCGCCAGCTTCTGGTCCCTCGCGTAGGCCCTGTGATGACGTCGCGGTCACATGACCGTGACGTCATGGAAGGTCCTTCTCACGCAGGACCTGTGATGATGTCACGGTCACATGACCGTGACGTCATGGAAGGTCCTTGTCGCATACCATCCTTAGCACCGGAACGTGCCACCTTGCTGGAGCGGTCACCGGAGCGTCGCGAGGAGCGGGAAAGGCGCTGGAGGGTGAGTGATATTTTTTT
The DNA here is from genome assembly GCF_032444005.1 of Ranitomeya imitator. Lineage (NCBI taxonomy): Eukaryota > Metazoa > Chordata > Amphibia > Anura > Dendrobatidae > Ranitomeya > Ranitomeya imitator. Next base: position 158,945,392 of record NC_091286.1, read on the forward strand.
TATTATTTTTAACATTAGATCTTTTTACTATTGACGCTGCATAGGCAGCATCAATAGTAAAAACTTGGTCACACAGGGTTAACCCCTTCATGACCGGGGGATTTTTCGTTTTTCCGTGTTCGTTTTTCGCTCCCCTCCTTCCCAGAGCCATAACTTTTTTATTTTTCCGTCAATTTGGCCATGTGAGGGCTTATTTTTTGCGGGACGAGTTGTACTTTTGAACGACATCATTGGTTTTAGCATGTCGCGTACTAGAAAACGGGAAAAAAATTCCAAGTGCGGTGAAATTGCAAAAAAAGTGCAATCCCACATTGGTTTTTTGTTTGGCTTTTTTGCTAGGTTCACTAAATGCTAAAAATGACCTGCCATTATGATTCTCCAGGTCATTACGAGTTCATAGACACCAAACATGACTAGGTTATTTTTTATCTAAGTGGTGAAAAAAAATTCCAAACTTTGCTAAAAAAAAAAAAAAAAAAAAATTGCGCCATTTTCCGATACTCGTAGCGTCTCCATTTTTCATCATCTGGGGTCGGTTGAGGGCTTATTTTTTGCGTGCCGAGATGATGTTTTTAATGATAGCATTTCGGTGCAGATACGTTCTTTTGATCGCCCGTTATTGCACTTTAATGCAATGTCGCGACGACCAAAAAAACGTAATTCTGGCGTTTCGAATTTTTTTCCCGCTACGCTGTTTAGCGATCAGGTTAATACTTTTTTTTAATTTATAGATCAGGCGATTCTGAGCACGGCGATACCAAAGATGCGTAGATTTGATATTTTTTTTTTTTATTGATTTATTTTGATTGGGGCGAAAGGGGGGTGATTTAAACTTTTATGTTTTTTTTATTTTTTTCACATTTTTTTAAACTTTTTTTTTTTACTTTTGCTATGCTTCAATAGCCTCCATGAGAGGCTAGAAGCAGGCATAGCACGATCGGCTCTGCTACATAGCAGCGATCTGCTGATCGCTGCTATGTAGCAGAATTGCACGTGTGCTGTGAGCGCCGACCACAGGGTGGCGCTCACAGCGACGGGCAATCAGTAACCATAGAGGTCTGTAGGACCTCTATGGTTACCATTCACAAGCATCGCCGACCCCCGATCATGTGACGGGGGTCGGCGATGACGTCATTTCCGGCCGCCCGGCCGGAAGCGGTAGTTAAATGCCGCTGTCTGCGTTTGACAGCGGCATTTAACTAGTTAATAGGTGCGGGCAGATCGCGATTCTGCCCGCGCCTATTACGGGCACATGTCAGCTGTTCAAAACAGCTGACATGTCCCGGCTTTGGTGCGGGCTCACCGCGGAGCCCTGCATCAAAGCAGGGGAGCCGGCATCGGACGGTATACTACGTCCGATGCCGGTAAGGGGTTAATAGCGGCAGTAACGGAGTGAGTAACCCGCGGCATAACGCGATCCGTTACCGCTGGCGTTAACCCTGTGTGAGCGGTGACTGCGGGGAGTATGGAGCAGGCGCCGGCACTGACTGCAGGGGAGTAGGGAGGGACTAATCGGACTGTGGCTGTCGCTGATTGGTCGCGGCAGCCATGATAGGCAGCTGGCGAGACCAATCAGCGACTTGGATTCCATGACAGACAAAGGCCGCGACCTATGAATATCTGTGACAGACAGACGGAAGTGACCCTTAGACAATTATATAGTAGATTATCTTCAGTAACAGCGCTGTCATCTGCTAAGGTCCTCCTCCACTTTTAGGGTGTGTCACCTAGTTGAAATCAAGGTTACCCAGTTAGGGGTTCACTCAGAAGTTTAGCCCCCCTGAACCAACACCCAACCTACACCTCTGAGTGCAAGGAGGAGATCTGCATAAGCTTCTACTAAAAAGACAGGACATATGGATTATGCACACTCGAGCGCAAGAATCCTCTGGTTTGAATGAAAGATTGGATATGTCCATTTTCCTGTAATAAGCCGGTTTTATTGTGTTTTTGTATTGTTTTCATGCGTTTTCTAATAATAATAATCTATATATATAATTGCCTAAGGGTTTTTCCGTCTCTTTGTCTGTCTGTCTGTCCAGGAAATCCCGCGTCTCTGATTGGTCGAGACCGCCAGGCCTCGACCAATCAGCGACGGGCACAGTATCGCCGTAGAAATCCTGCGTCTTTGATTGGTCGAGGCTGCCAGGCCTCGACCAATCAGCGACGGGCACAGCGACGATGATGCCATAAAGGACGTAGGCATCCCGCCTCTCTGATTGGTCAAGGCCGCCAGGCCTCGACCAATCAGCAACGGGCACAGCGACGATGATGTCATAAAGGACGTAGAAATCCCACGTTTCTGATTCAGCGATGGGCACAGTATCGATGTAGATGTCATAATGGTTGCCATGGCGACGATGATGTCATAAAGGTTGCCTCGACCAATCAGCGACGGGCACAGTCTGCCGCGAATTCTGGAATCATCATTGTCCATATACTACGGGGACATGCATATTCTAGAATACCCGATGCGTTAGAATCGGGCCACAATCTAGTAATAATAATAATCATCTTTATATAGCGCCAACATATGCCGTAGCGCTTTACAGTTTATCAGTTTCAAACACAACAGTCATAAGTAACAATGTTAACAATAGAATAATTAAAGCAAAATAAGACGACCCTGCTCGTGAGAGCTTACAATCTACAATGAGGTGGGGGAGATACAAAGTACAGGAGCTTATTTACAATGATGTATTTACAATGATGGTCCAGCCATCTTCAGGGGGTGGGGGATAGATGGAGTTAGTGAATGGGCTACACACAAACAAAATGATTGATTAGTGAATGTGGTAGGCCGCTCTGAACAAATGTGTTTTGAGGGAGAGCCTAAAACTATGCAAATTGTGGATGGTCCTAATATCTTGGGGTAGACCATTCCAGAGAATTTCTAAATGCATTTTAATTGCTATGTATAGCTGCTGCACATGTTTAAGAACCGGGGGTGTAGTTTAACTGCCGTCCCTCTATTAAGAGGTGATGTCAGTCTCACTCACCTGTGTGACAAGTAGAAGCGCCACTGCAGCGTGAAACGGCTGTCGTCTATTCCACTCCTGCTCCCATCCTCCAGACGCCGATGTTTTAAAGTATTGGAATAAAGAAGATTTTTTTTAACCGGTGCCATCCGTTCCCTTCAATTTTTGTATCCATTGTGGCTATTTTCTTTGGAGTGGCACCCCGGCCCACGGGGCACTTACTGCTGTATATATGCCTGCAGTATCGGTTCACGCCATACCTGTGCACTGAGTGGGCTTCCTCGCTGTGCGGATTTATACTTCGTTGGAGCGATTTTGGACTGATTTACATATCCAGCACGCGTGTGGTGTGCCTGAAGCTTTGCATTTTGTAGCACAGTGCGAATTCAATATCCTGGCTGATGGAGTCAGAAGTTGCTCCGGATACAAATGGCTTACGTGTGGGCAGGGAGGATGTGGCAGCGAATTTTAAGGAGTGTGAACAACACGATGTGCACAAAGGCTTTGGAAAGCAAATTATTCAATCTAACAGAAAAAGAGGTTAGATTGTTTTGGACCAACAACTCTATCAAATCATATTTGGAAGCTGGCAGAGTTCCTCGTGGTCTAAGAATTTTTAAAGAGGCATCGCATTTCAGAGTTGATCCCCAATTTTTGGCTGCGTGGCAAAAAATATTTTTGGAGTGTTCGGAAAAATTGTTGAAATTGGTCTAGGAGTTGATAAAGCCTTTATATCACTAATCCTGTGAGCTGAAGTTAGTGCTACTAGCAAAGAGGTCTTAAGGGATATGATTTTTAAAAGGCTTGTGACAAAGGCTCAAAAAGTGCTTTGGTTAATGCAGAGAGTACTAAGTTTAGATCCTAGGGGGGCATAGTGTGGTGGAAAATGGGTCTAGATCTACTCGAGGCCTTAATAAATCTCGTTACCCAGCGATTTCCTGCTAGGTCACAGTTGTAAAGGGCCCCTAGTGCTGCAACCTGAACTTTAAGTGCGCTTGTTGCTAAACCCTTTTCCACCCCCTTCTGAAGAAACTCTAGAATTTTTTTGATTGGGGTCTTCCCAGCTAGACTGGCACCTGAGACTGACAAAAATCTCCTCCAAACCTTCCCATACGCTCTAGTAGTCACAGGTTTCTTACTTAGAAGAAGAGTGGAAACTAGGTTTGAATATGCAAGTTTTCTATTTGCGGATAATCTGTCGTTCCCTGGGACAGAAGGTTTGGAATGTCTGGGAGAACCCAAGGGTTTGTTATGAACATTATCCTTAGCCACGAAAACCATGCTCTTTTCAGCCAAAATGGGGCTATCATAATCACCCTTGCTCTGTCCTCCCGAATCTTCCTCAGTACTAAGAGAATTAATGCTATTGGGAGAAAAACGTAGGTGAGATGAAAATCCCAGGGAATTGAGAAGGCGTCTATGGTCACTGGATTCCCCCATGAGTCGATTGAACAGAAGGCGTGTGTCTTCCGGTTTAGACTGTCTGCCAACAAGTCTATCTCCAGGAGACCCCAAAGCTCTACTATGTGGTTGAATACATCCTGGTTTAATTCCCACTCCCTCTGCCTCAGCTGTGTTAGACTTAAGGCCCCTTCACATTAAGCGACGCTGCAGCGATACCGACAACGATCCGGCTCGCTGCAGCGTCGCTGTTTGGTCGCTGGAGAGCTGTCACACAGACAGCTCTCCAGCGACCAACGATCCTGAAGTCCCCGGGTAACCAGGGTAAACATCGGGTAACTAAGCGCAGGGCCGCGCTTAGTAACCCGATGTTTACCCTGGTTACCAGCGTGAAAGTAAAAAAAACAAACACTACATACTTACCTACCGCTGTCTGTCCCCGGCGCTCAGCTTCTCTGCACTCCTCCTGTACTGGCTGTGAGCACAGCGGCCGGAAAGCAGAGCGGTGACGTCACCGCTCTGCTTTCCGGCTGACCGACGCTCACAGCCAGTACAGGAGGAGTGCAGAGCACAGCGCCGGGGACAGACAGCGGTAGGTAAGTATGTAGTGTTTGTTTTTTTTACTTTTACGCTGGTAACCAGGGTAAACATCGGGTTACTAAGTGCGGCCCTGCGCTTAGTTACCCGATGTTTACCCTGGCTACCAGTGAAGACATCGCTGGATCGGTGTCACACACGCCGATCCAGCGATGTCCACGGGAGATCCAGCGACGAAATAAAGTTCTGGACTTTGTTCAGCGACCAAAGATCTCCCAGCAGGCGCCTGATCGTTGGTCGCTGTCACACATAACGATTTCCTTAACGATATCGTTGCTACGTCACAAAAAGCAACGATAGCGTTAACGATATCGTTATGTGTGAAGGTACCTTTAAAAAATCTGTGGCCCGATTTTCCGTGCCTTTGATGAGAAGAGCTGATAATGAAGCTAGATTAGTCTCTGCTAACAGCAGGATGGATTTTGTTACGTCCATCAATGCTCGAGACCTGGTGCCCCCTTGGTGAAAAATTGGTGGTCAAACATGCCACCACCACCTTGTTGTCTAATAACACCGTTACATGATGGGATTGAAGGGAGTCTAGAAAGTGGCTGATAGCATATTTCGCTGCCAGTTCTTTCATGTTTGAGGAACCAATTTTCTGCTCTTCTGACCAAGGACCTTGAGCAGTCTGTCCAGATGCACCCCCCAGCCCCAGGGGCTTGCGTCTGTGGTTAGTGTTATAGATATTGGCCACACCCACGGGACACCCCTGGCTAGGTTGTCTGGATTCACCCACCAAGCTAGGGAACGTATTGTTTTTGATTTGATTTAAGTGCTTTTCTAAATCTCCCTTTAAACGAGACTCTGCCTCTAGTATCTCCCACTGAAGGTCCCTGGTATGACTTTGGGCCCATCGGACGGCTGGAATACAGGCTGTCTGATCCTATTATGGATATTGCTTTGCGCAAGGTGATGACCAGGGATTCCCTCAGTTGTACTACCAGCTGCGTTTGAAATGTTCCCCCCTGGGAGACGGCATTCTTGTCTGTTTGAGTCTATCATTATTCCTAGGTACTGCTGTACTTGGGTTGGAATGATCCTGGACTTTGCTAGGTTTAACAGCCATCCTAGGTTTGTCAGGGATGTCATCACTTTGGCCAGCTGTTGACTGCAATGGTGAGAGGATTCGCCAATCACCAGGAGGTCGTCCAGATATGGAACTCTCAGAATATTTTGTTCTCTTATGTGAGCCATGACCTCCGCAATTAGATTTGTAAACACCCTCGGGGCTATGGCTAGGCGGAGGGCCCTGAATTGGTAATGTTTTAACTCCCCTTGCATCGTTACTGCCTCCCTGAGGAATCTCTGATCTAAGTGGATGGGCACATGGTAATATGCGTCTTTTAAATTGATGACAGTCATGAAACAAGACGGATAAAGCGTTCTCACACATGTCTTTATTGTCTCCATTTTGAATGTTTGAGTCACTAGATATTTTAGTTTTTTCAAATTTATAATTGTTCTGTAAGTTCCATCCGATTTTGTCCGAAGAAATAGAGGGGAGTAAAATCCCATGCCTTTCTCCCAGTCTGGGACTTCTTGCAGGAAGTTCTTTGCTAAAAGACTCTGTATTTCTTTTTGGAGGCCAAGTTGCTTGGCTTCTACTTTCCTTTGAGAGGTTATGACAAAGTGACGGGATGGGATAGTATGGAACTTCAGCTTTAGACCGGTTATTATATTTAAGATCCATGCACTCCCCGATATTTTTTCCCAAGCAGGAAGAAACACGGGTATTACTTACCTGGTAATGTGTTTTTTCATGAGACATGACGGCACCACGAGAGAGGGGATCCGCCCATCAAGGACAGGAAACATTCAAGATAAAAGGGGCGGCTCTTCTCTCCACATCAGTTGTTTTACAGAGTATGAGAGGAATTCCGCCGGTTAGTGTACACATAAATAATACATCCTATACGGTTCTATTCATCGACACCCAAGGGAGTGTATAATACAAATAATGATAATAATGCACCCAACTAATGACGTGATCAAAAGGGTGGGAATATAAGGGTGCCGTCATGTCTCATGGAAAAACACATTACCAGGTAAGTAATACCCGTGTTTTTCCATAATACATAACGGCACCACGAGAGGGTTACAGAGATTTGTATTCTCTTTTAGGGAGGGATCACTGCTTGTAACACTCTTCTCCCAAATGTGAGATCAGAGGTAGCAGATAGGTCTAACCTATAATGTTTAAAAAATGTAGACGGAGAAGACCAAGTGGCCGCCTTACAGATTTGGTCAATGGTAGCATCTGCTCTCTCTGCCCACGACGTCCCCATGGCCCTCGTGGAGTGTGCTTTCAGACCCTGGGGAACAACCCTGCCTGCACTACTATACGCTAGAATAATGGCCTCTCTCACCCATCTAGCGATAGTTTGTTTTGAGGCTTTAAGGCCTTTCCTTGATCCCTGGAATGAAACAAATAAAGCCCTCTGTTTCCTCCAGGATCTTGTCATCTCTAAATATTGTAGGATACATCTCCTGACATCAGGGCAATGGAGTCTCTCCTCTTTCTTGCTACTAGGATTGGGACAGAAAGAGGGTAGGGTTATATCCTGAGCCCTATGGAATCTCGATACCACTTTAGGGAGATATGCCGGATCTAATTTTAATACAACCCTATCGTCCATAATTTGTGTGTAAGGGGGGTCAGCTGACAACGCGTGTAAATCTCCAACCCTACGGGCCGATGTAAATGCCACTAACAAAGCTGTTTTTAATGTTAGTACTTTATATGAAGTTGTATTTAATGGTTCAAAGGGGCTTTCTGTCAAAGCTGTCAACACTAAATTTAGATCCCATGGTGGAGGAGTAGGGGATGGAACAGAGTCAGCTCTACTACAGGCTCGGATAAACCTCATCACCTATCTATTGCTTGCCAGGTCACAGTTGAATAAGGCTGCTAAAGCTGAAATGTGTACTTTGAGGGTACTAACAGCTAATCCCAGATCTAAGCCCTTTTGCAGGAACTCCAGTTTTGCCACTATCGGGACCTCCCCTTCCCGTATTGGCCCTGAGCTGGACAGGAATTTCTTCCATATTGTCCCATAGATCTTGGTCGTTACTGGTTTTCTGCTACTGAGCAAGGTGGATATTAAACCAGCTGAGAACCCTTCTTTCTCTAACAACGACCGTTCAAATTCCAGGCTGTCAAATGTAGCCCGGAATTCTGCAGGTGGTTGGAGGGACCCTGTGTTAGAAGGTCCTGGTCTTCCGGGAGTACCCACGGGTCCGTCACTGACATCACTCTCAGCCAGTAAAACCATGGTCTTTTCGGCCAGAAGGGAGCTATTACAATCACTCTGGCCTTTTCCTCCCTGATCTTCTTCAGAACTGCTGGAATTCGACATATCGGTGGGAAGGCATACATGAGTCCTGACGTCCATTCTATGCTGAAGGCATCTACTGCCAACGGCCTGTCTGCTGGGTTCAGGGAGAACTTTTGAACTTTTTTGTTGGCTTTTGAGGCAAAGAGGTCTACATTGGGTCTTCCCCACATGTGCACTATCCGTTGAAAAATTGACTTTTTTAGGGACCATTCCCCTTGCCTTAAGTGGTTCCTGCTTAGAAAGTCTGCCTTTATGTTGTCCACACCTCGAATATGCAGGGCCGATAATGAAAGGAAATGCCTTTCGGCTGGAGTCATGAGTCTCTTGGTTATGTGCATCAGTGACCGAGAACGGGTGCCCCCCTGGTGGTTCACGTATGCGACCGCTGTTCGGTTGTCTGATAGGACTCTCACATGATGCCCTGTCAAGTGTGGAAGTAACCTCCTTAGCGCTTTTTCGATTGCTAGGAGTTCCCACTCGTTTGAGGATTGATTTTTCTTCTCTTGAGCCCAGGGGTCTTGGACCCATAGTGTGTCTGAGTGAGCTCCCCACCCCCATGGACTGGCGTCCGTTGTGATTACTTTGGAGGCTGTGTATGTCCAGGGAACTCCTCTCAGAGATGACTATCTGTAACCACCATCTGAGTGATTGGAGTACAGAGAGCGGGAGAATGAGCTTCTGCTCTAGCTGCCCTGAAGTTCCAGGTCGTTCTGCAGCACACACCATTGCAGTTCTCTTGCATGGAACTGTTCCCATTTTACTGCCGGTATGCAGGAGGTTAGGGACCCCAACACAGACATGGCTCTTCTTAAAGTCACCTCTGGTTTTTTTAATGTCGTCATAATCATTTGTTTGATTTTTCCCTTTTTCCTCTGGGAGGCGACACTACTGCGCCACGGAGAGTACTGTGATCCCTAGGAAATTCTGGACCATTGCTGGCTCTAGTTTGGATTTTTTGAGGTTCAGATGCCATCCTAGTGTCTGTACAGTGTCCATCACTATTCTGACCTGCTCCTGACAAGTGAGAAAAGTTTTTCCCCACTATCAGGAAGTCGTCTAATTAGGGTATTATCAGAGTGTCTTTTTCTCTGAGATGTGCTGTGACCTCTGCAATCAGTTTTGTAAATACCCGTGGGGCTGTTGCTATCCCAAAGGGCAGAGCCCTGTACTGAAAGTGATGCAACTGGGACCCCATCTGAACTGCCACTCTGAGAAACTGACGATCTTGTTGTCTGATTGGGACGTGATAGTAAGCGTCTTTTAGGTCTAGGACGGACATGTAACACTGAGGATATAGAAGTTTCACCGCTGATTTTATTGTTTCCATCTTGAAAGATGGAATTATTAGGTATTTGTTGAGGCCTTTTAAATTTATTATTGTCCTGTCTCGGTCTCTAAACTGCTGTCTTCAGAACTTTTGGCCTCTATGAAAGGAGTGCCGAAAGGACTGAAATGGCTGCTTTGGAAAGTTTTTCTTTTTGTCACCGGCTTTTTCCAACACCTCGTCTAATGCCGGTCCAAACAGGAAGTTCCCCTCACATGGCAAAGAGCAAAGTTTCATCTTTGCCTGTGTATCTCCTGGCCAGCATTTAAGCCATACCGCACAACGTCCTGTGTTGGCTAAAGCTGCTGACTTTGCTGCCAGTCTAGCCGAGTCTGCTGACGCCTCAGCTAGAAATACTGCCGCTGCTCTCATGGCCGGTATTGCCTCTAGGATAGTCTCTCTGGGAACTTTTTGTTCTACCTGATCTTCCAGGTTATCTATCCAGATTTTCAGGGATCTGGCTACACCTTTCTAGCCAGAGGTTCTTTTAGAGAAGCTAGATCCTCGAATGGCAGGGAGGATTTTCTGGCAACTTTTGAAATTGCCACATCAATTTTTGGGGCTCTATCCCAAGATGAGGACGCCTCCTCCTCAAAAGGATATCTTTTCTTTAGGGAGGTGGTTATTTGGGACCTTTTTTTCCGCTTTTTGCCATTCCCTTTTAATCAGTTCTTGTAGCTGTTCATTAATAGGGAATGACCTCCTTTTTTTCTTTTGTAGACCACTGAACATTAGGTCTTGGGCTCTTTTTTGCCTTCTGTTCTACCAGCCCCATGGTAGAGTGAACAGCTTTTATAAGCTTATCCGTAGCCTCCGCTGGAAATGCATCTTCCTCCTCTGAGCTACTATCTGAGCAGCAGGCTGTATCTGAGTCCTCCTCTGACTCCGAGGAATCCCTTTGGGATGCTACTAAGGGGCTGGATCTGTCCCTAGACTTGGTATGTGTCGGCTGTCTGAAACGCTTTTAGACCTAGAGACCTCTGACTGGATCAGAGATCTTATGCTCTCCGTAAAGGAGGGTGTTTCCTCCGCCACGGTCTTGTTGATACACTCCTGACACAGTCTTTTATCCCAAGATGTCTTTAAAGGCTTTTTACATAAGGGACATTCCTTATTTTTAGCTTTTGCCTTATATTTTTTGGGGACCTCCTATACTCCACTCCCCAAATGTATGTAAGAAAAGGAGGGGAGAGACGGAGTTAAGAGAAAAGAACAGACATTAGTGTGCTGGACTTTCTCGCAGATCACTCACCACTCGGACGCTTTCAAAGTACGGGTACCGGATACGGAGGTTGACTGGTTTTCTCTGTGTCTTCCAATGAGACCAGGGACCCCTCCTTGGTATGGCGATCCGTCCGTACACTGTCCGAGCGGCTTCTGCTGCTGCCATGGCGTATCTGGCTCTTCTCACTTGAGCAAGATCGCCTGCCTGGCTGATCGTGCCTGCACCACTTCCGATGTTCATAGATGCAATCAATCACCTGGTTGATCCTGCATCTGCCGGCCGCTAGCGCAACGCTTGCGCTGTATAACTATGCCAGAGCGCGCACCTGGCAACCACTTCCGGTGCGCGCTATTTGATCCACCATTCACCTGGTTGATCTGGTCTCTGAGTGCTGCCGCCGGGTCCTGCGCGTGCACACGGCCGTTATTTCCGATGCACGCTCCTTCAGCGCCCATGCGCGCTTTACTTCCAGGCGCGCACCCGGCCTTTACTTCCGGTGCGCGCCGAAGTTTCTGGCCCCCCTGCCCGCATCAAACGTTCTGCCGGGTATTGTGCACACCTCCATTTCCGGGTACCCGGCGCTGGCTGGAGGGAGGCTTGCAGAGCCTCAGCTTACCCTCAGCGTCCCTCAACGCTGCCAGACACTGCTTCATACTTCTCAGGTACCGACCAGGAAGGAAGGAGGGGGAGGAGGGAGAGACCTGCTCTTAATTCTTGACAGGGAGGCCCCCCAACCTCTGAGGAGACTTACTCAGCCCGGGCACAGATTTGCCTTACGGGCTGCATGGCCACCTTTGATCAACAGGGGGGGCACCATGTAGTGACCCCCGAGGATAGCAGGATTTTTAATCAATAGGGAGGAAACACTATCTGCGGCCCCCGAGGATAATTTTCTACCCGGGCATTGCCTCACGGGGTATGTCCATGCTTCGCTCGGGGGCATGGAATACACGACCCCTGAGGCGACTACCGGTACCTGGTGACGGGTGCAGCAGACCAGCGCCTGCCCAAATCCACCCGACCCAGGCATCCTCTTCTGTCTTCATCAGAAGTCTTCATCTTGAGGGTTCCCCGTCAAGGACAGGAAACCAACTGATATGGAGAGAGGAGCCGCCCCTTTTATCTTGAAGGTTTCCTGTCCTTGATGGGCGGATCCCTTCTCTCGTGGTGCCGTCATGTATGATGGAAAAAGTAGGCCAATCTCCCTATCCATATCCATGATGACAATTCAGGGTATAGAACAGGTAAAATATTGCAGCGAGGAGGAGATATAAAGAGACGACTTCTCACTAGGGAAGCTTTTTGGATATACAACCTCCAAACCAGATATCCGCATGGCCTCAATAGAAAAAATGAAATTATGTATCGTTATTGCTAGATATTTATCAATTGCATTATATAATCCTTTTCTGTTTTATCATTGTAATTTAAAGTTTTGTTCAATTTTAATTAAAAGCAACCTGTATAGTTGCGGAGAGGAAGTTTTGTTCAGGACCTGCGGTAACAGTCAGGTGACTAGAACTGCTTATGGGATTGGTCCATGAACACTAGAAAGGAATCATTGTGGCTCACATATAACTATGCATTAAGATCGGACTACATCGAAACATGTCGCACTAACTCTTGTACTGAAGTATTCACATGTATGCAAGGATTTACCAACATGGAATAATTTTAATGGACTAATAAAGAATTGGAATTTTATGGAGCTGGAACGCCCTTCTTTCTGCTGCAATCTCCCTCCCACCTGGGGCACATCTTCATTGGGGTGTTTTTTGTTGTCGGGTTTGATGAACATGAACCCTTTCCCTCTAAATATTTTAGCCTCCCTTCCATCCTTTTGACCTTTAGGGGGCTTTCTGCGTATCAATTTCCTGCTCCGAAAGGGTCGTCTATAGGACTGGTTGGGAATCCCCAGGAAGGCTTTTTTTCTTATCCCCTGCTTTATCAAAAATGTCACCGAGGACCTTTTTGTCTGGCCTTTTCCATTCCTTTTTAATTAGGGATTGTATTTTCTCATTTAATGGGAACGCTCTTCATTTCCTCTGCTCTAGTACGCTAAACAATGTCCTGCACCGTTCTTTTGGGCCGGGACTCTACCAGCCCCATAGTTGTTCTAACAACTTTTACTAAGGCATCAGTTTCGTCAATAGGGAAGCAATGGCAACCCCCCTCCGAGGACGAAGGTGAAGAGATGGAGCTATTGGAACTGGAACGGTCGCTGTCTTCCTCGCTGGTACTCGATTCCAGGGATGTGTCTGAATTTGCGCTTTTTTTTTAAACTTTTAATAACTTTAATCGCATCTTCCACCTGGTTTTTGATCAGTTTTTTTTTTTTTTACGGTATGTTCTATACAAGTTGTACAGAGCTTTTTCACCCATCTATCGTGCAGATTGCGCATACTCTGTGCATTTCTTTCCTTAAGAAGACACAACAAACCCTATTTAGAAGATGAACTTTCACGAAGGTCACTTACCCTCCTGCTGCAAGGGGGATACCGGTTCTGGCGTAGGAGTGGTTTCCACGACTTGAAACGCTGATGGCCTTTTGGATTCACTAGAGCCTCTGCTGCGCTGCGATCCCGAACTGACGCTGGGAAGAGACATCTCCTTGTTGCTGTCGCCGCTGCAAGTGATGGCGCTGAGGCTTCTTTGGAGCGCAATGCAGGGTCTGCTCTATCGGTTGCTCCTGGTCACTCATAGAAGATCCGGTGCTCGATTTCACTATTTGCTGTCTTAAATATCTTCTCCCTGCGGGCGGCGCGCCGCAGCACCGATTACCCAGTAATGCAGCAAGCCGCCCTGGAAACACCTCCCCGCACTTGCGCACTCTGGATTTCCCAGAGATGCTTTACAGCCGGCGGGCGCACGTGCGGCTCACTTCTCCAGCGTCCAGCCTCCAGGAGGGAGCGTCGGAAGCAGCGGCCGCCCCAATTAGCAGCGCCACCACCATCCTCTCCTGGGCCACAGGTTGACCGGCGGTGTAACACCAGGGGACCGCCGCCACCTATTACCGGCCGTAGGAATCCACAGGGAGAGGCAGACTGGATCCTGCTTCACTGGAGACCCTGGAACCGTGGCGTTTTGGGGAGAGAGGAAGACCACCATGCCCGAGGCAGGGCTCCCCGCTGCCTAGATCGGTCAGATGGACCTTCGGCATCCCACGACGACTCATCAATCAGGTCTGCTGTAGGTTCCCTGTCAGGGACAGGAAACCAAACTGATGTGGGAGAGAGGTACCGCCTTTTTTCACCTGTAGGTTTCCTGTCCCTGAGGGCGGATCCCTCTCTCTCCATGGTGCCGTCATGGGGGAAAGAGAAAAACAATAATATTCCCATAAGTGCCATTATACACAGGAGCTCTGCACATAGCATAGTGTCAGTGCACAGGTAATACAGGAACATACTCAGAAGCTCTGTATATAGCTTAGTGTGATCTGATTCTCCTGCATGAGAGAATAGGAGCACATTGAGAAGGCTCTCCATTGTCGGAGGCCGTGGAAATCGGACTGCACTCAAATGACAGCCGAGTGCAGGCCAATGTTTCACACGCATCCATAAACCTCAGCGGATGCGTGTGATTCGAATTCCTGAGCAACACAGCATAATGTGTTTTTTTTTCCCATAGAGCAATTTCGGTCTGCAGAAAAAAAAAAAATTGCAGATGTGCGCTGCCGCATAGTATAACATTGGTCCGAGTGCTGTGAGATAAAACCATCATAGCACTCATCCGTGTTATAAGCTCGTGAGAGCAGGGCCTAAGAGCCTTTATTCACCCTGCAGATCTTCTCCAATTAGCCTCCCAGGCTGGAGTCCGGCCTCAATGATATATAGATATATCCACTGAGCTATAAGGCAAAAAGACGGACGGCACCGCCAGTGCTGCTGATTCCTGTGCTGTCAATGTCATACCACACTTCAGGCTTAGCCTTAGGAGAGATAGATACACACAGAGCATAATGTGCGTTTGGTACATGACATCTCTGTAAGGTGAATCTACTTCTCAGCTATAAATCCTGATGAGCAGAGTCATGGTGACCCTTCTCCCACACCCCCTTCCTTCCCATGCAGAGAAGGATAATACTGGCTGTGACCCATCTGCCCCCAGACTGGACACAGCAGCTCAATTCTGAAGTTTTTCAGAGCAGTTTGGAAGTGGAAATGACACCTATGGGAATCTTGAGGGCAGGGCTGCTGTGTCCTGCCAGGAGTCAGATTTGGTTCAGCCAGCCCTATGCTTCTCTGCAAGAGGTCTCCAGCACAGACCTCTGCTCTCATCAGGATGTACAGCTGACATAAAACAGGGGTCAGGACAGAACTGTGAGCCGGCTGCTGTGCTGATAGAATGGCTAATGCAGTCACTGAGCACACCAGCTGACACCCTAACGCTGCAGGTCTGGACTGGAGCCTGTGAGGACACCATCCATACACTACCAGCACAGGCTAAAGGTACCTTCACACTGATCAACTTTCCAACGATCACGACCAGCGATACAACCTGGCCATGATCGTTGGAAAGTCCTTGTGTCACACAGACAGCTCTCCAGCGACCAACGATGCCGAAGTCCCTGGGTAACCAGGGAAAACATTGGGTTACTAAGCGCAGGGCCGCGCTTAGTAACCCGATATTTACCCTGGTTACCATTGTAAAAGTAAAAAAAAACAAAAACACTATATACTCACATTCTGGTGTCTGTCACGTCCCGCACTGACTGAGCGCCGGCCGGCCGTAAAGCAGAGCACAGCGGTGACGTCACTCAGTCAGTGCGGGAAGCTGAAGGCGAGGGACGTGACAGACACCAGAATGTGAGTATATAGTGTTTTGGTTTTTTTTTACATTTACAATGGTAACCAGGGTAAATATCGGGTTACTAAGTGCGGCCCTGTGCTTAGTAACCCGATATTTATCCTGGTTACCAGTGAACACATCGCTGGATCGGCGTTACACACGCCGATCCAGCGATGACAGCGGGTGATCCAGCGACGAAATAAAGTTCTGGCCTTCTAGCTCTGACCAGCGATGTCACAGGAGGATCCAGATCGCTGCTGCGTGTCAAACACAACGAGATCGTTATCCAGGACGCTGCAATGTCACGGATCGCTGTCGTTATCGTTCAAAAGTTGCTGAATGTGACGGTACCTTTAGACACTCACCCGATGCTGCACTGCTCAATGACGACTGAGGATAATACTGCATGAGTGTGGGCTGAGTGGGGATCGGATGGTGGGGTCCCACCCTCCTGTGGCTCAGCACTGGCTCCTCTGTCACAATGACGCTCCTCCTCCTGGTCCCTCCACACAGCGCTCCCGTTCATAAAAACCAGGATGCCAGGCCCCCCCAGCTCACGGGCCCCATAAACTAGTGAAGGTAGTAATGCTCCGATGGCAGCCATGGGATCATAAGAGTAAAGCCACCACACCCAACCTTCCCTTTCATTAAAGATCAGATCTATGGGACAGACAATAGAAGTCCCGGAGAATCACCCTCCGGCGCTTAACAGCTCATTACCCATTAAAATATGGATTACTATTTTACTCTTGAATAGGAAGTCGAATCACAGATATCAAGGTATCATTTTATTTAACAATCTGTGACTTACATGCCCATATAGACAGCCTACAAGTGTTGACTGTTCTGACATATGCCCTGTAAGAAGATCTGATTTACAGTAAGCTGGTTTGTAAGAACCTCACCTCTTTTGTACTGGTTCAATGCATCACTAAGCCACAAGTACGGTTTGACATTTTCTATTTATGAGTATACATTATTTTAAAAAGCTTTATTTTGTTTGTCACCTTTGACAATCTGATCAGAAATGCACAAGAGAAATACAATTTAAAAAGTGAAATAAAAACAAAACAAAAAAAAAAGTCCACAATGATTGAAGGTCACAGATGTGTGAGGTTCCTAAAAGTCATTGATATTCATGACAAAGATGACAATCAAAGTAATGTCCATTAGGTTCGCTCCTCAAACTGGGTCTTGTTTTTTAACAAGTAAGCTGCAAGGAATTCTATTGGATTAGGAGGCCTGAAAAAGAAAATAGAAATCATTAGATACAAATTTAAAAATTATGAAATCCAAAGGCTCCAACATAAACCATTTATACAAGGTTTAAAAAACAAAAAAAAAAAAAACACACAAAACAAAAACAAAAAACAAACAAAAAATCAAATATCTGCTGCAATTTGGACAAAAACATTTTTTTTGTACAAGGCTAAAGATATTTTATAATTCTGATTACTGCCTTTATTACCATATTTTCACCTGTAGATTTAGGGGTATTTTGCAGGTAAATAGCATATCTGGACTTGACCGGACACACATTCTTACGATTATAAGGTATCGGGCTGTTCAGTGTACTTTGACAGTATAAAAAAAATAAAATAAACCTACAAGCGAATGGCTTAATTTAAAGGCACTTCCCAAAATGGTAATAGATCCAAACAGAACAAGGAAGCATAAGCCAAAAAAGTTAAATTAAATCATCTTTAAACAGAAAATCTAAAATGAAGTAAAAATGGAGATACAAATACAAAAGTAACTGCCTAATCGGGTGGTAGACCCATATATAACTAGGCCAGTGTCATCATGCAAAGCTTCAGTTAGGGTGGTTTCACACTTGCGTTTTTGTCTGCAGCGTTTTTTACAAAAAAAACGCATGCGTTTTTTCCCCCTATATTTAACATTGAAAACGCATGCGTTTTTAGGTGTACGCGTTTGCACGCGTTTGTGAACGCATGCGTTTTTTAACTGCATGCTTTCATTTTATAAAATGCAACTTGTAGTATTTTGAGGGGCGTTTTTTTTTACCAAAAAAACGCATGCGTTTACATGCGTTTTTTTTTTTTGACCAAAAAATGCATTGGAGTCAATGGGGACGCATGCGTTTTTTTGGACATGCGTTTGCATGCGTTTTTTTGACACCATTGAATTAACTGTAGATAAGGATGTCTAGACACTGATAAGCCTCCCCCATAGCAGCAGGGTTATAAAAGGAAGGTTGGGGGAAGTTTCTGGTCACTTCTCATCAGACTCCAAAGAAGACAGCACCCTGCCCGGACGCATTGTTGGACAAGACACAGAGCAATGTGAGTATGAATGAATGTAATGCATTCATTTTCAATTTTTTGGATCTACATGTCCTAATTTCTTCTATTTTTTTCTTTCAACACGCATCAGAATGTCTTCTCCGGTTTCCTCGTCTGATGAGGAGTTCCAGCCACGTCAATCAGAAGTGGATCACGTGAGCGAGGTAAGTTTTTTGTCCGTCAGCTTTTTTTTTTTTTTATTTTATAGAGCACTTCAACTGAGGGACAGAGAGGTACTGAGCAGCGGAGTCAAGGTCCAGGTGGAAGACGGCAGCGGGTATGTATACCAGGCAGACTGTCCTTATTGTAATATTCTTTTAACTTCCTTTCTGTACCCTTGTTTTTCTTTACATTTTTCTTGTATCATCCTTTTCTGAAAGTTGTCTTTCATATTCCTGCCCTTTCTCATCTTCGTGTCTTATTTTTTCCAAATGTGGTTGACAAACTTAAATGATTTTCTTTTAATTTTAGGTTTCACAACGGGACGACGACCGGATTGATAATGACCTGCTGATCAGTCTGGTCCAGGAGCGAGTCCCGTTGTGGGACAGCCGGGATCAACAGCACGCAGTCAATAGTGTTCTCCGTCGTTTGTGGAGTGAGGTGGCCCAAGCGTTGTGGGATGGCTGGGAGAATTCCCCGCCACGGGTCCGTAATGCATTTGGTAAGTATTGCACGGTAGTGTGAAGCAACAGACCTTGGCCATGCTCTCTTGACTGTGTGTGATGAAAGAAACTTTTCGTAGTTTCTGTCATCACACCCAGTCACGAGAGCACGGGCAAAAGTCCTTATTCTGACCATTATATTTTATTGTTATTTCACAGTGGACACAGTAAGGACACGTTGGCGTTCCATGAAGGACCGCTTCAACAAGGACCTGCGTGCAGAGAAGAGTGCAGCTAGTGGTTCCGGAGCAAGGCACCGGCTCTACAAATACCACCGTGTGTTGGCCTTCCTGAGACCGGTCCTTCTCATGAGAACGCAAGTATTTCTCACATGCCTCCGGTTGTACTGCATTGATATAATCTGTCATTTTTAATTCCACAGGATGTACCGTCTTGTTCTAGATTGGTATTAATTTTCTGTTTTCTTTTTTCACAGCACACACTGTACGACTGTCGCCACAGGTTCTGGAGCGGTCCTTCAGCCGGCAGCCACGGACCCGTCCCAGCCATCCAGCAGCGCAGCACCAGGTGGGTCTTCCACACTCACTGGAGACCAGGGGGCTGGCCCATCAGGTCTTCCCCTTTCGCAGTCCTCTTTCGCTGCACCCATTTTTGCGGGCTCATCCCGGCAGCGACAGAGGGCTTCGGGTAGGTCCCTCATGCCCGAGTTTTTGCACTTGAGCTCGGTTTTACACAAAGCTATCAAGGCTTTAGGTGACAGAATGGATGTGTCCCATAACCTGTTAGAGTGCCGCATCCAGGATGTCGCCAAAAGCGTTGATCAAGTGAAAGCCGACCTCCAGAAGCCAGCTCATCATTTTTTTAATCAAATCGAACAGGGCATGTCGGAACACCTTAGCCCTGATCTCCAGCTGAGTGTGATGCAGGCCTGCAATGTTGCTTTTGTGCAGGCTATGCAGCAGAGTCAGAGTCGTAATGTGGCGGCATATCCAACTGTGCCGTCACTGTCACAAGTAAACACTATTCCTACCTCTGCTGCATACCACTGCACGGCCACCTCTATTCCCTCTACAGGTGTACTCCACTACAGCGCCAACACGATGACGAGTGCTGTTGGACATCCCACCGCCACCACCGTGACGACCGCAGCTCCGGCTTGGACCTCCTCCGCTGACACCACGATGACGCAGGACCCTGGCGTGGCTTATCGTCCCGGCACCCTCCCGATGCAGCAGGACCAATCCATGCAATATCGGACCGGCCCACCCCCGATGCAGCAGGACCGAGGCCTGGCATATCGGACCGGACCCACCCCGATGCAGCAGGACCGAGGCCTGGCATATCGGACCGGACTCACCCCGATGCAGCAGGACCGAGGCGTTGCTTTCCGGGCAGGACACCCCCCGATGCAGCAGGACCCATCCATGGCGTATCGCACCGGGCCCCCCATGATGCAGCACGACCAAGCCATACCTTTCCGGACAGGACCCACCCCGATGCAGCAGGACCCATCCATGGCTTTATTTCCCCCCCCCCCCCAACGATGCACCAGGACCCTGGGAGGGTGTTATGTTCCCCCCCCCCCCCCAACGAGGCACCAGGATCCTGGGAGGGTTTTTGTTCCCCCCCCCCAACGAGGCACCAGGACCCAGGCGGGACTTTATCTTTCCCCCCATTGGACTCAGACATTGCCGAGCGCTCCACAATGGAGACTGACTGTGTAATTGTGGAGCCGGGTCCTGACGTGCCTCCCGCCCACACTTTACAACCTAGCCCAAGAAGACTTCCCCCAACCCGGAAAACGCATAAAAAACAAAAAACTTTGATTATTCCTCCCCCATCACCTACCAATGTGTCTCAGCCTTCCAGTGTGTCTCAAGCCCCTCATGTTTTAAGCCCCATCCCCGAACTTCCAGACCCTTCAAGTTTTCTTGCCCATTCTCCTGCCACCTCTGCCTCCTCCACGGTGAGCCAGGCTTCAGTTCTGAATACCCCCCAGTTACGTCACTCAACCCCAAGCCGGCGTGGTTCAACCCGGCGCGGTACCAAAAAATAAATTTGTTTTGTTTTTCCTCAATAAAAAAAAAAGTTTATTTGCAACAATTATGTTTGGTTTATTGTGTCTTTCACCGCTCTCAATACACACCAGTAAACTTCGTCAAACACTTATTCTTTTGGCCTACACATATCTCCAGTAGTATAAAATACCAGACAACATCTATATGTGTTTCTTTAGTATACAGATATGAGTTGGCCAAAAAAATAGTAGTTATTTCCATACTCTTATTTTTAATTTTTAACTAGTGTAGTGTCACTGTACAAAGAGAAAGTGGTGGCAATCAAGTTCAGAACTCAACTGAACCGGTCAGATGTCAAAATAGACACCTGACCTGTTTAGTTGATTACTGACTTGTATATTCACCATATTCTATATAGCACATTATGTGAAAATGTTTGTCAAATTGATGGGACAAGGGTTGGCACACGCTAACTATCTATCCTCACCTGGGCAGGTGTAGAATTTTGAATTCATGATCATGTATATGTTCATCATGAATTCATTATTTCTTACACTTGACTTGACGGGTATAGAGAGCGTGCCAGTCTTGACGCAATGACGTCAAGAAGATTACCAATAAATAAATTTAAATCTGGTTACATTATTATAAGTATGCGTGTTTATATCATTCTTTGTAAACCAAAATAGGGAGTGCAACAGAGGTCAATTATGATTAAAAAAATCTAATTATTACCTCATCAACTATCACCCACTCCTGGTTTTGGATTACAAATTATGATATACATATCTACTGCCCATCTTTGTTCAACCTTTTGTTTAGAGAGGAAAAAGACAGGAGACCTGGTGAACACAAAAAAGTTTATTAATTAGAAAAATTTGTATCAGTATTTAATAATTGGTAAACATTAACATACAACAGGACATTTAAACAACATTGTCCTGCCATGAAACCCGTCCAATATCGGACACAAAATAGGCCGCAAATTGGTCCCGCATAAGACCAACGGCTGCAGTTGACCGCATCGGGTGATGCTGAAAATCTGGCAATGGGTGTGAAACTGGTTCATCAAGTTCAATGTGGGGTCGCTCCTTAGCCATTATATAATTGTGTAGAACCACACAGGCTTTGACCACCTCGTCCACTGTTTCCACTTTTAGATTGATGGCTGTTGCAAGAATGCGCCATTTAGCAACCAGAATGCCAAAGCTGCACTCTACGGTTCTTCTGGCCCTGGTCAGTCTGTAGTTGAATATTCTGCGTGTGTGGTCCAAGTCCCTACTAGAATAGGGCTTCAGGAGATTTTCACACATCTGGAAGGCCTCATCCCCAACCATAACAAATGGCAGCGGTGGGCCTTGAGTGTTGGGGAGAGGCTGTGGAGGGGGAAAATTAAAATTGTTGCCATATACCCGACGGCCCATATCCGAGCTCTTGAAGGTCTGGGAATCATTGCCACGGCCAAAAGCTCCAATGTCCACGGCGATGAAGCGACACTCCGCATCCGCTATTGCCATGAGCACTACCGAAAAATATTTTTTATAATTAAAAAACTCAGATCCGGTTCTGGCAGGTTTAACAATGCGGATGTGCTTCCCGTCCACCGCCCCTAAACAGTTTGGAAAATCACACACGTTCAAAAATGTTTTTGATATTTCCCGCCACATGTCCACGGTGGGTACGGGTATAAACTCCTCACGGAGTACATTCCATAACGCACGACCGGAATTGTTGTGGACACCTGACAGGGTTGAGATTCCAAGGCGGTATTGGAAGTGCAGGGAAGATAAACCCTCTCCTGTGGCCAGAAATCTAGAAGAAAAGGAAACAAAAAAAACATTTAAAATCGGCTCTTAATGGTGTTTTTAAATAAGAAAAAGGTAAAAAAAAAAAAAAAAAAAAATACATGTCATAACCAAAAATTTGGACTGTCATTGGTTTAGTTTTGGAACGTACCGTAATGTCACTAACAGACGTTCCTCGGGTGGAATTGCTCTACGGAGCCGTGTGTCCTGTCGCCGTATGGAACCTTCTACACGAGACAGTAAATCCCGGAAAGAATCTTGAGACATTCTGGTGTAATCCTGGAATTTCTCCGGGTTGGCATTCAGCTCCGCATAGAGCGTGTGATATGCTCCACGGGTCTCACGCACTTCAATGATGGGGTGCCTCCAAAAACGCCGACGCTGTCTCCTTCTCCATCTTTGGCGGTTTCGTTCTTGCTCCCAAACAAAAACACAGGCAAGGAAAATCTTGAAGCTGAACTCCAGTTTGAAATAAAAGTTCGCCATTGAAAGATCCATCATGACACCGGAAACAGTAGCAAGCTCTGAAATTTTCTGTACCCCTAGGGTCTATATATTGATTGCCAATCATGTACGCCCTCTCTATTCCCATTGGTTGTGTCTGGTAACCTTTTTTTTTATTTTTTATTTTTTTTTGAAAATCCCCAAAAAAACGCAAACGCATGCAAAAACGCATGTAAACGCGTGTAAACGCTGCGTTTTTTTAACGCACGCGTTAAACGCGTGCGTCAAAAAAACGCAGCGTTTACATGCGTTTTTGTACCATGCGTTTTTTTAAAAAAACGCATGCGTTCAAAAACGCAAGTGTGAAACCAGCCTTACTATATCACTGCCAAAGGAACAATTCCAGATACAAAGCCCTTACAGAAGGTTCAACTGTAGACAGAAAACAAAGTATAAGGCAGCCAACTTAAATCTGGACAGTAGATTTCATAGGATCAGTACATTGCAGCACTAATTAAGCTTAATGCATAGAAGTAAATATAAAAGGCAATGTAAGACTTTACTCACTAAAGCCGATTTCAGCTGTATAAGATCTCTAATTGCTTGGCATGCAAATACATATGTCAATGAAGTCAGTTAAATAAAGTGTATTGTGCTGGTATTTAGAGAGTCATTAAAGACTACAGCACTACTTGAAAAGCTTAGTGTATAGAGGTAAGTATATATGCCATAAAAAAACTTCACTTGTTAATGCCGATTTCAGCTGTATGGAATCTTCAATTGCTAAATATGCAAATATAAATGTATCTAAATCTCATAGACCAACTAAATAAAGTGAGATATAGATATAGAGATATATAGAGATATCTATATACACACCCTCATCTCCTGCCTCGACTACTACAATATCCTCATCTATGGCCTTACTGCCAACAGTCTCGCACCACTCCAGTCAGTCCTTAACTCTGCTGTCCAACTAATTCACCTCTCTCCTAGCTACTACTCTGTAAATCCCTTCATTGGCTTCCAATTCCACAACATACCCAGGTCAAAGTACTAGCATTGACCTACAAAGCTCTCCATATAAAAATCGCCAAACATCTTACAACATGCAATCTCTGGTCCTCCCAAGACCTACTTCTCACTGATACATTCCTCACCCAAAACACTGCCAATACTTTGAGAGTCCCCTCTGGAATACAGAGCCAAAATATGTCCGATTAGCCACCACATTCAGATCCTTTAGAAGGAACTAGAAAATCTGTCTCTTCAAGAAAGCTTACAGCCTGCAATTACACCGCTGCCACCTCATCACCAGAGCTGTAACACAACCACCACTGTCTTCTTCCCCATTATGTAGACCAAAGGTACCGTCACACATAACGATATCGTTAACGATATCGTTGCTTTTTGTGACGTAGCAACGATATCATTACCGAAATCGTTATGTGTGACAGCGACCAACGATCAGGCCCCTGCTGGGAGATCGTTGGTCGCTGGGGAATGATCAGAACTTTATTTTGGTCGCTGATCTCCCGCTGATATCGCTGAATCGGCGTGTGTGACGCCGATTCAGCGATGTCTTCACTGGTAACCAGGGTAAATATTGGGTTACTAAGCGCAGGACCGCCCCGATGTTTACCCTGGTTTACCCTGGTTACCATTGTAAATGTAAAAAAACCCACTACATACTTGCATTCCGGTGTCTGGTCACGTCCCTCGCCTTCAGCTTCCCGCACTGACTGAGCGCCGGCCGGCCGTAAAGCAGAGCACAGCGGTGACGTCACCGCTCTGCTTCACGGCCGACCGGCGCGCTGCTCACAGTCAGTGCGGGAAGCTGAAGGCGAGGGACGTGACCAGACACCGGAATGTAAGTATGTAGTGTTTTTTTTTTTACATTTACAATGGTAACCAGGGTAAACATCGGGTTACTAAGCGCAGCCCTGTGCTTAGTAACCCGATGTTTACCCTGGTTACCCGGGGACTTCGGCATCGTTGGTCGCTGGAGAGCTGTCAGTGTGACAGCTCTCCAGCGACCAAACAGCGACGCTGCAGCGATCGGCATCGTTGTCTATATCGCTGCAGTGTCGCTTAATGTGACGGTACCTTAAGGCTGGTTTCACATTTGCGTTTTTTGCCGCAGCGCTTGTACCGCATATAAAACGCATGCGTTGTGTTTTCCTATATTTAACATTAAAAACGCATGCTTTTTTTTGTTCGTGTTTTGCCGCATTTGACGACGCATGCGTCATTTCGTTGCTTGCGTCTTGCAACATGTAGTAATTTCTACAGGCGTCTATTTGCCGCCAGGAAACGCATGCGTTAGATTGCGCAAGGTTTGCGTAAAAGAAATGCATTTCTGTCTATTTTTTTTTTTTTTTTAACAGTGGGCAAAGTCAAAACACGTTGGCGTTCGATGAAGGACCGCTTCAACAAGGACCTGCGTCAAGAGAGCCGTGTTCCCAGTGGTTCAGGAGCAAGGATCAGACGCTACAAATAACATCTCGTTCTGTCATTTTTAAGACCGGTCCTTGCCCAGAGAACGTTTATCACATGCTTTATGTTGTATTGTATTGCCATAATCTGTATTTTTAAATTCCACAGGATTTTGCGTCTGGTAAATTTTTGATAATTTTATTTTTCCTTTTTTCACAGCACGACTGTCGGCCCAGATTCTGGAGCGGTCCTTCATCAGACAGCCACGGACCCGTCCCAGCCATCCAGCAGCGCAGCAGCAAGTGGGCCTTCCACACTAACTGGAGACCAGGGAGCTGGTCCATCAGGTCTTCCCCTTTCGCAGTCCTCTTCCACTGCCCCCTTTTTTTTGGGCTCATCCCAGCAGCGGCAGAGGGCTTCAGACAGGTCACTCATGCCCGAGTTTTTGCACTTGAGCTCGGATTTACACGAAGCAATCAAGGCTTTAGGTGACCGAATGGATGTTTCACATAACCTCTTGAATCCAGGAGGTCACCAAAAGCCTTGATCAAGTGAAAGCCGACCTCCAGAGGCCAGCTCATCATTTTTTTAACCAAATTGAGCAGGGCATGTCAGAACACCTTACTCCTGATCTCCAGCTGAGTGTCACGCAGGCCTGCAATGCTGCTTACATGCAGGCTATGCAGCAGAGTCGGTATTTCCAGCAGACAGTGGAGGCATATCCACCTGTGCCTTTACTGTCACGATTGTCCTCAATGCCGACCTCTGCTGCATCCCACTGCACGGCCACCTCAATTCCTTCCACAGCCGGACACCACTACAGCACCACCATGCCGAGTGCAGTTGGACATCCCACCGCCACCACCATGACATCCGCTGCTCCTGCTTGGACCTCCTCCACTGACACCACGATGCAGCAGGACCCTGGCATGACCTTCCGTACCGCCACCACCACCATGCAGCAGGACCCTGGCATGGCCTTCCACTCTACGAGCACTATGGACTCTGGCAGGGCTGCACGCTCTACGAGAACTATGAACTCTGACACAGTGCAGCCGGACCCTGACAGGTCACCCGCCACATGAGCCCATCAAGACCTCCCCCAACCAGGCAAACCAAAAAAAAAAAAAAACAGGACTTAGCATTCCTCCCCCTTCACCTACCAATGTGTCTGTAATGTCAGGTTTGTCTCACCCTTCCAGTGCGTCTCAAGCCTCTCATGTGTCAAGCCCCATACCCGAACTTCCAGACCCTTCTAGTTTCATTGCCCCTTCTCCTGCCACCCCTGCGTCGTCCACGGTTAGCCAGGCCTCAGTTCTTCAACCCCCCCCCCCAGTTTACATCACTCTACCCCAAGCCGGCGCAGTAAAAAATAATTTTTTTGAGTTATTAACAAAATAAAAAAAGTTTGATTTGCCACAATTATGTTTGGTTCATGGTGTCTTCTGCCGCCGGCAACACACACCGTGCGCCAAGAAACGTCGCCACACACTTACTTTTTGGGCCACATCATATCTCCAGTAGTTAAAAATAAAAAGACTGCAGCTTTGTGTGTCTTTAGTTTACAGATATGAGGTGGGCCAAAAAATATTACATGTATCTCCATAATCTTTTTGTCTGTGGCTAGTGTGGCAGTCTGAAGAGAAAATGGTGGAAATACAGTGCAGTCCTCTACTGAACAGGTCAGGTGTAAAAAAAAAAACTCATTAGTTATGACACCTGACCTGTTGAGTAGAGAACTGCCTTGTATAACCACCATTTTCTCTTCTTTATACATAATCTATTACACACAAATTGAGGGGACAATGGTGGTCACACGCTACATATCTATGCTCACCTGCACAGGTGTCAGAAATAGTGAATTCATGAGCCTGTATATGTTTATCATGAATTCATTATTTCTGACACCTGACTTGATGAGTAGATAGTGTGACAGTGATTGTCTCTTCAGATTGTGTCCAATGGATACAGGAGAAGAGAATCATGACGCAATGACTAGGGTTGAGCGACCTTCACTTTTATAGGATCGGGTCGGGTTTCACGAAACCCGACTTTTGGAAAAGTCGGGTCGAGTGAAATCGGCTGATCCTATAAAAAAAGTCGGGGTCGGCCGAAACTCGAAACCCAATGCAGTGCATTGGGTTTCCATGGTTCCCAGGGTCTGAAGGAGCGGAAACTCTCCTTCAGGCCCTGGGATCCATATTTAAGTGTAAAATATAGAATTAAAATAAAAAATATCCTTATACTTACCCTCTGACGCGCCCTGGTACTAACCAGGAACCTTCCTTCCTTTTAATCAGCCTTCCAGGACCTTCGGTGACGTCGCGGGTGACGTCGCGGCTTGTGATTGGCCGCGCGGCCGCCCATGTGACCGCTCGCGCGGCCAATCACAAGCTGCGACGTCACCGAAGGTCCTGGAAGGGCTGATTCTTAGGAAGGAAGGCTGTCGGAAGGAAGCAGGGCGCTTCCGAGGGTGAGTATATTCCTATTAGGTATATACTCACCCTCGGAAGCGCCCTGCTTCCTTCCGACAGCCTTCCTTCCTAAGAATCAGCCCTTCCAGGACCTTCGGTGACGTCGCGGGTGACGTCGCGGCTTGTGATTGGCCGCGCGAGCGGTCACATGGGCGGCCGCGCGGCTAATCACAAGCCGCGACGTCACCGCGATGTCACGGCAAGGTCCTAGAAGCGCGGATTTGAAGGAGGAAGGCTGCCGGTTAGTACCAGGGCGCGTCAGAGGGTAAGTATTGCAATATTTTTTATTTTAATTCTATATTTTACACTTTAATCTGAATTCCGATACCAATTCCCGATATCTTAAACATATCGGGAATCGGGATCGGAATTCCGATTCCAGATTCAAAAGATCGCCGACTTCATGGCCGACCCCCCACTGGGGTCGGGTCGGGTTTCATGAAACCCGACCTTGCCAAAAGTCGGCGACTTTTGAACAATTTCGACCCGTTTCGCTCAACCCTAGCAATGACGTCAACAAGCTTACAAATAAAGCAACATGGCTGCCATTACTAGCAGTATGTGGCCAGAGTTTTATATCAGTATTTGTAAGCCAAAACAAGGAGTGGAACAGTTTGAGGTAAATTATGATATTAACATAATAACTAGCACCTCTGCCTTTATCACCCACTCCTGGTTTTGGATTATAAAAACTGATATTAAATACAGATCAAATACTGCCAGTTTTAGGACAACCTTGGTTTGGAGAGGAAAAAGATAGGAGAGACGGTCAACACAACCAAAAGTAAAGTTTATTAATCAGAAATATTATCATTGTAGAAAATTACTGGTACAGATGTAATTACAACATGACTTTTAAACAACATTGTCCTGCCATGACACACATCCAATATCTGAATCAAAAAAGGCAGCAAATTGGTCCCGTATGTGACCAACGGCTGCAGTTGACCGCAGCGGGTGATGCTGGAAATCGGGCATTGGGTGTGCAACTGGTTCATCCAGTTCAATGTTGGGTTGCTCCTTAACCATTATATAATTGTACAGAACCACACAGGCTTTGACCACCTCGTCGACTGTTTCCACTTTTAGATTTATGGCTGATGCAAGAATGCGCCATTTAGCGACCAGAATGCCAAAGATACACTCTACTGTTCTTCGGGCCCTGGTCAGTCTGTAGTTAAAGATCCTTCTAGTGTGGAATATGGCTTCAGTAGGTTTTCACACATCTGGAAGGCCTCATCCCCAACCATAACAAATGGCATCGGTGGACCTTGAGTGTTGGGGAGAGGTTGTGGCGGTGGAAAATTGAAATTGTTGCCATACACACGGCGGCCCATATCAGAGTTCTTGAAAGTCTGGGAATCGTTGCCACGGCCAAAAGCTCCAATGTCCACGGCAATGAAGCGACAGTTCGCATCGGCTATTGCCATGAGCACCACAGAAAAATATTTTTTGTAATTGAAGTACTCCGATCCTGTCCTGGCTGGTTTGATAATGCGAATGTGCTTTCCATCCACCACTCCTAAACAGTTGGGGAAATCACACACATTCCAGAATTTTTCCACAATTTCAAGCCACATGTCCAAGGTGGGTAGGGGTATAAACTCATCCCGGAGTACATTCCACAAAGCCCGGCAGGTGTCCGCAACTATTCCAGACAGGGTTGATATTCCAAGCCGGAATGGGAAGTGGAGGGATGATAAACTCTCTCCGGTGGCAAGAAATCTGGAAGAAAAACAAACAAACAAAAAAATTACAATTTATTCTTTTTATGGTGTGGTTACGATAAAAAAAGAAAGGAAAATACACAAAAAATCCATGTCAGAAAACACTAAATTTGGACTGTCATTGGTTTAGATTTTGAACGTACCTTAATGTAACCAGCAGACGTTCCTCGGGTGGAATCGCTCTACGGAGCTGGGTGTCCTGTCCCCGTATGGCTCCTTGGACACGAGAAAGCAAATCCCGGAACGAGTCTTGCGACATTCGTGTGTATTCCTGGAATTTCTCCGGGTTGGCATTAAGCTCGGCATAGAGCGTGTGATAGGCTCCACGGCTCTCACGTAGTTCGATAATGGGGAGCACAGGCAAGAAACAGCTTGAAGCTGAAATCCAGGTTGAAATAAAAGCTCTCCATGCGAAGATCCATCATGACACAGGATACAGTAGCAAACTGTTAAAATTTCAGTAGCCCTAGGGTTTATATATAGAGATCCCATCATACACGCCCTCTGTAGTCCCACTGGCGGTGTCTGGTTATCTTGATTTTTCTCTTGTGAAATTTCTCATTATGCGCACCAAAAACGCAAACGCAGGAAAAAACGCATGTAAACACGTACAAACGCGGTGTTTTTTTAACCGCATGCGTCTAAGAAACGCTGTGTTTGTATGCATTTATATGCGTTTTTCCACCACTTGCGGATGTGTTTTAAACGCTGCGGATTTAAACGCAAATGTTAAACTAGCCTAAGTCCATAAAGGACAGGTCCATCTTGCTTGAGTACCAGTCAAGTTTGTTCATAGTAATTTATATTTTGTATGTAAACCCCAATCTTCACATGTACAGCAGCATGGAATCAATGGTGCTCTAAAAATGTTTTTTTTTTTTTTTTAGAATGCAAAAACGTCTCACATATGAATGAGGCTATGTAGTCTATTACATTAACATGACTCTTCAGATGTGATAAGTTTGGATTGCTCAAGATAAAGTTGAGCATTAAGGTCAACGACTTCATTTTATTTTACCTCTCCTTTGCCAGCACAGAAAGGCCTTGTAGAAGTATTGGAACCACTGTCTGATCAAGATATGCTCGTGTAGGTAGGGCCTGTAAATCCACTTTCTGCTTGGATACTTTTTCCGTGCTTGCCTTCTCATTCTCAACTATTCTCTAGGAGAAAGCACAATTTAGGCATCACAAATCTGTTTAACTTATATTTTGCAAACATAACCTTTATAAACATCACATATTTGCTGCCTGTTAACTGGAACCCATTTGTTAACTTCGTAGGCAAAAAAAAAAAAAAAATGATATAATTCACAAAAATGTTTAGCCCTCTTTTTTTTTATTTTCACAAGGATAACAGGATAAACAGTCCACATAAGTTGATGTGAAATTTCTACTTTTAGTATGCAGATACCCCATTTGTGGTTGAAAACTACATTTGAAGCACAGTGCATAGCTCAGAAGGGAAGAAGCGCCATATTGGTGTTTAGGGTATGGTCACGTTGCGAATTTGCCTGTGGATTCGCAGCAGTTTTCCATCCCGTTTACAGTACCATGTAAACCTATGGAAAACAAAATCCGCAGTGCACATGCTGCAGAAAATTCCACGCGGAAACGCTGTGGTTAATTTTCCGCAGCATGTCAATTCTTTGTGCGGATTCCGCAGCGTTTTACACCTGCTCCTCAATAGGAATCCATAGGTGTTAAAACGCAGGTGAAATCCGCAAACAAAACCGCTGGAAATCCGCAGGTAAAATGCAGTGCGTTTTTCAAAAACTGAGGGGAAAAAAATACACACAGAAATCCGCAACGTGGGCACATAGCCTGAGATTTTGCTGGAATGGTTTGAGGGTGTCTGAAGGGACAAAACCACAGGTGGTCACATAACTTTATACCATTGTGCAATGAAGAAAAAAAAAAAAATTACCCCCTTCATCACCCCCTTAGTTAGGGAAAAATAAAAAAAAATGTATTTATTTCCATTTTCCCATTAGGGCTAGGGTTAGGGCTAGGGTTAGGGCTAGTGCTAGGGTTAGGGCTAGGGCTAGGGTTAGGGCTAGGGTTAGGGTTAGGGCTAGGGTTAGGGCTAGGGTTAGGGTTGGGGCTACAGTTAGGGTTGGGGCTAAAGTTAGGGTTAGGGTTTAGATTACATTTACAGTTGGGAATAGGGTTGGGATTAGGGTTAGGGGTGTGTCAGGGTTAGAGGTGTGGTTAGGGTTACCGTTGGAATTAGGGTTAGGGGTGTGTTTAGATTAGGGTTTCAGTTATAATTGGGGGGTTTCCACTGTTTAGGCACATCAGGGGCTCTCCAAACACGACATGGCGTCCGATCTCAATTCCAGCCAATTCTGCGTTGAAAAAGTAAAACAGTGCTCCTTCCCTTCCGAGCTCTCCTGTGTGCCCAAACAGGGGTTTACCCCAACATATGGGGTATCAGCGTACTCAGGACAAATTGGACAACAACTTTTGTGGACCAATTTCTCCTGTTACCCTTGGGAAAATACAAAACTGGGGGCTAAAAAATAATTTTTGTGGGAAAACAAAAAGATTTTTTATTTTCACGGCTCTGCGTTATAAACTGTAGTGAAACACTTGGGGGTTCAAAGTTCTCACAACACATCTAGATAAGTTCATTGAGGGGTCTAGTTTCCAATATGGGGTCACTTGTGGGGGGTTTCTACTGTTTAGGTACATTAGGGGCTCTGCAAACGCAATGTGACGCCTGCAGACCAATCCATCTAAGTCTGCATTCCAAATGATGCTCCTTCCCTTCCGAGCCCTCCCATGCGCCCAAACGGTGGTTCCCCCCCACATATCGGGTATCAGCGTACTCAGGACAAATTGGACAACAACATTTAGGGTCCAATTTCTCCTGCTAACCTTGGAAAAATACAAAACTGGGGGCTAAAATATAATTTTTGTGGAAAAAAAAATATTTTTTATTTGCATGGCTCTGCGTTATAAACTGTAGTGAAATACTTGGGGGTTCAAAGCTCTCACAACACATCAAGATGAGTTCCTTAGGGGGTCTACTTTCCAAAATGGTGTCACTTGTGGGGGGTTTCTACTGTTTAGGTACATTAGGGGCTCTGCAAACGCAATGTGACGCCTGCAGACCATTCCATCTAAGTCTGCATTCCAAATGGCGCTCCTTCCCTTCCGAACCCTCCCATGCGCCCAAACGGTGGTTCCCCCCCACATATGGGGTATCAGCGTACTCAGGACAAATTGGACAACAACTTTTGGGGTCCAATTTCTCCTGTTACCCTAGGGAAAATACAAAACTGGGGGCTAAAAAATAATTTTTGTGGGAAAAAAATTTTGTTTTATTTTTATGGCTCTGCATTATAAACTTCTGTGAAGCACTTGGTGGGTCAAAGTGCTCACCACACCTCTAGATAAGTTCCTTAGGGGGTCTACTTTCCAAAATGGTGTCACTTGTGGGGGGTTTCAATGTTTAGGCACATCAGTGGCTCTCCAAACGCAACATGGCGTCCCATCTCAATTTCTGTCAATTTTGCATTGAAAAGTCAAACTGCGCTCCTTCCCTTCCGAGCTCTCCCATGCGCCCAAACAGTGGTTTACTGCCACATATGGGGTATCAGCGTACTCAGGACAAATTGGACAACAACTTTTGAGGTCCAATTTCTTCTCTTACCCTTGGAAAAATAAAAAATTGGGGGCAAAAATATAATTTTTGTGAAAAAATATGATTTTTCATTTTTACGGTTCTGCATTATAAACTTCTGTGAAGCACTTGGTGGGTCAAAGTGCTCACCACACATCCAGATAAGTTCCTTAGGGGGTCTACTTTCCAAAATGGTGTCACTTGTGGGGGGTTTCAATGTTTAGCCACATCAGGGGCTCTCCAAACGCAACATGGCGTCCCATCTCAATTCCTGTCAATTTTGCATTGAAAAGTCAAATAGCGCTCCTTCCCTTCCGAGCTCTCCCATGCGCCCAAACAGTGGTTTACTGCCACATATGGGGTATCAGCGTACTCAGGACAAATTGGACAACAACTTTTTGGGTCCAATTTCCTGTTACCCTTGGTAAAATAAAACAAATTGGAGCTGAAGTAAATTTTTTGTGTAAAAAAGTTAAATGTTCATTTTTATTTAAACATTCCAAAAATTCCTATTAAACACCTGAAGGGTTAATAAACTTCTTGAATGTGGTTTTGAGCACCTTGAGGGGTGCAGTTTTTAGAATGGTGTCACACTTGGGCATTTTCTATCATATAGACCCCTCAAAATGACTTCAAATGAGACGTGGTCCCTAAAAAAAAATGGTGTTGTAAAAATGAGAAATTGCTGGTCAACTTTTAACCCTTATAACTCCCTAACAAAAAAAAAAAAATTGGTTCCAAAATTATGCTGATGTAAAGGAGACATGTGGGAAATGTTACTTATTAAGTATTTTGTGTGACATATCTCTGTGATTTAATTGCATAAAAATTCAAAGTTTGAAAATTGCGAAATTTTCAAAATTTTCGCCAAATTTCCGTTTTTTTCACAAATAAACGCAGGTACTATCAAAGAAATTTTACCACTATCATGAAGTACAATATGTCACGAGAAAACAATGTCAGAATCACCAGGATCCGTTGAAGCGTTTCGGAGTTATAACCTCATAAAGGGACAGTGGTCAGAATTGTAAAAATTGGCCTGGTCATTAACGTGCAAACCACCCTTGGGGGTAAAGGGGTTAAAGACACTTACAAAGGCAATCCTAGGTTGCTTAGGCATTGCTATTCTATTAATGTTCTGAACCCTAATATTTTCATCCAAAGTTGAAGGGTAACCCCTGTCATGAAATTTCTTATCCATTTCAATGTGTCTCATGGTGCGTTGGACCGGATTGGATACAATCCTCCTAATTCTGTCATGTTGTGACTTAGGTAGTGCTTTTTTAACATGACGTGGGTGATTGCTAGTATAAGAAAGTAGGCCATTTTTGTCCGTTGGCTTGACATAAGTCAGTTTCCACTATACCACCTGTCCGTATCACTACGAGGGTATCCAAAAAATTAATAGATTGATCACTGTACTGCAGGGAGAAAGTGATGTTAGGTGTACTTGAATTCAAATCCGCATGAAAGCCCCGAAGAGCTTCAGCATCACCGGTCCAAATAAAAAACACGTCATCAATAAAACGTCTCCAAAAAATGACATGTGATGAAAATAATGGGTGACAATATACATATGATGTCTCATAGAAATCCATGAATATGTTGGCAAATGGAGGCGCAACATTAGACCCCATTGCAGTGCCTTTCTTTTGTATATAGAACTGGTCCTCAAACAGGAAGTAGTTCTTAGTGAGGATGATGGTTAATGCATCAATACAAAATTGTAGCTGATTTTCTGAAAAATTGGCATGTGTGGTGATATATCTGGTGACAGATTCAAGACCTTCCTGATGGTCAATATTAGTATATAAACTGGAAACATCCATGGTAACCAGTATGCTGTTGGAGGGTAGGGGACCTAAGTCCCTAAGTAATTGTAAGAAATGAGTAGTGTCTTTTAAATATTATTTCATGGAAGGTACAAG
Source organism: Ranitomeya imitator (assembly GCF_032444005.1). NCBI lineage: Eukaryota > Metazoa > Chordata > Amphibia > Anura > Dendrobatidae > Ranitomeya > Ranitomeya imitator. The sequence continues at coordinate 158,980,429 of NC_091286.1, forward strand.
TGGAGATAAGATCTTCTCTACTGTGATTGCCAGTGGTGACAGGACAGAGTTAGTGGAAGCCACTATGGGTCTTCCAGGGGGTCTGAGCAGATCTTTATGTATTTTTGGCAATGTGTATAGCACTGGGATAACCGGATGATGGTTAATAAGAAAATCTCCCAGTTTCTGGTCAATGACACCTAATGATAAATAGTGTGACACTAAATTACTAATCTGTCTCCCAATTTCAAAAGTTGGATTATTAGACACCGGCATATAGGTATTGGTATCGTTCAATTGCGATAAGATCTCATTAATATACTAAGTTCGATCCAAAACCACGATCGCACCTCCTTTGTCAGCAGGTTTTATAATTAAATTTCTATTATTTTTTAAATCCATCAGTGATCTATATTCTTCCCTTGATAAATTATTTTTAATCTTAACAAGACCTTTATCTATAGACCCCAAAATTTCTTTAACGTAACGTCTGTTTACAACCTCAATAAAAGTCTCCACAGGATGATAGGACTGGTGGCTGAAATGATCGGTGTAGTTCCTGATCCACCTGAAATGTGTCAAAATGAGGTACCGGACAAAGTTAAACTACCCAACATATCCGGGACCGCATATCCCAACATAAATCTACCATCCGATGTGGGCGTACTCTCCTTCCTGTTCCTGAACATTTTTCCCAGAACAATCATACAGTCGCACAACTTAAATACCAAATAATTGATTGGATACCTCCCATGAGGAGAGGGGGTAATAGAGTTGAAAAATTAAAGATACGGGAATCCTATTGGATCCACAAATTGCAAACTCTCTTTCCATTGGGCCTCAACAGGGAGTATGAGGTTATGTATTAGATGACTCTCTTGGATGGACTTTATACTATTTTCCCCTATTCTTTATTTAGTTTGGGTCCATTGGAATATTTTTTTCATGAATATCTTTTCATATATATTTTTTCATATATTTTTCACATTTTTTCATATCTTTATATTTTCCGCATTTTTGCATATTTTTCCATATTTTTCTGTACATTTTCATATTTTTCCATATATATTTCTTTTTATATTTTTCTATATATTCTATCTCTATTATTCCACTTGTTACTTAATTAGATGAATCATATATTATCATCTTCTGTTTTTGTATGCAATGCCAATTCATATACCTATAATATAACAGTTTTGTTCCTTCTTTTTTCCCCCCTTTCTTCTTTCTTTTCCCTTCTTCCTATAGACAGGCGCCGACCCTCGTTGAGTCCAAGCAGGGGAGTCATGTGACCGGCCGGATCTTTCGGCCGCATTCGGCTCTTCTCGGCTTTCTGGCCGCGCATGAGCAGTAGATCTCCGGCTCATCACAATCAACCCGGAAGTACTTGTTCACGGGCTCAGTTAGCCTGCATAAAAGGACGCATATTTTCAGCATCCTATTATCGCACTCCGGACCTTCCTGAGCACCCGATTCACATCTCATTGGTAAGATTAAACACTGGGACTTCTTCCTTTCTTCTACCACTTTATTATATTTTTTCCCCCTGGAATCATGGTTAGATCCGTGGTATGGTCGCACTAGGTATCTATGGGATTAACTGCTTTTCTTATACCTTATTGCCATTCACTTCCAGCGCACTGACACATTCACTTCGGCTGTTTTGCCTTCTTTTTCTTTTTTTCCCTTAGGGAGATCGACTAGGGGGATTTTGTTCAATATATTAACCCCTTCATGACCGTGGGATTTTTCGTTTTTCCGTGTTCGTTTTTCACTCCCCTCCTTCCCAGAGCCATAACTTTTTTATTTTTCCGTCAATTTGGCCATGTGAGGGCTTATTTTTTGCGGGACGAGTTGTACTTTTGAACGACATCATTGGTTTTAGCATGTCGTGTACTAGAAAACGGAAAAAAAATTCCAAGTGCGGTGAAATTGCAAAAAAAGTGCAATCCCACACTTGTTTTTTTGTTTGGCTTTTTTGCTAGGTTCACTAAATGCTAAAACTAACCTGCCATTATGATTCTCCAGGTCATTACGAGTTCATAGACACCTAACATGACTAGGTTATTTTTTACCTAAGTGGTGAAAAAAAAATTCCAAACTTTGCTTAAAAAAAAAAAAAAATTGCGCCATTTTCCGATACTCGTAGCGTCTCCATTTTTCATGATCTGGGGTCGGTTGAGGGCTTATTTTTTGCGTGCCGAGCTGGCGTTTTTAATTATTCCAATTCAGTGGAGATACGTGCTTTTGATCGCCCGTTATTGCATTTTAATGCAATGTCGCGGCGACCAAAAAAACGTAATTCTGGCGTTTCGATTTTTTTTCTCATTACGCAGTTTAGCGATCAGGTTAATGCTTTTTTTTATTGATAGATCGGGCGATTCTGAACGTGGCGATACCAAATATGTGTAGATTTGACTTTTTTTTTTTTAATTGATTTATTTTGATTGGGGCGAAAGGGGGGTGATTTAAACTTTTATATATTTTTTATTTTTTTCACTTTTTTTTTTTTACTTTTGCCATGCTTCAATAGCCTCCATGGGAGGCTAGAAGCAGGCACAGCACGATCGCCTCTGCTACAGAGCAGCGATCTGCTGATCGCTGCTATGTAGCAGAAATGGAGGTGTGCTGTGAGCGCTGACCACAGGGTGGCGCTCACAGCCACCGGTGATCAGTAACCATAGAGGTCTCTAGGACCTCTATGGTTACCATCCTGACGCATTGCCGACCCCCGATCATGTGACGGGGGTCGGCGATGACGTCATTTCCGGCCGCCCGGCCGGATGCGGTAGTTAAATGCCGCTGTCTGCGTTTGACAGCGGCATTTAACTAGTTAATAGTGGCGGGTGAATCGCAATTTCACCCGCCGCTATTGCGGGCACATCTCAGCTGTTCAAAACAGCTGACATGTCCCGGCTTTGATGCGGGTTCACGGCGGAGCCATGCATCAAAGCAGGGGAGCTGACATCGGACGTACTATAACGGTCCGATGTCAGTAAGGGGTTAATATATTTTTGCAATATTTTTGCTATATTTCGCAATATTTTTGCAATTCTTTTGCAATTTTTTTCTGTAATTGGTATAGAATATATATTTTTTGCAATATTTTTGCAACATTATTTCTGGCATACATGAACAGAGACACATACTGCTATGCGAGCTGCAATATTAGGGTTTTTTTTCATTTTCGGTTTGTCGTTTTCTGTGTTTTGCGGTATTTGGCTATGGATTTCCGGCCATATTTGATATATATTCTTGTCTTTTAACACAATAATCAACCAAGAAAATCTGGCCTAATGAAGGCACTTCCAATTAAACAAATCCTACAAAAACCACGGAAGTAACGCCATAGTAGAAGGTTAAAATGTCATTTTATTACATATATGCGTACACTACAAAAATCAAACAAAAAATAAGGGGGGGGGGGGGGGGACACAAAATAGCCGCAATACCAAAAATATGATGCACTCCAAAGTGCTAAAAGGGATGTTTAGATGATATACTTCTTATGCTACTCTTACTCACTCCAGTAGTCACAGTGTTAGTTCCAAAAATGAATATAAGTTGCACTAATAGATGATATATAGTTGTAATAAATATTCTGTCATATATGAAACGAAACACTAGGCTGCAACCCTATATCATGACACCACATTGTAGTACTATACCCAACATCCTAATATATAAAATTATGAGGACAAAAGAAATTCTTAGTACATAATCAACAAAGTGCAAAATGCTAAATATAGAGGACAAGTTTCCATTAGTAAAGATATTCAAATGAATGCCCTTCGTATTGAGGTAGCAAAGAAAAGTGCAATATGCCAAAAAAAATAAAATATATATATATATATATCAGCTAAATGGTTAATGCAAAAGTGCATAGTGCCATCCAAGGTAGGGCTTCAAATTAACACCCATATTGCTGAAGTTCAAGAAGGAAAGTGCCATGTGCCAAGACGTAGTGGCAGCCAGATAATAGGTGCAAAAGTGCACCGTGCAGACAGGAGTTAGAGAAAGCTAAATATGTAAGTAATACATGACCTGTTTGGGCGGCTCTAATAAAATGGGTTCTGCGGGTTTTGAGCCGCCCAAACAGGTCATGTATTACTTACATATTTAGCTTTCTCTAACTCCTGTCTGCACGGTGCACTTTTGCACCTATTATCTGGCTGCCACTACGTCTTGGCACATGGCACTTTCCTTCTTGAACTTCAGCAATATGGGTGTTAATTTGAAGCCCTACCTTGGATGGCACTATGCACTTTTGCATTAACCATTTAGCTGATATATATATATATATATATATATATATATATATATATATATATTTTATTTTTTTTTATTTTTTTTGGCATATTGCACTTTTCTTTGCTACCTCAATACGAAGGGCATTCATTTGAATATCTTTACTAATGGAAACTTGTCCTCTATATTTAGCATTTTGCACTTTGTTGATTATGTACTAAGAATTTCTTTTGTCCTCACAATTTTATATATTAGGATGTTGGGTATAGTACTACAATGTGGTGTCACGATATAGGGTTGCAGCCTAGTGTTTCGTTTCACATATGACAGAATATTTATTACAACTATATATTATCTATTAGTACAACTTATATTCATTTTTGGAACTAACACTGTGACTACTGGAGTGAGTAAGAGTAGAATAAGATGTATATCATCTAAACATCCCTTTTAGCACTTTGGAGTGCATCATATTTTTGGTATTGCGGCTATTTTGTGTTGCTTCCCCCCCCTTCTTTTTTGTTTGATTTTTGTAGTGTACGCATATATGTAATAAAATGACATTTTAACCTTCTATGGCGTTACTTCCGTGGTTTAACACAATAATCTGCCATTTGGATGTATATGATAGAGTCATTAATTCACCAATGAGTAAGAAATGTCTTTGGGCATAGGCCTTATATAATTGTGTATGTACATACTTTATTTCTAAATATATTTTTGCTTTTCTGTACCAATTTTTGTTAGTAACTTGAATTTATATTGTCCTATTTAGGTATCTCTTGATAAAGGCTAATGTTATAGCTGAAACGTTGAAATATGATACCTACTTCATGTGAATTTTGATACCTACTTTATGTACCTTTATGGTCCTTTTTTGTGCGCAATTTGCTTGAATATGGAATGAAATAATTCACATTTCTAATAAAATTGATTTCACCTTGCTTGGCGAAACAGTGTGCCGGATTTTTTTCTTGAGATTATTGATATATTTTTCCTGAGCACCTGTATACAACGGTGAGCCACTCCTTATCTGTTCTGAATCTTATTCCACTTTTTGTTAGGCAGTATGATAACAGTGCTCACTTAGAGGTGTTAACGTATTACCACTATGGGACTTTTACTTTCTGCAGTCTGACCGCAGCTATAAGTTGAAGACACAAAAAGAGCACAGCGAGGTCAAAAATACTCTGTTGCAAAGAAGTCACAGTGAATAAGCAAGTGCTAGTCAAAAAATGAAAAAAATACAGGGTATTTAGTTAATACTTTTTTTTGCAAAAAAAAATGTATATTAAGCTGCTCCACCAATCGCCAAGGTATACCCATAATAGAGCAGTCCTATCTGATGTATATAATCCCTATCTGATTTATTTAAAAACCTGATCATCTGTATAGTACCTGTATAAGCAGGGTTCAGAGAGAAAATATCCATTTGGACTTGCTGGATGGAACAACTTCAGTGCAAATGGCCCACAGAGGAGTGGTGGACTCCCCAGTCTTGTAGAAACAAGAAAACAATTATAGAACCAAAAACTCATGGGCTACTTGCACAGTGAACAAGTCTGTAGAAACCTGTTCACACCACCAAGAAACATGAACACACAAAAAGAGCACAGCAAGGACAAAAATACTCTGTTGTAAAGAAGTCACAGTAAATAACCAAGTGCTAGTCAAAAAAATGAAAAAAAAAATGTGTTTTTGGTTCTATAATTGTATATACATATTGTATTACATTTTTTTACTATTGATGCCGCATAGGCAGCGTCAATAGTAAAAAGTTGGGGACACACAGGGTTAATAGCGGCGGTAACAGAGTGCGTTACCCGCGGCATAACGCGGTCCGTTACCGCCGGCATTAACCCTGTGTTAGCGGTGTGTGGAGGGGAGTATGCGGGCGACAGGCACTGACTGCAGGGAGTAGGGAGCGGCCATTTTCTTCCGGACTGTGCCCGTCGCTGATTGGTCGCGGCAGCCATGACAGGCAGCTGGCGAGACCAAATCAGCGAATGAATAACCGTGACAGAAAGACAGAGACAGAAGGACAGACGGAAGTGACCTTTAGACAATTATATAGTAGATAGTTGTCCACATTTTGAGAACTTTTATTACTTTAATATATGTTTGGGGTCAAAAATAATTTTTTGCAGGTTTTTCCCCTGAACACTCAACTTTGACATGGTCATAAATCAACTGAGTGGAACTCAGAAAAACATAAGTTATACACTCTTGTCAAATTGAGCTCAGCGACAGATTGTCAGATAACTCATTTTGCAGCAATAGTGCAACAGGGGAGAGAAGGCAAATAGTGCAACATCTTAGAGCATCACGCCAGGGATTTTTGTTTTTGCAACACTGGAGTGGTGCTGCTAATGTAAGTTCCTTACACTTACCCGCCGCTGTCACCTATCTGCACCAATCCGTTGGTCCTCTAGCAGTTTGTGACCCGTGCTTGCTGGGGTGAATAAGAGGTCACTTTTCAACGCAAGGCTTTGAAAGCCAGAACAAGGCTCTCAGACTTTGCTCCAGTCAGTCAGTAGTTGCAGCAACAAGATGGTGGTGCGGGAATGGAGCGGTGTCGGGGGAAACCTGAAGATGGCTAGAGGGGAGTAGAATATTAAGGCTATGTGCCCACGCTGCAGAAATGTCAGCAGCATTTCCACAACTCCCTGCCACGGGTAAAACGCATGCGTTTTCCCGCAAAACACAAGCATTTTTAGTTTGCAGAATGCTTGCGTTTTCCAAGTGATTTGAAGCATCTCTTGGAAAAGTGATTGACAGGTTGGTCAAACATGCATAGTGCTTGACAAGGGTGACCAACTTTTTACTATTGATGCTGCCTATGCAGCTTCAATAGTAAAAGATAGAATGTTAAAAATAAAAAAAGGGTTATTCTCACCTTCTGACAGCCCCGAGCTCCTCAGCAGCGCTCCCGATCTCCTCAGCAGCGCTCCTGGTACGTTCCATTCCCAGGGATGCTTTGCGCGAAGGACCTTTGTGACGTCAAAGTCGCGTGACCGCAACGTCATCTCAGGTGATTCGCGCAATGCATCCCTGTGAACGGAAGCCGCCGAATGCACCGCTGAGAGCTGGGAGGACTCTGGGGGCCATCAGAAGGTAAGTATATCCTATCTATTTTTTATTTTAAATTCTTACAGGAATATTGTACCTAGGGCCTGGAGGAGAGTCTCCTCTCCACCATATCCTGGGTAACATCCACACATGAAGCGCTCACTTTGCGCATGGTGGGCATAGCCACATGTGAGCGTTTCAACGTAATCCTATGGCTGCGGAATCGCAGCGATTCCGCAAAAATAATGAAGATGCTGCGGATTTTACCGCTATGTGATTCCACAGAGGGAAAATCCGCAGGATGGGCACAGCAACTGCGGAATCCCATAGGATTGCATTTAAGCGTTTCCACTGCGGCAAAAAAAAAAAAAAAAAAAAAAAAAAGTGGCAGAAAAAAAAACGCAACGTGGGCACACAGCCTAAGCTCTGTTGCTCCTGCCTGCTCTTTGTTAAGAGTTGTTTTTTTTTCTAAACTAAAACCTCAGTATTTAGATTAAATTACAGTGTTGGTACTTTGTGGGTTTTGGGTTGCAGTTTGGGTACTAGGTCTCAAAGGTTCGCCATCACCTCTATGCTAATCTGAATACTGGCTGTGCTGTTCTATCTGCACAGACATCAAATGATCAGTGATGTAATAACCAGAGTCCTATGGGCCACAGTGGAAAGTTTGGACCAGGGCCCCCTCCAGTATGTTGGTCAGGTATATGTGACCCTGTGATAATGTCTTTTGTCCCTGTATGTAATAATTTCCCCACCCTGGGTCCTATGTAGGAAGCCATGTGGGGATCTTACTGTATGTAGGGTCATATTGCCTGGGCCTGTGAGCAGATATACTCATTGCAGGACGGTCTACTAGCATCTACATTTTATTTATACATGGTCATTACATATTATCTGATCACCTATTCAGGATGCCTGGTTAGTTAGGGTAATGGTAGGGTTACATGGGGCAGTCAACGAGGAGTGTGGGCACCATACCATTTCAACTAAGGTGCCAACCTCCGCTGTCAGGAAGTGACATACTAGCCTTTTTAAGTCAGTTTTTCTGTGCGCATGTCTATAGGTACTAGGTTTTTAAACTATATAAAAGAATGGAAGTTTTGTTATGGTTTACGTGTACAAGGGTCTCACAGGTTAGGCGCCTTGGTTGTTGATTGAAGAAGTTATGTGGGGGTGGGGGGTGGGGGGCGTTAACTTACCCAAAATTAAGTTAAACAGTAGCAAAAAAAAATGATTAATATAGAACACAATTACTGCACAACAGTCACATTCTCATGTGGCCCTCAGGAAAATTAATCTCCCACCCCTGCTCTATTTTGTATAGGGATGTGCATAAAGGAAAAAATTGTCGTTTTCCATATACAGCTGTGTGTTACTCACATGGCCTACCAAAGGAGGTCATGTGACATATCACGTGATACATCATTACCTGGGGGTGGGGTGTCACCTGCCTTCTAAACTGCCTGGGGCCCTGGCTATTCTTAACCCACCCCTGTTGGTAAGCTTGGGAATTCAAAGGCATAAATGTCCATCGTAAACAGTGGTGAAGGATTGCAGAATCCTTTCCATAGTGAAGAAAAACCCTTCACAACATCCACCCAAGTGATGAACACGCCAGTATACTGTATTTAAGATATATATATATATATATATATATATGTACTTCGCGCTGATTAACCCAGTGTGCATACATACACAGGAAAATAAATAATAGTGGTGCGCTAAATAAGAAAATAGTACCAAAGTAGTACAGAGATCTGCAATTAGAAAATCAGTACCTTTAAAAGTAGAGTTCAGTCTTGTCACATATCGTGAGTTGACAAGGATTCCTGGGTGAAGATAGAGCGGTCTCCAGCAGGATACTTGAATCGGAGGGCTGCCCCGGCCGGTAGCAGTTCCTCCAAGCACCGAACCTTCAGTCTGAGGTGAAGACACAGCGTCCTGGGCTGATCGCGCCGTTTGGTGCGAACAAAGTGAAACGCCGCGTCTAGGACCTACGTGACGCAGTGAATCATGTGACCGCCCCACGTGACTACAAGGTAGGCTGTGTTGGTCCTTACCGCGATCCGTACCAAACCTTGTAGTCACGTGGGGCGGTCACATGATTCACTGCGTCACGTAGGTCCTAGACGCAGCGTTTCACTTTGTTCGCACCAAACGGCGCGATCAGCCCAGGACTTTGTCTGCCCTGCTGAGGGCAGAGCAAAGTACTGTAGTGCGCAGGCGCCGGGCCTCTCCGACCTTTCCCAGCACCTGCGCACTGCAGTACTTTGGTGTGCCCTCAACAGGGCAAAGTACGCCTGCACCGGAGCCGCAGCGAAGACAAGAAGAGGACGTCTTCTTAAGAAGATGGGAGGCCCGGACCGCAACGCCCATCGGACCGGACCGCAGCGGGACCACCCCTGGGTGAGTATAATATAACCCCTTTTTATCATCTTTCAGGATACATCGGGGGCTTATCTACAGCATTACAGAATGCTGTAGATAAGCCCCTGATGCCAGTGGGATTAGCTCACCTTCGATTTTGGGGGTGACAGGTTCCCTTTATTCAGCCTTAAAAAGAGAAAAGGCCAGATTAGACTTAGCCAAAAAAAAAAAAAAGTCTAGAAAATCCAGCACAATTCTGGAAAAGCTTTTTTGGAGGCAGATGAAACTAAGATCAACCTGTATCAGAATGATGGGAAGAGGGGGGCGTGGCCTGCAACTGAGGGAGAAGGACGCGTGTTTCCCGAGCTCCATTAACATCTGCCTCAATCTGCTTAATTTAAAACCCCATAAGGCCCATCCACACCAGAGGGTGGCATCTACCATCCTAAAGATAGCGGAACCTGCCTTTGGCCTATTTATCAACTTCCATAGGCTGGGTACGGAACGGAGGACTGAGGCCTAAGACCAGGCCTGAAGCCAGGTGGAGGTACTCCCTGACCGCATTCTATCTGGGGTGCTGGATCCGACCCTCTGCCCCCCGGGGAGAGCGGCCCCGAGTGAGTGAGAGAAGCTCCCTCTTATGAGACACTTAGACCCTCCGGCGTTGCCTGCTGGCGCTTCAGGTCCGGAGATCAGAGCTGCATAGAAGGTGCAGCCCGCCCGCCGGCCCCTGCAGCAGCTCCCAGCCGCGCTCCTCCAAGTGAAGAGAGCGCACCACAGGAGGGAACCCTCGCTGCTTACCGGTCCGGTGCGGGCTCCGGAGCGTTCCCTCGTAAGCGACGCATGTCCCTCTGACCGGCCTCCTGAGACGCTGATCCCCGTGGCGGCTGCTGGCAGTGTGCTGAGGTGAGGACTGCGTTCGGGCGGCAGGAGAGGTGAGGAGGGCTGCTTGCGCCCACCACTCCCCTTGCCAGAGTAGTGGTGCTTGGTGCCTACCTGCTAATTGCTACACACAGCTGAGGGACAACCGGCCTACCTGAGGAGATATAGAGAGACAGGGGGAAGTGATCTGCGGTGCTGTGTGCCTTATTACCCAGGACAGGCTGGGGAGCCAAACTGACTTAACTGTTTGTGGGCACTCCCTTTGCCTAGCCAGAGGGGAACTGTGAGAAAGAGGAGCATTAAACATCTCCACAAGAGACGACTACTCAGGCAACTTCTTCTGCCCACCACGGTACATCTCAACAACCCATCTTTTGAGATACAGATTGAAGCTGCAGCTTAAGACACATTACGGTGAGATCTCACATTAGCTGCTTGCAACAACTGGTCCACTACTGATACCTAGTGGCTATTCTGAGGAGAAGTTCTCTACCATACTAATAGCTGCACAAGAAGCAATTAAGCAGACTACCTACCTACACTGGGATTACCCAAGTAAGATGGGTCCGTGATGCGATCGCTCGCCAGCTGGAAGAGGATTTAAAACACTGCCTGTATTACTATAACCCACACAATGGTTAAATCCAACACCAAAACACCTAAACCAACTAAAACAAACTCCTTAGCCTCACAATCAGATCTGGACAAATACCTAAAAAAGCGAATCCCTCCCCCCAGTGCCATTAAAACAAACTACCCCGCCAACTTAACTACAGAGGGTGAAACGGACTCGGACATGGAAAGTGACTCTGATGTGGGCTCCGGCGGCAAGGAACAACCGGTGACTCGCTCCTTCATTAAACATATCTTATCCAAGGCACTAGAGCCCATCGGAAAAGAATTAATCGATATCAAGCAGGAAATATCACAACAGGGTCATAGAATAGAGGCCTTGGAAAACTCACAAAATAGCGGCACAGAATATTCCAACGCCATCCTGACTTGCATTAAAGCTTAAGAGGAACAGTTGCACATAGTCCACTCTACGCTAGAAGACCACGAAAACCGAGAGCGCAGAAATAACATCCGAATAAAAGGCCTACCAGAGTCTGTGGCCACTGAGGCTCTGGTCAAAGCCGCTACTGAGACCCTTCGCTCCTTACTCCTAGACCAAGATCCTCAAGATATTGAAATAGTAAGGATACATAGGGCGCTCCGCCCCAAACCTAAACAAGGAGACCCGCCCAGAGATGTACTGTGCAGGTTCTTGGACTTCCGTACTAAGGACCCGATAGTAAAACGGGCAAGAGAGTCCCAAGAAATCAAATTTGAAGACTCGCACCTCAAACTTTTTCAGGATCTTTCAGCTATTACTCTAAAGAAGCACTTTCTCCTTAAACCGTTTACTGAAGCTGTCCTACAGAAAAAAATTACAGTATCGCTGGCTATACCCATTCGGAATACAAATCATTGCTGAGGACAAAAGACTACAGGCAAGGTCTTCAGCGGACATCCGAAAAATCTGCAAAGAACTGAACATCACCCTGGACCATTACCCTGACATCGAGACTTTCCACGCAGCTTCAGTGCTACAGCACCTTCCTAGCCCTACCCCATGGCAGCCGGTCTCCACCCCAAGGTCTCAGAAATCGAGACGTAATGGTGCCAAGATGACCCCCACCAAAGACCCAGATACCTGAAGGATCTGATCCACCCTCATGGTTGACCAATTCATACAAAAATGATTTCGATTCCCTCAACATCGACTTCTAATTTCTACCATTTTTTATTACAAACCGTTGTGTAGATTTACTATGTTACATAGAATTAATGTACAGTTCTAAAACAAAAATATATTGAAATATGTTATTTTTTGGAGGTGAATTACCTCTTTTCTAGATGGCCTCTTCCTAGCTAGCGGTAGTCGATACTTTCGGCTCCATTTTAAGATATGTTGCACTCGTTCGAGTGCTATGCTGTGTTCCTTTTCATTATAAAGGTTTATTTTTTCTACAATTTCCATGCCCTCCCTCTCCTTCTCCTCTCCCCCCTCTACTTCCCTTCTCTCTTCTCCCAGACACCTTGGGATGATCCTCATTATCGTGACCTGCACCCTGATGGTGGATAATCAGAAGTTATTCAAGCTGCTCACATTCAACACTCATGATTTCAACTCACTGACAACCAGAGGCCAAACCCTCTCACACTTCAAGAAGAAAGGTATTGACATACTACTTTTACAAGAAACTCATTTCACTAACAACAAGGTCCCCTCCTTTGAGAAAGCACACTATGACAGGTGGTTCCACGCTACCTCCCCTCAGACTAAATCAAAAGGAGTATCAATAGCCATAGCTAAGGATATTCCATTCCTACTTCATGACCAGATGGTTGATACAAATGGCCGATATTTAATGATTAAAGGTATTTTGGCTGGGGTAGCTGTCACCATCTGCAATATCTATGCTCCGAATAAAAAGCAATTAAAATGGATTCTAGCAGTTTTCAAAAAGATTAGAGATTTCAGGGAAGGCACACTTATACTTGGTGGGGACTTCAATCTAGCCCTTGAACCCTCCATCGATACAACAAAGAAAAAGAGCGCTATCTCTCCGAGAGACCTGGTAAGATTGAAACAAGCCCTTCACTCATTGAATCTAATAGATATTTGGCGCTACATGAACCCAACTAAACGGGACTACACCTTCTCACACCCACATGGCTCTTATCACCGAATAGATTATTTGCACCCAGATATTCATTTCCCAATATTCAACGGGCAGATATAAACCCCTCCCTGTTCTCGGATCACTCTTATGTAACAATAGAATTAGCCCTCTCTAAACATTTCTCCCCAAGCAGATCTTGGCAATTAAACGACTCACTTCTAGATAACCCCTCCACTAAACCTCGCATTATCAAAGCCATAAAAACGTACTTTGAATTGAATAACAATAATGAGACATCACCCTTAATACTATGGGAGGCTCACAAATCGGTGATTCGGGGAGAACTTATATCTATGGCATCCCACTTGAATAAAATTAGAAATAAATGACCTGCATGAGGAGATTAGACATTTAGAATCCCAACACAAGAGGAGTTTGCTGCCACAAATCTTTCTAGAACTCTCGACCAAGAGGCAAAGACTAAAAGATATCCTCAGTGAACAAACAGCGAAATTTTTTGCCTCTTGGAAAAACCGTATTTTTGTACATGGAGACAAGGCCTCTAAATTAACTATGTCACTTATCAAAAAGAAGCAGGCACGCACATTTATCCACTCCATCAAAACTAAAACAGGCCAAAAAAAACCAAAACTACAAGATATCCAATCCTTTTTAAACAGCATAAGTCTCCCGACCTTATCGTCTTCTCAGCAGAATCAGTTAATTAAACCATTTACTCTTGTGGAGCTCCAGTCAGCCCTGTCGAAGTGCCCTAAAGGGAGAGCTCCTTGGCTAGATGGCTTCACAGCTTATTACTATAAATCCAATTCTGATATTTTACTCCCTCACCTACTCAATATGTGCAACTCTCTTTGGGGGGGGGGGGGGGGGGGGGGGGTGAGCAAGCTCCACGCCAATTTCTGGAAGCTAGAATCTCTGATTTATAAGGAAGGGAAAGATCCTGAACAGTGTGGCAGCTATAGGCCGATCTCACTGTTGAACACGGACCTAAAAATATATGCGCGATTACTTGCCAACAGAATTGCGGATACGCTTCCTCAATTAATCTCCCAGAATCAATCTGGATTTGTGAAAGGTAGAGAGGTGAAAGATAACACGTACAAAGTACTGCATCTTATGCAATATGCAAAACTGAAGAAAATACCGATTGCACTGATGAGCATAGATGCTGAGAAAGCCTTCGATAGGGTTGACTGGACTTTCCTACAGGAGACACTATCGAAATTTGGCTTCCCCCCTTCCTCAATATCAGCCATAATGGGTATGTACTCATTACCCTCAGCTAGGATCAGAATTAATGGGGCACTCACAGATTCATTTCAAATATTCAATGGTACGAGGCAGGGTTGTCCGCTGTCCCCACTGCTTTTTGTCTTGTCTATTGAACCACTTTTACAGGCCATTCAGCAGTGCGCCTTCGCATCCATAACAGTCATTTTAAGGTGGCAGCATTCACGGACGACCTATTACTAGTTATTGCTAAACCCCTAAGAAGTATCCCGGCCATTATGAGTACATTAGCGAGGTACAGTAATTTATCCAATTTTAAAATAAATGAATGCAAATCTGAGCTACTAAACCTGGGCCTACCTAATAATGTGGTTAATAGTCTTAAGGCTACATTCCCCTTCCCCTGGAAGCCGAAAAGCTTAACATATTTAGGTATACAATTATGCGCTTCAAAGATCTTTTCTCACTTAACTATACCCAACTACTGGGAGGCACTGCTTCCCTTCTCCGCTCTTGGAAAGACACATACCTTTCTTGGATAGGTAGGAAAAAAATCTTAAAAAGCCTAATCCTTCCAAAATATATCTACATACTTAACATGCTCCCAATCCACCTGCCGTGCTCTTTTCTGGCTAAAGTACATTCCCTCTTTTTCCGTTATATCTGGCAAAAAGGTAAATCGCGCATTAACTCCAAAACACTTTCTCTCCCCAAAAATATGGGTGGGATGGGCGCACCAGACATTACAAAATACTACCACGCGGCACATTTATCACGAACGATTCACTGGATCAGGAAATCTGAAGACAAACAATGGTTAAACATTGAAGAAGCAATGTCCCCTATACCCCTACACTCCTTGTTGCTTGGCCACTCTAAAGATCCAGCCCCACCTAAACTAAAAAATATCCATACTTTAGCCACTTTTAAAATTTGGAAAAAAGTCTACCATGCCTTGACCCCCCTTTATCACCTCTAACTAAAATCACTGATGTTCTAGACTCACTTCCCATCGGTGCGGCTAAAATTCTATTGGATCAGCTAATAGAAGACTGGGCACTCCTCCCCTTACATAAAGTACTCAAAATCCCTGGACTCCCGGGCCTTACTTTTTTGCAATATGGTAGACTCACCCATCTCTTCCGCCAACACTACCAATCAACCGATCTGAATAGATCGTTAACCCCTTATGAAACACTATGCGCCAGTCTGAAAACACCCACTAAGAGCCTATCGATAATATATCATTCTTTACTCAAAATAGACATCCCCGAAACGAGCATATTTGACTAGATGGGAAAGGGATCTGGGCATCACCTTCTCGGACTCCCAGATAAACAATATATATAGAAATACTCATGGCCCTTCTACCTGTGTGCGTATCCAAGAAAACTCATTTAAAATTATCTCCAGATGGTATTTGGCCCCTAACCGAAACCAGAAATGGCATCATTCAATGAAGCCTAATTGTTGGAGGTGCGATGCTAACAGGGGCAGCTTCATACACATATGGTGGTCTTGTTAATCTCTAGCGCCCTTCTGGAGGGAGGTAACTTCCACCATTCAGAAATTACTGGGAAAAAAATGTAGCCTTGGAACCAGAAAATGTCTTTTTAAACATCACGCTATGGCCAAGGGATGATTGTGCTTCCAAATTATCACAATTCATAATGGCGGCAGGGAAATCCTTAATCCCTCTAAATTGGAACTCCAAATCTGTTCCTACAGCAGGACAACTTCTCCTCAAGGTGGACCAATTATACCGCATGGAAGAACTCGCTGCTAGAGTTAACCATTCCACTACTAGATTCCAAAATATCTGGAAACCTTGGATTCCTTACAGGTCACAGCCCACCTTTCATTCCGAGATATAATTAGATTAGTAATCAACATACTCACCCCAGGGTGTCACCACTCCTACCCACCCCCCTTCCTACTCTACCCCCCCCCTTTCTTATTATTTGTTAATTCTTACATACGTTCTCCCCCCTTCTCTTCTCTTTTTTAACTAGATGGTTAAGAGTTCAA
The DNA here is from genome assembly GCF_032444005.1 of Ranitomeya imitator. Classification (NCBI taxonomy): domain Eukaryota; kingdom Metazoa; phylum Chordata; class Amphibia; order Anura; family Dendrobatidae; genus Ranitomeya; species Ranitomeya imitator. The sequence goes on from NC_091286.1 coordinate 158,996,922, forward strand.
TATAACTAATAGAAAATGTTGTCACCTTCTTATTATTGGTACTTAAACATATGATCGTTTAATTTCAGTGCCTTTTACCTAGCTCTTAATACCTCATACATATGATGTGATGACCATACTATTTGATACTCCTGTTATAAAGCGGTTTGTTAAATTTGAAATTCTTAATAAAAAGAACATTGAAAGAAAGAATGATGGGAAGAAGTATGGAAGGGGCATAGCTTCAAATAGCACTGGTCAGAAGGGATTTGATGATGTGACTAAAGACAGAAGCAGCCGATGAATTCTGAAGTGTAGAGAGCGATACTTTCTGCTCAGATTCAACCAAGTGCAGGAAGGTTGATTGTCAATCTGTACTCTGAAGCGCCATCCAATGACCCAAAACAGACTGTGAAACCAACCTAGGAGTTTAAGGCAAACTAGTGGCATATTTGGCAATGGCCAAGTCACATAGCAGCATGTCACATACTCAAAACAAAATTAAGGCTGAAAGACAAACAACTGAAGTCAGCTGCAGTAAAGGACTGGCAAAGCATCACAAATGAGAAAACCCAGAGTTTGCTTGAATCCATGGATGTCAGTTATTTATTGCAAAGGACTCATCTACAGTATTAAAAACTAAACAGTTTGTTAAAGTTAATTTGTCCAATTACTTTTGAGACCCTGAAAAGAGAAGGCTGTGTAGAAAAATGGTTACAGTGCCTAAATGTTCTCACATGATAATTTTGTTCAACCCTTTTAAGTACGGTAAACATTTTAATTGCATCTCCGTTTCATTTTAAATCCAAAATTAGTGGCATGCAGAGGCCAAATCACGAAGATTCAGTCACTGCCCAAGTATTTTAACATGCCTCAATTTTTTTTTGTTTATATATAAAGCTGGAGATAGTATTCTTTGAAGCCACTTTCTCCTTGTGTTTATAGTACTGGACAAAAATGTCTGATCTTCCCCACAGTGTTTCAATTTTGCTTATAACGCCAGCAGGGTATCCCGTTGCTAGGGTGGGAGCATTCCAGGTTAGACATTGTCATCCTGCTCTAGACCTGTACATGGCAATCTCCTCCCCTCAAGGATGATAAAAGTAAAAAAAAAAAAAAGTTGTTCCAGCGGCTGGTAAAATAGTTCTTTATTTTAAGTCCATTAAAAATTACAAAGGTTGCATAGACAGAGCAAGACGAGTTTTGAAAGCTCACTTGCGTTCTTAATCACAGCTTGGCTACACAATCAAAAGAATATACTAAAAAAGTGAAAATGAAAACAGTTGGAACAAGTCACATGACAATTACATCAATGATTACATTCCTTAACCCCTTTACCCCCAAGGGTGGTTTGCACGTTAATGACCAGGCCAATTTTTACAATTCTGACCACTGTCCCTTTATGAGGTTATAACTCTGGAACGCTTCAACGGATCCCAGTGATTCTGACACATTGTTTTCTCGTGACATATTGTACTTCATGATAGTGGTAAAATTTATTTGATATTACCTGCGTTTATTTGTGAAAAAAAAACGGAAATTTGGTGAAAATTTTGAAAATTTTGCAATTTTCCAACTTTGTATTTTTATGCCCTTAAATCAGAGAGATATGTCACACAAAATACTTAATAAGTAACATTTTCCACATGTCTACTTTACATCAGCACAATTTTGGAACCAGAATTTTTTTTGTTAGGGAGTTATAAGGGTTAAAAGTTAACCAGCAATTTCTCATTTTTACAACACCATTTTTGTTTAACCCCTTCATGACCTTGGGATTTTTCGTTTTTCCGTGTTCGTTTTTCACTCCCCTACTTCCCAGAGCCATAACTTTTTTATTTTTCCGTCAATTTGGCCATGTGAGGGCTTATTTTTTGCGGGACGAGTTGTACTTTTGAACGACATCATTGGTTTTAGCATGTCGTGTACTAGAAAACGGAAAAAAAATTCCAAGTGCGGTGAAATTGCAAAAAAAGTGCAATCCCACACTTGTTTTTTTGTTTGGCTTTTTTGCTAGGTTCACTAAATGCTAAAACTAACCTGCCATTATGATTCTCCAGGTCAGTACGAGTTCATAGACACCTAACATGACTAGGTTATTTTTTATCTAAGTGGTGAAAAAAAATTCCAAACTTTGCTAAAAAAAAAAAAAAAAAAAAAAAAAGTGCGCCATATTCCGATACCCGTAGCGTCTCCATTTTTCGTGATCTGGGGTCGGTTGAGGGCTTATTTTTTGCGTGCCGAGATGACGTTTTTAATGATAGCATTTCGGTGCAGATACGTTCTTTTGATCGCCCGTTATTGCATTTTAATGCAATGTCGCGGCGACCAAAAAAACGTAATTCTGGCGGTTTGAATTTTTTTTACCGCTACGCTGTTTAGCGATCAGGTTAATGCTTTTTTTTAGTTGATAGATCGGGCGATTCTGAGCGCAGCGATACCAAATATGCGTAGATTTTATATTTTTTTTTTATTGATTTATTTTGATTGGGGCGAAACGGGGGTAATTTAAACTTTTATATTTTTTTTTTTTTTTTTTTTTACTTTTGCCATGCTTCAATAGCCTCCATGGGAGGCTAGAAGCAGGCACAACTCGACCGCCTCTGCTACATAGCAGCGATCTGCTGATCGCTGCTATGTAGCAGAAATGGAGGTGTGCTGTGAGCGCCGACCACAGGCGATCAGTAACGACCACAGGCGATCAGTAACCATAGAGGTCTCAAGGACCTCTATGGTTACAATGGAGACGCATCGCCGACCCCCGATCATGTGACGGGGGTCGGCGATGACGTCATTTCCGGCCGCCCGGAAGCGGTAGTTAAATGCCGCTGTCTGCGATTGACAGCGGCATTTAACTAGTTAATAGGTGCGGGCAGATCGTGATTCTGCCCGCGCCTATTACGGGCACATGTCAGCTGTTCAATACAGCTGACATGTCCCGGCTTTGATGCGGGCTCACCGCGGAGCCCTGCATCAAAGCGTCCAATCTTCCGAGGTCAGATAGGGGTTAAGGGACCACATCTCATTTGAAGTCATTTTGAGGGGTCTATATGATAGAATGGTGTCACACTTGGGTATTTTCTAAAAACTGCACCCCTCAAGGTGCTCAAAACCATATTCAAGAAGTTTATTAACCCTTCTGGTGCTTCCCAGGAATTTTTGGAAGGTTTAAATAAAAATGAACATTTAACTTTTTTTTTTTCACAAAAAATTTACTTCAGCTTTAATTTGTTTTATTTTACCAAGGGTAACAGGAGAAAATGGACCCCAAAAGTTGTTGTACAATTTGTCCTGAGTACGCCGATACTCCATATGTGGGGGTAAACCACTGTTTGGGCGGATGGGAGAGCTCGGAAGGGAAGGAGCGCCGTTTGACTTTTCAATGCAAAATTGACAGGAATTGAGATGGGACGCCATGTTGCGTTTGGAGAGCCACTGATGTGCCTAAACATTGAAACCCCTCACAAGTGACACCATTTTGGAAAGTAGACCCCCCTAAGGGACTTATCTAGAGGTGTGGTGAGCACTTTGACCCACCAAGTGCTTCACAGAATTTTAGAATGCAGAGCCGTAAAAATAAAACAAAAAATTTTTCCCCCCAAAATCATTTTTTAGCCCCCAGTTTTGTATTTTCCCAAGCGTAACATGAGAAATTGGACCCCAAATGTTGTTGTCCTATTTGTCCTGAGTACGACGATACCCCATATGTTGGGGTAAACCCCTGTTTGGGCATACGGGAAAGCTCGGAAGGGAAGGAGCACTGTTTTACTTTTTCAACGCAGAATTGGCTGGAATTGAGGTCGGACGCCATGGCGCGTTTGGAGAGCTCCTGATGTGCCTAAACAGTGGAAACCCAATTATAACTGAAACCCTAATCCAAACAGTAACCCTAACCACACCCCTAACCCTAATCCCAACCCTATTCCCAACCGTAATCTAAACTCTAACCGTAACTTTAGCCCCAACCCTAACTGTAGCCTTAACCCTAGCCCCAACCCTAACGGGAAAATGGAAATAAATTTTTTTAATTTTTCCCTAACTAAGGGGGTGATGAAGGGGGGTTTGATTTACTATTATAGCGGGTTTTTTAGCAGATTTTTATGATTGGCAGCCGTCACACACTGAAAGACGCTTTTTATTGCAAAAAATATTTTTTGCGTTACCACATTTTGAGAGCTATAATTTTTCCATATTTTGGTCCACAGAGTCATGTGAGGTCTTCTTTTTTGCGGGACGAGCTTACGTTTTTATTGGTAACATTTTTGGGCATGTGACATTTTTTGATCGCTTTTTATTCCGATTTTTTGTGAGGCAGAATGACCAAAAACCAGCTATTCATGAATTTCTTTTGGGGGAGGCGTTTATACCGTTCCGCGTTTGGTAAAATTGATAAAGCAGTTTTATTCTTCGGGTAAGTACGATTACAGCGATACCTCATTTATATCATTTTTTTATGTTTTGGCGCTTTTATACGATAAAAACTATTTTATAGAAAAAATAATTATTTTTGCATTGCTTTATTCTGAGGACTATAACTTTTTTATTTTTTTGCTGATGATGCTGTATGGCGGCTCGTTTTTTTGCGGGACAAGATGCCGTTTTCAGCGGTACCATTATTTATATCTGTCTTTTTGATCGCGTGTTATTCCACATTTTGTTCGGCGGTATGATAATAAAGCGTTGTTTTTTGCCTCTTTTCTTACGGTGTTTACTGAAGGGGTTAACTAGTGGGCCAGTTTTATAGGTCGGGTCGTTGGATGCGGCGATACTAAACATGTGTACTTTTATTGTTTTTTTTTTTTATTTAGATAAAGAAATTTATTTATGTATAGATCAATACCCGGGATCCTAAAGCATAAGGACCCTAACTCAATGTTTAACCGCATAAGGGTCCTTATGCTTTAGGATCCTGGGTAGTGATTTATACATGTTGCCCATCTTCTGTAAACTTTGAGTAGGTATTGTGTCAGCATTCCTTTTGACATAGAATTAGTGTGTCAACCACTAGCAGGTATTTGAAATATATATATATATATATATATACACACACACACACACCCAACCTATACTCATTTTGTTTTTGTGGCGTCCCTTTGTACGGTACTTTCTTGTATTTATCAACTGTTCTGTTTTTATATTTATTTATAATAAAATATGATTTTATACCTTTATTGTGGGATCTCTTCTTGGTCCCATTGATATTTACATGGGATTTTGGGTTATAGCATTTGTGAAGTGCCCTATGTTACTTTTGGACATTTAAGTGATTATTCATTCACATTATGCAGTTTTGTTTTATATTTTCACCATCCAAATGAGTATAAAATTAAACAAGTTTATTAATTGTGACTTAGATAATGTGGTATACAAAATTAATTGCATCATATGTGAAATTCTACATAGGATGCACCACACGTAAAATAAAATCCTAGTTTAAAATTACAATGATATACTCAATGCAAATATCAGTAGAAACGTTTCTGCTATTGCAAAGCATTTTATTGTTGAGCAAATTTGTGACATGTCTCCTTTGCAAGTTTTAGGTATAGAAAACCTATTTCCACGTACAAGAGGTGGGGATATTAAATGTAGACTACTAACAAAAGAAGCGTATTGGATATTTAATCTGGATTCAAGAAACTCTAAGGGTTTTAATCTAAAGAGAGAAACCATGTATCACTATTGACTGTTTTCGTACACCTGTTGCTTAGTGAATGTACGTTCATTGATGTAGTTGTGTCATCTGACTTGGTTCAACTGTTTTCATTGGCACTTTTTTAGCTTATTCTTTTGATTGTGTAGAAAAGCTGTGGTAAAGAACGCAAGTGAGTGTTCGAAACGCGTCTTGCTCCCTTTGCCCTGTCTATGCAACCTTAGTCATTTTTGTACATTTTTAACCCCTTAATGACCGCCGATACGCCTTTTAACGGCGGCAGTTAAGGGTACTTAAACCACAGCGTCGTTAATTAACGGCGCTGTGGAAAAAGTGAATAGCGCCCCCCAGAGTCGGATTTTCTCTGGGGTCTCGGTTGCCAATGGTAGCCGAGACCCCAGAGAACATGATTTGGGGAGTTTTTTACCGACCCCCGGTAATTAAGGCTATGTGCACACGTAGGAAATGTGGTGCAGAATTTTCTGCCCTAAGTCTGCATCTCCTGGCAGAATCCGCAGGTGCGTTTTTTTATGCACTTTGTGCAGGTTTTGTGCAGTTTTTAACCACTGTGGATTTCTATAATGGAGGGGTGCAGAAACGCTGCAGAACTGCACAAAAGAATTGACATGCACTTCTTTGAAATCTGCAGCGTTTCTGCGCAGATTTTTCTGCACCATGTGCACAGTTTTTTTTTTTTTTTTACATCGATTTACATTGTACTGTAAATTACAGTGCAGTTCTGCAGCATTTCTGCTGCAGAAACACCAAGGTTACTTACTGGTAGCCGGTTTTTCCGGAGCGCATGACAGCACACCTGAGAGAGGGGATCCGCCCAGTCAGGACAGGAAACCTACTGAAATAAAAGGGCGGTACCTCTCCCTGGCTTCAGTTGGTTTTCAGAGCATGAGAGGCCCCCTTGGTTAGTTCACATGGCAATCTACCACCACATTATAATAATAATAATAACAAAAAACACCCAGGTGAAAGTGCGCACCAAAGGGTGAAAAAAGAAGGGAGGGAATATACAGGTGCTGTCATGGGCTCCGGAAAAAACGGCTACCAGTAAGTAACCTTGGTGTTTTCCCGTCTCCCATGACAGCACACCTGAGAGATTTTTGGAGAAAGGAACACCTTAGGGAGGGACCACCGCTTGCAGCACCCTTCTACCAAAGGTAAGGTCAGTAGAGGAAGATAAATTCAGTCGGTACTGTTTAAAGGTAGACGGTGAGGACCAGGTAGCGGCCTTACATATCTGATCAATCGATACCTCTGCTTTTTCAGCCCAGGAAGTAGCCACGGCCGTGGTGGAGTGAGCCTTGATGCCTTCAGGGATTGGAACGCCACATGCAGCATAGGATAAGCTAATGGCCTCCCTAATCCATCTGGCAATAGTACCTTTGGACACCCCATGACCTTTTCTGCTACCCTGGAAAGCTACAAATAGAGACTGATCTTTCCTCCACTGACTAGTTAAGGATATGTACTGTAAGATAGATCTTCTTACATCAAGAGTGTGAAACCTCTCCTCACCTGGATTTTTAGGATTAACACAAAATGAGGGCAAAACCATCTCCTGACTTCTATGAAATTTAAGAACTACTTTAGGTAGATAAGCCGGATCTGGTCTTAGAACCACCCTGTCGTCATATATCTGTGTATGGAGGACAAACGGACAGGGCTTGTAAGTCACTCACTCTACGTGCGGAAGTCAAAGCTACCAATAGCACTGTTTTTAGAGTGAGAAATTTTAATCGATAACTCTTGCAAAGGCTCAAAAGGGACTTTTAGTTAGAGCATCTAAAACCAGATTTAAATCCCAGGGAGGAATTTTCTGAATTACTACAGGTCTAGACCTACATGATTTAATGAAACGGGCTACCCACTTATTGGAGGCTAAATTACAATGATATAAAGCTCCTAATGCTGACACCTGAACCTTAAGCGTATTGGTAGCCAATCCTAGTTGTAAGCCTGCTTGTAGAAACTCTAAAATAGCACCCACATGAGCCTCGTCCGACAAAGGTTGTCCTAAAAACTCTAGAAACCTCTTCCATGTCCTACCATAAATTCTCGATGTAATCGGCTTCCTACTTCTCAACAGGGTGGAGATTAGCCCTGACGAGAATCCCTGTCGGCTTAGTAATGCCCTCTTAAATTTAAGGCTGCCAGATGGAAGCCCTTCACTTGAGAGTGGCATACTGGACCCTGGGAAAGCAGGTCCGGAACCTCTGGTAGGATCCATGGATCGGTTACCGACATTTGCCTTAGGAGAGAAAACCATGGTCTCTTCGGCCAAAATGGAGCAATCAGAATCACTCTTGCTTGCTCCATCCTGATCTTTCTTACCACTACCGGAATTAATGCTATCGGTGGAAAAACGTAAGCGAGGCTGAATTTCCACGGTATTCGGAGGGCATCTACTGCAACCGGGTTCCCCCTCGGGTCTAACGAGCAGAACCTCTCCACCTTCCTGTTGTGAAGCGTGGCAAACAAGTCTATTACCGGTTCGCCCCAGGCCTGCACTATTTGTTGGAACACCCTGGGATTCAGCGACCACTCTCCCCGTCTTAGCTTTTTGCGACTTAAGTAGTCCGCCTTCGTGTTTTCGACCCCCATTATGTGCAGAGCTGTGAGGGACAGTAGGTGAGATTCTGCTAATTGAAGAAGCACCGATGTTGCCCTCATGAGTGAAAGGGACCTCATTCCCCCTGATGATTGATATAGGCTACTACTGCGTAATTGTCGGACATCACTCTGGTATGACGACCCTGAAGGATTGGAAGGAAATGTCTTACTGCCCTTTCTACAGCCCATACTCTTATATTGCATGTCTCATGTTTTTCTGTATGGGACCAGGATCCCTGTATGGAAAGGGTCCCTAGATGTGCACCCCATCCTGTACCACTCGCGTCCGTTGTGATCACGTCTATCGGAGTTAGCCACTGAACCCCTGAGCTCAAGTGATCCCTTACTGATCACCAGACTAGGGAATCTCTGACGCGTATCGAGAGGTGAATTTTTCCCTCCAAATGCCCTTCTAACAACCTTTGTGTTGACAGGACCTCCCACTGTAATTGCCTCAGGTGAAACTGTGCCCATTTTACAGCAGGAATACAGGATGTTCGTGACCCGAGCAGGGACATCGCCTTTCTTAGTGTCATCACAGGCTGATGTATCGCCAATTACACAAGACTTTGTATTTTAGATATTTTGCTCTCCGGCAGGAGACAGAGTTGACGCGTGGAGTCCAGAACCAACCCCAGGAAGGACTGAACTTTCTCTGGTGTTAATCTCGACTTGGCGACATTTATTTCCCAACCTAACACTGCTAGGGTCATAGTTACTTCTTCTATTTGTGCAAGACAGTGATCCACTGATCTGCCTATTACAAGGAAGTCATCTAGGTACGGAACAAATGACTATGTCCCGGGAACGGAGGAAGGACATGACCTCTGACATTAATTTTGTAAATATTCTTGGCGCCATCGATAGACCAAATGGAAGGGCAGCATACTGGTAGTGTTTGAGTTGCCCTTGGACAAACACTGCTACCCTCAGAAATTTTTGATAGTCCCGATGAATTCGGACATGGTAGTAAGCATCTTTTAAGTCTATAGCTGCCATGAAGCAGTCCGGGAACAGCATCTTTATCGCTGAGCTTACAGACTCCATTTTGAAGGAGTAATTTATTATTGATCGATTGAGTTTTCTTAAGTTGACAATAGTCCTTAGTGAGCCATCTGGTTTTCGTATCAAAAAGAGAGGGGAATAAAACCCTTCTCCCTTTTCTTCCCTTGGATCTTCTACTAGGACCTTTTTTAGAACTAGCCCCAACACCTCTGTTTCCAGAGCTAGCTGTTCGTCTGGAAGTTTTCTGCGTGGTGTCAACACAAAAGTCTGTCGAGGTGGATGAATAAATTTTATTTTTAGTCCGTCGCTCACAACATTTAACGCCCAATGACTGGGGGAAATACTTAACCAGGCGTGAAGAAAGAAAGAGAGCCTTCCCCCTACTTCTGGCTTGGCGTCATTGGGAGGGCTTTTTTGTGGATGTGGAGGGGTCCTTAAACATGTACACAGATCCTTTTCTATCTCTATAGTCCCAGTTCCTTCTATCTCCTGGAGGGCGACCTCTATTGAATCTTCCTCTCCGAAAATAAGGCCTTCTGATATCCACTGGAAAGTGAGGAAAACCTTTTTTCTTGTCACCTGCTTTTTCTAAAATATCCTCCAGCTTCTGACCAAGGAGGAATTTGCCGTCGCACGGAATGGAACAGAGTCTATTTTTTGAGGGTAAGTCCCCTGGGTACCCCTTTAACCACAAGGCACGTCTTGCCGCGTTAGACAATCCTGCTGCCCTAGCTGCTAGTCTTACAGAGTCTGCCGAGGAATCTGCTATAAAGGCTGCCGCTCCTTGTGCCATTGCCATATTGGCTAAGACCTCTTCTCTCGGCACTCTAGATTTCAGCTGATCTTCTATTTGTTGCAGCCAGACAATAAGGGAGCGGGCAACACATGTTCCAGCTATTGACGGTTTTAGACCTCCTGCGGCTGCCTCCCAGGTATGTTTTAAAAAAGCATCCGCTTTTTTATCTAAAGGGTCTCGTAGGACGCCTGAATCTTCTAAGGGTAGGGATGACCTTTTAGATGACCTAGCCACCGCACCATCAATTTTAGGGGCTTTATCCCATACTTCTGAATCCTTTACCTCAAAAGGATATCGTCTCTTAGAAGCTGAGGGAAGACTACCAGACTTCTCAGGCTTCTTCCACTCTTTTTCTATAAGGGTTTTAACTTTAGTATTTACTGGGAAGGTACGCTTCCTCTTCTCCTCCAAACATAACGTCCTCTACCGATCTGGACTCTTTCTCATCCTTAAGGCCCATTGTAGCCCTAACTGATTTTACCAGTTTATCTGTATTCTCAGTTAGGAAGCATCGGTCGGCCCCCCAACATCGCTATCTGAAGAGGAGCCAGAGAACACAGAAGAGGATGAACACGGAGACAGAGGTCCCTCTTGATATTCCTCGTCAGACTGAGGGGTACCAGAATCTGAAACAGTCTCTAGGATCTTGCTACTTCTCTTTTTAAGAACTGATTTTAAAGACCCTTTAACCTCTGCCCTAATCATGGCCCTGAGGCTAGCGGCAAAGTCAGGGGATTCAGCCTGAATAGTTTTTTGGATGCAGTCCGCACAGAGGCTTTTCTGCCATTGAACTGCTAGCGGGGCTTTGCAGAGGGCACATTCTTTGTTCTTGGACTTGGCACTAGCCTTCCTCGGCGCCTGACAAGCAAGCAGAGAAATGTAGCCTATTACCACCAATGTGACATTCACGAAGATCACTCACCACCCGCTGACACTCAAGGGTACCAGATTTTGAGGCTGATCTGGAGTACGGATAACGTCCCTCCTAGAAGCTGAGGAGTCCTGCGACTTTCGATCCGGACGACTACCGCTTCTCCTCATATTATGCTGGTGAGCAGACATAGCACCTGGTAAGATCTCTTGCTGCTGCGGCGATGACTGATGCGAGTGTGGCTCCATACAATCCTCCATAGCGGAGCTCTGTAGATGTGAGCACTTTTCCTGTGGACTCACCCCCTTTTGAAGGGTGATCCACTCTGCTCACCGCCTCATCCGGTACAAAAAAACTGCTCCTCCCCCACCTCTGCGCCTACCAGGAGACCGCCAAAAGGTCCCTGTGACTCAGCAGCGTCTGTCTATGGGCGCCGCCATCTTGGATCCGGCGCGCAGCAGTGACGTCACGCGGGCACGCCCATTCCCAGCGTGACCTGCACGCAACACCTGCTGCGCACCCGGAAGCTAGGCCAGGGCCGAAGGCAGCAGCAGAAGGGGCAGAGAGCGGCGTGGCAGCCGCAGAAGAGCCACAGGACTCCGGACTGCGCTGCCCAATGCCCGCACGTGTGCAAAGGCCCCAGGACCTGCGAACGGCGCTTCCACAACCTGAAGGCCGGCATACAGGCATCCTGCCTGTTCTTCCAGTGTCGGGACAGGAGTGGGTGAGTCTTTCAAAAACCGCCGTGATTCCAGAACTAGGGCTCCCATCAGGACAGGAAACCCAACTGAAGCGAGGGAGAGGTACCGCCCTTTTATTTCAGTAGGTTTCCTGTCCTGACTGGGCGGATCCCCTCTCTCAGGTGTGCGGTCATGGGAGACGGGAAAAAATCTGCTGCAGTTCTGCACTAAATCTGCATCGTGTGCACATACCCTAACAGTTTACGGGCAGCCGCAAAAAAAAAAAAAAAAAAAAAAAAATATATATATATATAAATAAAAAAAACACGTGATTTCCCCATTTAATTTCTTTGTCCTCCGATGCGATCGCACATCAGAGGGCAGAGAAATGGGGTCCCTGATAGCCCCCCCGATACTCACCCATCGCTCCCAATGCTCCTCGTGGCTCCCGATGGCTAATTCTGGAATTAGTACTGTCCATTGACTTAGCGGGATCATTGATCTCTATATATTTCGCTATGTGTTCATACTATGTTTTTACTAAGATTGGGGACCTAGATTTTCCCTAGCACAGGTTTGCTCTTTGTTTAGTGGCAGAGGACCCTTTAGAATGTGGGTAGAGGCTCACTAGTGGCTGTAGGACATATCAGGGCCTGTAGGGTCAGCCATCGTGGAGCGGGGGTGCCACAACGTTCCCCCTAGGGCGTCAACCTCCGCAGATAGGAAGGGGCAACTGTAGTCTGGCAGCTAGGGTTATCTAGCTTTCCCCATTAGGTTTTTGGTTTTTTCTTGTGTTGAGCACTATTTTTTTTGCATTTTTTGTCACGTGAGTTGGCCTTGGTTTTTAATAATAAAAAGTGTTTTTATAGTTAGGGTAGTTATATGATTTTGACTTGTTTCCCTTATACTATTATATATAATTTAGGGGTGTGTTGGGTTTAGGGATTTGATTAGGGTTGGGATTAGAGGTGTTTTGGCGTTAGGGTTGTGATTCGTGTTATGCCATAGGGTTAGGGGTGTTTTGATTAGGGTTATGGTTTGGGTTGGGACTAGCGTTAGGGGTGTGTTGGGGTTATGGTTGGAGTTAGAATTGGGGGGTTTCCACTGTTTAGGTTCATCAGGGGGTCTCCAAACGCGACAGCCAATTTTGCGTTCAAAAAGTCAATTGGTGCTCCCTCCCTTCTGAGCTCTGCCGTGCGCCCAAACAGGGGTTTACCACCACATATGAGGTATCAGTGTACTCAGGACTGATTGGACAGCAACTTTTGGGATCCAGTTTCTCCTGTTACCCTTACGAAAATAAAAAAAATTGGGGGCTAAAAAAAATGATTTTTGTGGGGAAAAAAATGATTTTTTATTTTCATGGCTCTGCGTCAAACTTCTGTGAAGCAATTGGGCGTTCTAAATGCTCACCACATATCTAGATAATTTCCTTTGGGGGGTCTAGTTTCCAAAATAGTGTCACTTGTGGGGGGTTTCTGCTGTTTAGGTGCATCAGGGGCTCTGAATATGCAACATGACACCCGCAGACCACTCCATCAAAGTCTGCATTTTAAAACGTCACTACTTCCCTTCCGAGCCCTGATGTGTGCCCAAACAGTGGTCCCCCCACATATAGGGCATCAGCATACGCAGAACAAATTGGACAACAAATTTTGGGGTCCAATTTCTCCTGTTACCCTTGTGAAAGTAAAAATCTGGGGGTGAAAAGATCATTTTTGTGGAATTTTTTTTTTTTTTTTTTAATTTTCATAGTTCTACATTATAAACTTCTGTGAAGCAGTTGGGGGTTCATAGTGCTCACCACACATCTAGATAAGCTCTTTTGGGGGGGATGGGGTCTAGTTTCCAAAATGGGGTCACTTGTGGGGGGTTTCTACTGTTTAGATACATCAGGAGCTCTGCAAATGCAACATGACGCCTGCAGACCATTCCATCAAAGTCTGCATTTTAAAACGTCACTACTTCCCTTCCAAGCCCCGATGTGTGCCCAAACAGTGGTCTCCCCCAACATATGGGGTATCAGCTTACTCAGGACAAACTGGACAACACATTTTGGGGTCCAATTTCTCCTGTTACCCTTGAGAAAATAAAAAATTGTGAGCTAAAAAAATCATTTTTGGAGGGAAAAAAAAAGGATTTTTTATTTTCACGTCTCTACATTATAAATTTCTGTGAAGCACTTGGGGGTTCAAAGTGCTCACCACACATCTAGATAAGTTCCTTAATGGGTTTAGTTTCCAAAATGGGGTCACCTGTGGGGGGTTTCCACTGTTTCACATCAGGGGCTCTCCAAACGCGATATGGCGTCCGATCTCAATTCCAGCCAATTCTGCATTGAAAAATTCAAACGGAATTCCTTCTCTTCCAAGCTCTGCCATGCACCCAAACTGTGGTTTACCCCCACATATGGGGTATCGGCGTATTCAGGAGAAATTGCAAAACTTTTCGGGTCTAATTTCTCCTGTTACCCTTGTGAAAATAAAGATTTGGGGGGCAAAAAGATCATTTTTGTAAAAAAAAAAAAAAAAAAATGCGATTTTTATTTTCAAGGCTCTATGTTATAAACTTCTGTGAAGCACCTGGGGGTTTAAAGTGCTCACCACACATCTAGACAAGTTCCTTAAAGGGTCTAGTTTCCAAAATTGTGTCACTTGTGGGGGGGTGGGTTTCACTGTTTAGGCACATTAGGGGCTCTCCAAACACGACATGGCGTCCGATCTCAATTCCAGCCAAATCTGCATTGAAAAAGGCAAATGGCGCTCCTTCTCTTCCAAGCCCTGCCGTGCGCCCAAACAGTGGTTTATCCCTACATATGGGGTATAGGCGTATTCAGGAGAAATTGCATAACAAATTTTGTGGTTCATTTTCTCTTTTTACCCTTGTGAAAATAAAAAAAAATTGGTTCTGAAGTATAATGTTTGCAAAAAAAAAGTTAAATGTTTATTTTTCCTTCCACATTGTTTCAGTTGCTGTGAAGCACGTCAAGGGTTAATAAACATCTTGAATGTGGTTTTGAGCACCTTGAGGGGTGTAGTTTTTAGAATTGTGTTAAGTTTGGGTATTTTCTGTCATGTACACCCCTCAATGTGACTTTAAATGTGAGATGGTCCCTAAAAAAAAAGGGAGAGGGAGAGGGAGAGGGGAAAAAAAACCCCATTGACTTTGCATTGGGTTTCGCGTTTCGGTCGATCCCCGACTTAACGCCATAATCGGCCGATTTCACTTGACTCGACTTTAGAGATAGTCGGGTTTCGCGAAACCTGGCTCGACCCTAAAAAAGTAAAAGTCGCTCAACCCTAGCGACCGCAGATTACTCCGCATCTGCCTTATAAGACGACACCCGACTTTTGAGAAGATTTTCAGGGGTTAAAAAGTAGTCTTATACGCCAGAAAATACAGTATTTTGTGTGACATATCTCTCTGATTTAAGGGCATAAAAATTAAAAGTTTGAAAATTGCAAAATTTTCGCCATATTTCCATTTTTTTCATAAATAATCGCAAGTACCGTATATACTCGAGTATAAGCCGAGATTTTCAGCCCACTTTTTCGGGCTGAAAGTCCCCCTCTTGGCTTATGCTTGAGTCATACCAAGGGGTCGGCAGGGGCTGTCTAATTATACTCACCTACTCCTGGCGCGGTCCCTGACTTCCCGGCGCTGCAGCTTCCTCCTGTACTGAGTGGTCACATGGTACCGCTCATTACAGTAATGAATATGCAGCTCCACCTCCCATAGAGGTGGAGCCGCATATTCATTACTGTAATGAGCGGTAACGGTGACCGCTCACTACAGGAAGCTGCAGCGTCAGGGAAACAGGGACTGCACAGTGCTAGGAGCAGGTAAGTATAACGGTGAGAAGAGCGCTACGCGATACTCACCTGCTCCTCGTTTCGGCGCCGCTCCATCTTCAGCAGTGGCGCTCAGGTCACAGGGCGCGGTGACGTGGTTAGTGCACGCCCTCAGCCTGTACGTCAGTGCTGAAGAAGGAGCGGCGCCAGAACGATGAGCACGTGAATATTGAAAGCGCCAGGGGCCTGAGCGACGGAGGTATGTGATTTTTTTTTTTATCACAGCAAATGGGGCAAGTGTCTGTATGGAGTACTGTATGGGGCCATAACGTTTGTGCAGCACTGTATGGGGCCATAATCAACGTTTGTGCAGCACTATATGGGGCAAATATCTTTATGGGGCCATAATGAACTTTATGGAGAATTATATGGGGCTCCTGATTCAATATGGATATTCAAAAACACTTAACCTACTTATTTCTCAAAAAAGCAGAAAAAAAAAAGATGAAGCGCACTCACCGGTGATGATTCGTCAGATTTATTCAGACATAAATAACGTGCTGCAGGGAGGGTTGTGAACACACACGGACGACGGCCGTTTCGTGCTTAATGCACTTCAACAGGTCCTGTCGGACCTGTTGAAGTGCATTAAGCACGAAACGGCCGTCGTCCGTGTGTGTTCACAACCCTCCCTGCAGCACGTTATTTATGTCTGAATAAGTCTGACGAATCATCACCGGTGAGTGCGCTTCATCTTTTTTTCTGCTTTTTTGAGATTCTATATGAACTGAGGCATAAGCAGCACCCCGGTGTGATTTTTTGTTAAATAGGCTATATATGGCAAAATGATGCATCACAGGAGAGTAATAAGGGTCTAACTAATAGCAGTGGTGCGGATGTACTTTTTTTTCTTTTATTATATGGACTACTTATTTCTCAATTTTACTTTAATTTGTTATCTATTTTTACTTTTGACATTTACCGGTAGCTGCTGCATTTCCCACCCTAGGCTTATACTCGAGACATTAAGTTTTCCCAGTTTTTTGTGGCAAAATTGGGGGGGGGGGGGGGGGGGTTCGGCTTATACTCGGGTTGGCTTATACTTGAGCATATACGGTAATATCAAAGAAATGTTACCACTAACATGAAGTACAATATGTCATGGAAAAAAAAACCATCTCAGAATCAGTGGGATCCGTTAAAGCGTTCCAGAATTATAACCTCATAAAGTGACAGTGGTCAGAATTGTAAAAATTGGCTCGGTCATTAAGTACCAAATTGGCTCTGTCACTAAGGGGTTAATGGACTTAAAATAAAGAAAGAACTATTTTACCAAACGCTGGAACAACCACCTTTTTTTTCCTTGACAATCTCCTCCCCTACCATTTCCTATGCATAGCTCTAGAGTGGGGTATCAATTTGGTGCGGTGGCAGCATTCCAGGTTAGACATTGCCATGTTCATAAAGACTCAAGTTGGAACCCTTAATAAAAAAAAAAAAAGTGATGGAGGCAAGATCAGGATAATATATTTCAGTAATACTGTGACCTTACGAGCCATTACTCAAACTCTGCACTCTCATATCCAATCCCTGTGCTATGAGTGTGTACATCTACAGAAAGTTCAAAATACTGTATATTTTACCTCACACCATCTAGTCTTTGGGTTTATACACAGAAAACCTGTTTTGCAACAATGGCTTGGTTCCCATTGCGTTAATGGGAAAGCGCTAACGGACAGCGTTGCACGGCGAAATTAACGCCGTGCAACGGGTCCGTTAGCGCGCCCATTCACGGCAATGGGAACGCGCAGCACTAGCGCGTGCCATGTTCGGCACGCGCTAGCGACGCGCCGGTGTTTCCTGGCGCGCCGCGGACGCTGCTCGCAGCGTCCGAGGCGCGCCCGCGGTCCGTTCCCCGCTCTCGCAGATCAGGGATCTGCGAGAGCGGGGACGTTACCGCGACCCCGGGACGCGGCCACATTAAAAACATTGCGTTAGTGCAACCCGTTTAGCGCTAGCGGGTTGCGCTAACGCAATGTGACCCTAGCCATACAGAAGCATATAAAGTCACAGTATTAGAGAAATATATTATCCTGATCTTCCTTCCATCACCTTTTTTGCATCCCTTTTCTTGGCTTCTCTATTTACCAAATTTTATTACTAATTATTTTAATATTTATGATGAAATAAAATTAAATATTTATTTCATGGATTGCTTCTCTACTCGATCCTTTATTTCCATGTTTGAAAGTATTAAGTCTATTTGCATTTATAAAGTGCCTATAATATGGTCAGCAGACATCATTTGCATAAGTACCAAGTTCAGGTCTACAGCATGGTGACAACTCCCCCCACCCCCCATACGAAAGTCCAGAGAGAGGCGACGACCCCATCCATTTCATATACGCTGGTCTAGAGCAGGGTGACCCCTGCCCCCCTCCATATACACAGGAATAGAGCAGAATGCCACTGCATCTACCCCCTCTCCCATATACACAGGTCTAGAGGAGGGTCTCTCTTTGGTGGGGTGGCAGAATCCCAGGTTAGACATTGCCAAGCACAGATCTAACCCAGGGTGGATCCCCCCACTCCACACATATCTAACTCAGAGGGACAGAGGTGTGAAGTCAGGTTTCCCTTGGGCACGGTGGCAGTGCCCCAGGTGAGACAGTGCCATGTACTGGTCTAGAGCAGGGTCACTACTTATGTCTGGCTGCAGACCTTCACTACACACTCCAGGGGGGCACACCACAAGGACCTCTCAGCGCCTCACAGAAGCAGCACAGGTGTAAAGTCAGGTTTCCCTTGGGCAGGGTGGCAGTGCCCCAGGTGAGACAGTGCCATGTACTGGTCTAGAGCAGGGTCACTACTCCTCCTCATGTCTGGCTGCAGACCACCACTATACACTGCAGGGGGGCACACCACAAGGACCTCTCAGCGCCTCACAGCAGCAGCACAGGTGTAAAGGCAGGTTTCCCTTGGGCAGGGTGGCAGTGCCCCAGGTGAGACAGTGCCATGTACTGGTCTAGAGCAGGGTCACTACTCCTCCTCATGTCTGGCTGCAGACCACCACTATACACTGCAGGGGGGCACACCACAAGGACCTCTTAGCACCTCATAGCAGCAGCACAGGTGTGAAGTCAGGTTTCCCTTGGGCAGGGTGGCAGTGCCCCAGATGAGACAGTGCCATGTACTGGTCTAGAGCAGGTTCACTACTCCTCCTCATGTCTGGCTGCAGACCACCACTATACACTGCAGGGGGGCACACCACAAGGACCTCTTAGCACCTCATAGCAGCAGCACAGGTGTGAAGTCAGGTTTCCCTTGGGCAGGGTGGCAGTGCCCCAGGTGAGACAGTGCCATGTACTGGTCTAGAGCAGGTTCACTACTCCTCCTCATGTCTGGCTGCAGACCACCACTATACACTGCAGGGGGGCACACCACAAGGACCTCTCAGCGCCTCACAGCAGCAGCACAGGTGTAAAGGCAGGTTTCCCTTGGGCAGGGTGGCAGTGCCCCAGGTGAGACAGTGCCATGTACTGGTCTAGAGCAGGGTCACTACTCCTCCTCATGTCTGGCTGCAGACCACCACTATACACTGCAGGGGGACACACCACAAGGACCTCTTAGCACCTCATAGCAGCAGCACAGGTGTGAAGTCAGGTTTCCCTTGGGCAGGGTGGCAGTGCCCCAGATGAGACAGTGCCATGTACTGGTCTAGAGCAGGTTCACTACTCCTCCTCATGTCTGGCTGCAGACCACCACTATACACTGCAGGGGGGCACACCACAAGGACCTCTTAGCACCTCATAGCAGCAGCACAGGAGTAAAGGCAGGTTTCCCTTGGGCAGGGTGGCAGTGCCCCAGGTGAGACAGTGCCATGTACTGGTCTAGAGCAGGGTCACTACTTATGTCTGGCTGCAGACCACCACTACACACTCCAGGGGGCACACCACAAGGACCTCTCAGCGCCTCATAGCAGCGGCTGGTCTGGTACCTCAACATTTTCTGTAAGACCAAATTCAGAATGGGGATTGTCCGCAACCTGTAAAAATAAAAGACTGGTCAGCGCCAAGCAGGAAACAGACAGCGCGGCTATGGAGCGACAACAGCGAAGCACAGTACCTGGCTCTGTCCTCCCTCCATGCTCTGCTCGGCATCCATGATGGCACCACACGTCGGCTTACAGGCACCTACACAGTACAACACGGTTACAATACAATGGAGCTGCGCTCACACCACAGGAGGCGCCATGAGAAGCGGCCCGATAGCACTACCTGCCGGTTACTATGACTGCAGAGCGGCGACAGCAACACCGGGTACCGGAAACGAGTCAGCTAGATGATTGACAACTCCCTGCTCCCGCCCTCTCCGCAACCTCCGCCTATTGTCTGCGACTCCACCAATAGCTGCGGATGTCTCGGCAGTCGGGCAAGCAGTAAGAAGAGCGGTGATAGGCTGCCAGCTCTCCTTGGCATAGCTATGCTAAGCTGTGCGCGTTTCCCTGATGGGCTCCGGCTCATGCCCCATTCGGTTCCGCTCAGCGCTCACCATAAGGCTGCCGTCACACTAGCAGTATTTGGTCAGTATTTTACCTCAGTATTTGTAAGCCAAAGCCAGGAGTGGGTGATAAATACAGAAGTGGTGCATATGTTTCTATTATACTTTTCCTCTAATTGTTCCACTCCTGGTTTTGGCTACAAATACTGAGGTAAAATACTGACCAAATACTGCTAGTGTGATGGCAGCCTAAAGAGGCGGCTCTTTTTTTTTAATAGAAATACGTTTTCCACAGTCATCGTTCTAGGTCTTTCCCTGTACAGTGAGAGCCTCATTATACACCTGTACTAGATGGTGGCCCGATTCTAACGCATCGGGTATTCTAGACTATGCATATCCACGTAGTATTTTGCCCAGCCACGTAGTATATTGGCCAGTCACGTAGTATATTGCCCAGTCACGTAGTATATTGCCCAACCACGTAGTATATTGCCCAGCCACGTAGTATATTCCCCAGCCACGTAGTATATTGCCCAGCCACATAGTATATTGCCCAGCCACGTAGTATATTGCCCAGCCACATAGTATATTGCCCAACCACGTAGTATATTGCCCAGCCACGTAGTATATTCCCCAGCCACGTAGTATATCGCACAGCGACGTAGTATATTGGCCAGTCACGTAGTATATTGCCCAGTCACATAGTATATCGCACAGCGACGTATATTGCCCAGCCACATAGTATATTGCCCAACCTCGTAGTATATTGCCCAGCCACGTGGTATATCGCACAGCGACGTAGTATATTGGCCAGCCACGTAGTATATAGTATATTGCCCAGCCACGTAGTATATTGCCCAGCTACTTAGTATATTGCCCAGTCACGTAGTATATTGCCCAGCCACGTAGTATATTGCCCAGCCACGTAGTATATTGCCCAGCCAAGTAGTATATTGCCCAGTCATGTAGTATATCGCACAGTGACGTAGTATATTGGCCAGCCATGTAGTATATTGCCCAGCCACGTAGTATATTGCCCAGTCACATAGTATATCGCACAGTGACATAGTATATTGGCCAGCTACGTAGTATATTGCCCAGCCACGTAGTATATTGCCCAGTCATGTAGTATATCGCACAGCGACGTAGTATATTGGCCAGCCACGTAGTATATTGCCCAGCTACGTAGTATATTGCCCAGCCACGTAGTATATTGCCCAGTCACGTAGTATATCGCACAGCGACGTAGTATATTGGCCAGCTACGTAGTATATTGCCCAGCCAAGTAGTATATTGCCCAGTCATGTAGTATATCGCACAGTGACGTAGTATATTGGCCAGCCATGTAGTATATTGCCCAGCCACGTAGTATATTGCCCAGTCACATAGTATATCGCACAGTGACATAGTATATTGGCCAGCTACGTAGTATATTGCCCAGCCACGTAGTATATTGCCCAGTCATGTAGTATATCGCACAGCGACGTAGTATATTGCCCAGCCACGTAGTATATTGCCCAGCCACGTAGTATATTGCCCAGTCACATAGTATATCACACAGCGACATAGTATATTGCCCAGCCACGTAGTATATCGCACAGCGACATAGTATATTGGCCAGTCATGTAGTATATTGCCCAGCCACGTAGTATATTGCCCAGTCACGTAGTATATTGCCCAGTCACGTAGTATATTGCCCAGCCATGTAGTATATTGCACAGCGACGTAGTATACAGCACAGACACGTAGTATATTGCCCAGTCACGTAGTATATTGCACAGCGACGTAGTATACAGCACAGAGCCACGTAGTATGTTGGCCAGTCACGTAGTATATAGCAGAGCCATGTAGTATATTGCCCAGCCACGTAGTATATTGCCCAGCCACGTAGTACATTGCCCAGTCACGTAGTATATTGCCCAGTCACGTAGTATGTTGCCCAGCCACGTAGTATATTGCACAGCTATGTAGTATACAGCACAGTCACGTAGTATATTGCCCAGTCATGTAGTATATTGCACAGCGACGTAGTATACAGCACAGAGCCACGTAGTATGTTGGCCAGTCACGTAGTATATTGCCCAGCCACGTAGTATATTGCCCAGTCACGTAGTATATTGCCCAGCCACGTAGTATATTGCCCAGACATGTATGTAACAGGATAAAAAAGACTTAAAATAAAAAATAAACATATACTCACCTTCCGAGGGCCCCTTGTAGTCCCGGCGCCTGTGTGCGGTGCACGCGGCAGCTTCTGGTCACAGGATTGGTATGAGCGCAGGACCTGTGATGACGTCGCGGACACATGACCGTAACGTCATGGCAGGTCCTTGCATAGCATCCTTGGCACCGAAGCCTGCCGCTTGCACTGCTGAGGACACCGCGCACGTCGGAGGGTGAGGATAACTTTTTTTTTTTTATTATTATTATTTGTAACATTAAATCTTTTTACTGTGTTAATGGAGTGCGTTACACTGCGGCATAAAGCGGTCCATTAACGCTGCCATTAACCCTGTGTGAGGGCTGACTGGAGGGGAGTATGGAGAGGGCACTGACTGCGGGGAGGAAAGAGCGACCATGTTGCCGGCGGACTGTGCCCGTCGCTGATTGGTCGTGGGCGTTTTGCCACGACCAATCAGCGACTTGGATTTCCATGACAGACAGAGGCCGCGACCAATGAATATCTGTCAAAAGAGAGAAAAAAAAAAAGGCTGAAACCAGCTCACCTGCTAGGCATGTGCTGTGGGGAAGCTCGGATACCGTGCAGTCATCACGTAAATAGTAGAACAGAACAGGAAAAAAATCCAGCTTCCAAAAATAGTCCAATTTATTGAGAGTAAAATGCAAAGTCCAAAAACATGGTGAACAAGCGAGTGAGTGCAGCAGGCTGCTACTCACTCTCTTGTTCACCATGTTTTTGGACTTTGCATTTTACTCTCAATAAATTGGACTATTTTTGGAAGCTGGATTTTTTTCCTGTTCTGTTCTAATGAATATCTGTGACAGACAGACAGACGGAAGTGACCCTTAGAGAATTATATAGTAGATAATCATCTAGTGAAGCAGTACAGACTGTTTTTTAGCATTGCTGTTTCCCCAGATTGTTTGCTCTTGTGAACAGGGCCCGTGCTACTCGGTTGTAGTCTTAGGCTGGGCACACGCTGCGGATTAGCCTTAGGAATTTCTGGTGCGGATTCTGCCTCTCCTGGCAGAAAACGCACCTGTGGATTTGTCGCGTTTTTTTGTGCGGTTCCGCGGCATTTTTTGTGCGTTTTTGCTGCGGTTTTCTTGCGGATTTGCTGTGTTCTTCTACCCCTGCCGTTTTCTATAATTGAATGGGTACAAAAACGCTGCAGATTCACAAAAAAATGACATGCTACTTCTTTAAAACCGCAGCGTTTCCGCAAAGTGTGTACAGCATTTTTTTTTTCTCATTGATTTACATTGTACTGTAAATCAATTGCGGATCTGCAGCGTTTCTGCACCTCAAAAACCGCTGCGGATCCGCACAGATCCGCAACGTGTGCACATACCCTTAGCGTGTTACTTTCTAATATGTGGCGTTTTTGTACATTGCTGTAGTCATTCCCTCTTGGATAAGATTTATCTGCATCCGTATTTTTCTGCAAACGCACGGAACTGCATCCTGGTCAGGATTTGGTTGGAAATGTGAAATTCTGACTTCTGGGGCAAAGGGGATAGAGAGGAGAGGGGAGAGACAAGTGAAAGGAAAAAGGGCTCCGAGCATGTGCTGTTTGAAGTCCACATGCAGATTGAACGCAGGCAGCCTGATTCGGGGGCGTCTACATTGACAATCAGATGTCTTTTGGATGCGCTGCCATGTACCAGGATGTCTGCAGATTTTTGTAACACGCAAAATTCGCAACAAGCTGTGTGTTGGGGGCACATGAAAAATCTTGATGCAAACGCAGGTCCATGGTCCCTTTGTTAAGTGTAGGGATGCAATCTGGATCGAGATGCATCAGGATTGCTACACATCACAACGCACCGTACCAAAGCGCTAGTGTGAAAGCAGACCCACCCGTGCAGCCCCTAACCAGGTGCCCCATGTTATATACAGGCCCCCAATACATCTTATTAGCACACTATAACATAGGGCACAAGCCCTTCTAGTGAGGCCGCTCACTGTATGACAGCACAGCATGCAGAGTCTACATTATGTCTGCATCCTGTTCCCATACAGTTTCATCACTTTCCCATACAGCACATCCTTTGCATCCCAGCATGCTCTGTTCCACATAACGGATCCCTGCACATGGAAGCACAGATAAGGGATCCGTGTTGTCCAGGATCCGTGCTCCATGGTAGCTCCAGAATTGTGGCCACGGATCCGTCCATGTCCCTGCGCCTGCATGTTTTTCAGAGGACGCAAAACTGCAACAAGTTGCGTTTTTGTGTGTCTGATAAAATATGCAGACACACGGATCCATGGAAAAACGGTGACAACTGGATGCACACGCAAGTCCCATCTGTCACCACTGAAAGTCAATGGAGACAAAAACGGATCTGTGTGCATGCATCCATTGTCACACAGACTGCAAAATATGCAAGTGTGAAACCAGCGTAACTCTAGATAATGATTGGAGCTGTACTAGATGTCTCCACAGGTTTGGCCTAAAATCACTTTATATTACTTACCCTATCCTCAGCAGCAACAACTGATGCATCCTCCTCCCTGTAGTGCTCCTGTCCTGAGTCCTCCTCAGTCCTGACTAATACTATGATACCAAACAATGTGCTGAGTCCCTCCTCCTATACGCACCGCCGCCGCGTTGGGCTAGACCTGGACTGGAGTCTCTAGGACGTAGCTGCTCATGTGAACCCTGTCCACCATGGGACACTTGCTTTACTCAAGCTGAAAGAACCATGACACCCCTCTAGTGGTAGTACTGAAAAGTGCAGTCCTGTAACTGCAGTACAATTGCAGCAGCACCGCCTGGACTATGCTTCATCTGCAATGAGCTGCAGCTTCGGGAAGCTGCTGCCTGAAATACAAGCTGGAAGGAGGTATGCTGCCCTGGGAATGCGCACTGTGAATCCCCTGCAGCATCTCATTCATTCTGAAATCATTCACCAGCTGCTTCTGGTGAGCTGTTTGCAGTGGTGATGGGATCACACATCTTGCAGATATTCAGACAAGGGGTCTGGGCAGCATTGACAGGAGGATGGTACCATGACCCTCATGACAGCCAGTTTAATAACATCTGCCACTTTTATCTGTGGATATTCCTGCTCCTGTTACCACTTGCAATGCACTTGGTAAGTGTTATATAGCACTTATTACAATTGTGACTTATTTTTTATGACCTATACAATGACAATTGTGTGTTTCTCAATCTAGAACTTGCTTGTATGTATTCAGCTGAAGCTACAATCCTCCGCAGCTTGTCCTTATTTCTCAACTTCTGTACCATGTAATATCTGTAGCATAGTATCAGGTCACAGATAGTGATGAGCAAATAGTGAAATATTCGGATTCGGGAAAATCGGCACAAATAATTTCTAATATCGGTGTATTCGCACCAAATAACGAATCCAATGCAAGTCAATGGGAAAGCCGAATATGTTTCTGCTGGACCCAATAAACAAGTCTGGGGCATAGGACAAATCCTGAAATGGATGGGAAAGAGCTAAAACTAAATGGGAACAGCATGGAGAAGATGCCTGCATGCCTTTCTGACTCACATATGGTATCTGGGAATAATGTTGTCGGGCTATTGTGCCAGTGTTACAGATTTTTAAAAAGACCTACCAAACCAACTTTTTTTTATGAAAGGGAAAAATACTAAGAAACATTTCCTTCATAGTAACATGTATTTAAAGCAAAATAAAAAAAAGACAGCTTGAATACATGTGGGGATTGCCTAACAAACAGGCAATCCCCACATGTATTCAAGGTGTCTAGCAGCCACAAATCATGCAGCTGCATTGACAAAAACTAAATCTGCGAGCACACCAAAATACTCGGAGACCAGCCAAGCGTGCTCGGAAAATCTCGAGTAACGAGTATACTCATCACTAATTAAAATTAAATTATGAATACAGTGTTTGCAAGCGAGGGCCTGTATTTTGGTCAGTCTGTCAGGCCTGAAACCCATGTCAGGAACACGTACAAGCCTCATTTTACTTGGAAGCAGCCTCCTCAAGGGAAAGAAAGATCCAAAGAGAGAAAAGACTAGACTAATATGGGTACTCACATCCACAGTATAATAAGAAAATATAACAACCTTTATTGCACCTCAAGCCAATCAATGATTAAAAACATTTAAAGGGAACCTGTCACCCCAAAATCGAGAGTGAGGAAAGCCCACCAGCATTAGGGGCTTATCTACAGCATTCTGGAATGCTGTAAA
Source organism: Ranitomeya imitator (assembly GCF_032444005.1). NCBI lineage: Eukaryota > Metazoa > Chordata > Amphibia > Anura > Dendrobatidae > Ranitomeya > Ranitomeya imitator. The sequence goes on from NC_091286.1 coordinate 159,023,196, forward strand.
TAAGCCCCCAATGTATCCTGAAAGATGAGAAAAAGAGGTTATATTATACTCACCCAGGGGCACTCCCGGTCCAGTCCGATGGGTGTCGTTGTCCGATCCAGCGCCTCCTATCTTATGATGACGTCCTCTTCTGGTCTTCACGCTGCGGCTGCGGCGCAGGCGTACTTTGCTCTGTTGAGGGCAGAGCAAGATACTGCAGTGCGCAGGCGCTGGGCCTCTCTGACCTTTCCCAGCGCCTGCGCACTGCAGTACTTTGCTCTGCCCTCAACAGGGCAGACAAAGTACGCCTGCACCGGAGCCGCAGTGTGAAAACCAGAAGAGGATGTCATCGTAAGAAGATAGGAGGCACCGGATCGGACCGTGACACCCATCGGACTGGACCGGGACCGCCTCTGGGTGAGTATAATATAACCTCTTTTTCCCATCTTTCAGGATACATCGGGGGCTTATCTACAGCATTCTGGAAGCCCCTGATGCCGGTGGGCTTAGCTCACCGTCGATTTAGGGGGTGACAGGTTCCCTTTAAAAACATGTATGCATGACTAACAAACCAACACCCCTCCAAGCTGAATATATCATGGAGTAGAACAATATACAGATAAGTTGATGGACTGACTGTAAGTACAAGCAAATATTGAATAATAACTCAAATAACAATGAAATAAGTAACCTTATCACACAATAATGCACAAAATGCAACAATGGCATCAACATACAGATAAATTGATGGACTAACTGACTGTAAGTACAGGCAAGTATTGAATAATAACTCCAGTAACAATGAAAAAGTACCCTTATCACACAATAATGCACAAAATTAGTACACAATGCAATAATAGCTTTACAGTAATATACCAATTGGGGTAATAATTCAGTATAGATGGCATATCATGGTATACACTCAATATTGAGTCCCGACCCTGACCTATATTTCCCCTTGGGATATAGCAAGGAATACTCACTCTAGTGGGGTCCCATGCAACCAAGCAGCCAGAAGCCACAACAAGATCGTGCCAGAATGATGGTTATATATAGACCGGAACAAATAATCATTGTTTGGCTTGAAGTGCAATAGGTTGTTATATTTTCTTTTTATACTGTGGATGTGCATACCCTTATTAGTCTAGTCTTTTCTCTCTTTGGATCTTCCATGCTTTTTACAGACTATGTTTTGCACCCCGTTTTTTTGCTATTCCCATGATATCTGAGATAGTAGTGCACCCTCTATTTTGATTCCTCAAGGGAAAGAGACAAGAGTGCCAATGACCAATCTGCACAAGCCTACACATTTTCTATTGGTTTAATAGAATTTCTTTATCTAGCAGTTGTGCAACTGGCGCAAAGCCTGTAGAGATATGCAAACGTGACTATTTATCTCTAACTTTCGTGAGTCTGCTGTTACCATGTTTAATAAAGCTGATATCTTAAAAAAATTACCACCCATTGCTAGATATATTGAATTTGTACATAACACCCCGGTGAGTGTACTAGTCAAAAATAAGTATAAAGCATTCAATATGAGAAAGGGTGAAGTTAAGGGACATGGATGTGGTGGTGCCCGCCAAGGCCATGTTGCAGATCAGAAGGTGACTGGATCTCTTTCTAGCTTCCTGTCAAAATGTGGTCAGCATGTTGCACCACTGATAAACCCAGACAATTGCCAGGATGTTGTGGGTTGGAAGGCAGACAAAGGCTACAGTGTGTTGACAAGCAACACCACAAAGTCTTCTACATGGTCCAGTCTCAGAAGCCAAGAGGCTGGGCCTCTGAATCCTTAACCTGGTCCTCCTTCCTCCCACCATCAAGTCCCAGGAGACATATGACCCCATTGATGGACACTGTGAGGAACTGTTTACGTTCCCTAGTAATTTATCAGGCTTCTCAATGTGCACCATTAAAGAGGGTCATGAGGAGGTGGAGTGCAGTGATGCCCAAACATTTGAGCACACAAGACCAGGAGAAAGCCACATTGGGGAAGATCAATTAATGTCTGAAGAGGTGAAGGATAATCATGATGCAGAGTTGCTATGAGGTCAGCCTAAAATTGCAACTCAGAAGGAGGATCAGATTGAGGAATTGCAAGATGACGTGGTCAATGATGAGGCCACTGATCCAACCTGGCATGGCGGCATGCATAGTGAGCACAGCAGTGCAGACAGGTATGGATCCATAGCACAAAAACAGGCAAGAAGAGGTAGTGGTTTGACCAGAGAGAGAACTTGGTAAACTATTCCACAGAGTCCCCCGCACTCGGCTAGATAACAGGCCAAGGGTGTGTTGTTCCCCGATTTGGCAGTTTTTTTCTGAAATTCCTTCAGACAAAACAACTGTAATTTCCATCATCTCCCAAACCAAGATAAGAACAGGCAAGAATAATAATAATAATAATCTTTATTTATATAGTGCCAACATATTCCACAGCGCTTTACAGTTTCAAACACAACAGTCATAGGTAACAACGTTAACAATACAATAAAGCAAAACACTGCCATCCTGAGCACCACCAACAAGCAAAAGCACAAGGCAGCCAAGCACCCCAGTAGGTGGGCGGAATGCCTGGGTACAAAATCTTTGGCTGATGGTGAAACCACTGCCCCTTCCCATGTGTTACTGCCTTCCAAATCTGTTGGCCATGAAGAAGGCGCTGATAACTCCTGCACACAACCAGCAGTTGCACAGACACAACAGTCAGCAACCACGTCCAGTTCATTGTCCCAATGCAGCTCACTTATCCCTGCCCCAGACATTTAACAGAAAGCAGAGCTATCCACCCACCCACAGGCAACAACTATAACACCCACATTGGCAGATTGGTAACCCTGGAAATGTTGCCGTTTCGACTTGTGGGAACTTAGTCTTTCTGTGACCTCATGGTGGTGACAGCACCACCGTACTAGATTCCCATCCGACACTACTTTTCACGGTGATCCGTCAATGCGTTATATAAGCAAGCACGTGTTACACAATATCAGCTGTGCTGTGGCCAACGAAGTCACAGAGAACTTTACTACAGACATGTTGACAAGTTCTTGTAGACAGGGATGCTACATTTCCCTTATGGCACACTGGCTGAACCTGGTGGAGTTTGGGACAGAGTCAGTGGCTGAGACATCACACATCTTACCCAAACCAAGCTTCCCCATCACCCCCCAGCTGGGAGGTCTGGAGCACTGCCTTGGCTAAGGTGTAGCACACTCTGCTGTAGCTCATTTGTTTAGGTAATAAAGCTTATATCGCAGCTGAGCTGTTGAAGGTGATAAAAGAACAGACCAACCAGCGGCTCTCCCAGGTGTGGTTGTGTGTGTAACTTGGTAGCAGCTTTAAAGCTCGGCAAGCTGGTCAACACGTTCCATGCATGGCCCACATGCTGATCTTGATTGTGCAGCATTTTTTAAAACATACCCTGACTTGCCGGACCTACTTGTGAAGATACGATGTGTCAGTGCACATTTGTGAAAGTCATCTCAGGCTTTTGCCGGACTAGCTTTGCTGCAGCAGCAGTTTAATTTGCCTCATCACCAACTGTTTTGTGACCTGCCCACTCGCTATAATTTGACCTTTAATAAATCATAATAATTTTATTTCTATAGCGCCAATATATTTTGCAGCACAGGGGACTTGTACAGGCAATAAAAGACATTACAGAATAACAATAATGACATAAACAACAGCTTCCAAGAGGAATGAGGACCCTGATCGCAAGCTTACAATCTATGAGGAAATAGGGGAAACACGAAAGGTGGATGGTAACAATTGCTTTCATTGTTATGACCAGCCATAATGTAATAAATTGGCTGTTCATGTAATACTGCATGAACCTGTTACCATCCAGTATGTGTAAAAGTACAGACACAGAGGGCTATTAAATGCATAAAGCGAGTGAGAACAAGATACAAATTTAGAATGGCCAACACAGGGATACTTAGATAAATGTGCTGAGCCAGTAGGTGGTTCATAAGTTGGCAAGGTTTAGTGAGCAGCAAAGAACAGTGTCTGAATCCGAGCTTCTCAATGCCCGTCAGAGTAACACTCAGCCCTCACACATAATAACTGGCGAGTGGGTGTGGATCAATGACATTTGGGAGGTTCTTCAAAACTTTGAGTACTGCACCAAGCAGGGGCGGACACAGACAGCTTGGGGCACCTGTGCATGAAATGTGTCTGGGCCCCCTCCTTTTAAGGCGACAAAGCTAAGGGACTGTGCTATATATAAGTGAGTACACTTTATACTAAGGGACTGTGTTAGACATAATAATCGATAATAATGTCTTCTTCCACCTCACCCTGTTCTTAAATCCATTCTAAATCCCCCGCATCCCATTATTGCCCTCTTTAACATCTCCATTGTTGCTTTCTCCCCACCACCCCATTATTGCCCATTCCACCACCTCCATCATTGCCTCCTCCCCACCACCCGCATCATTGTCCTTTCCACCACCTCCATAATTTCCTCCTCCCCCACCACCCCTATCATTGCCTTCTCCGTCAACCCAATCATTGCCTTCGGCCCCATCACCCCCATCATTGCCCTCTCTGTTAACCCAGTCATTGCCTTCTGCCCCAACACCCCCATCATTGCCCTCTCGGTCAACTAAATCATTGCCTTCTGCCCCATCACCCTCATCATTGCCCTCTGTGTCAACCCAGTCAATGCCTTCTGCCCCATCACCCCCATCATTGCCCTCTCTGTCAACCCGATCATTGCCCTCTCTGTCAACACAATCATTGCCTTATGCCCCTTCACCCCATCATTGCCCTCTCTGTCAACCCAATCATTGCCTTCTGCCCCATCACCCCCATCATTGCCCTCTCTGTCAACCCAATCATTACCTTCTGCCCCATCATTGCCCTCTCCTCCACCTACACACACAGACACACAGCACCATTCACCTCTCTGCACACACACACACTTCACCTCACCTCTGTGCACAGTATCCTGAAGCCCCACCATCGCCAGCAGCTTCCTGTCTCGCACAGCCACGGCTGTGTGACAGGAAGTGCTGGCAGGAAGCAGGACGGATCCATTCCCTGCAACTCCGCTCCGCTGCCTTTTTCTCTTGCAGTCAGCGCAGCTGCAAGGATTGCTCCCTGCTCGCCGCACATAAGGGCAATCTGGCCAGGGGCCCACCAGAGCCTCGGAGCCGGATAAACTGGCCAGATTGCCCACATTATTAGCTGCACTGCAGGCAGGGCTGGTTTTAGGCAAAGTGTAGCCCTATGCAAAGTTTAAAATGGGGCCCCAAATACTAACATATTGCACATCACACAGAAGCATTTTGGTTGTATTTGCATGTGCTGATCTCAGGCCGCTAAACGAGTGTGATCGACAATATTGAAATCGTTCAACGCTTGTTTCCCGGCCTCTTTCCACCGTTTGAGAAAGAATGATGGGGACAGAATGATCACTGATAGATCACTAACAGATTACCATAGAGTATCATGTTATCAGCAGCACATCTACAGTTTACAGTTTACACCGGCTGTTTCGGCATAAACAATCCAATCACTCGATAAATAGGCATCATTTTGCTTGTTTAGTATAATACACCCCATAGTCCTCCATGTATTATTATGTGCACCACAATCCCCCATATAGTATAATACACTCCCCAGTCCTCCATATAGTATTACACACTTTATAGTATTATAGCACAGCCCACCTAGTATACAACACAGCCCGTGCTGTATATTATTATTATTATTATTATTTATGTAGCACCATTAATTCCATGGTGCTGTACATGAGAAAGGGGTAACATACAGGGTTATAGATATCGTTTACAGTAAACAGGTTTACAGTGACAGACTGGTACAGAGGGGAGAGGACCCTGTCCTTGCCGACTTACATTCTATGGGATATAGCACAGCCCGCGTTGTATATAGCACAGCCCGCGTTGTATATAGCACAGCTCGTGTGGCATATAGCACAGCTCATGTGGTATATTGTTATGACCTGGTGGTCAGGACAATAATGGACCTGGTGGTTAAGAGCACACGGAATGACCTGATAGTTACTGATAATAAGGACGAGCTCTGGGACGTGGGAACTCTGCTGACCGCAATCCCTAAACCTATCAGACACACTAGAAATAGCCGTGGATTGCGCCTAACGCTCCCTATGCAACTCGGCACAGCCTAAGAAACTAGCTAGCCCTGAAGATAGAAAAATAAAGCCTACCTTGCCTCAGAGAAATTCCCCAAAGGAAAAGGCAGCCCCCCACATATAATGACTGTGAGCAAAGATGAAAATACAAACACAGAGATGAAATAGATTTAGCAAAGTGAGGCCCGACTTACTGAATAGACCGAGGATAGGAAAGGTTACTTTGCGGTCAGCACAAAAATCTACAAAAAGACCACGTAGAGGGCGCAAAAAGACCCTCCGCACCGACTCACGGTGCGGAGGCGCTCCCTCTGCGTCCCAGAGCTTCCAGCAAGCAAGACAACAAAATAAATAGCAAGCTGGACAGAAAAATAGAAAACCAAAGAAATACAAGCTGGAACTTAGCTTCTGATGGGAAGACAGGTCACAAGAACGATCCAGGAGTGAACTAGACCAATACTGGAACATTGACAGGTGGCATAGAGCAAAGATCTAAGTGGAGTTAAATAGAGCAGCAGCTAACGAATTAACCTAGTCACCTGTGAAACTCAGAAAGACCCACCATAGGAAGTCCATGGACAGAACCAGCCGAAGTACCATTCACGGCCACAGGAGGGAGCCCGACAACAGAATTCACAACAGTACCCCCTCCTTGAGGAGGGGTCACCGAACCCTCACCAGAGCCCCCAGGCCGACCAGGATGAGCCAAATGAAAGGCACGAACCAGATCGGCAGCATGAACATCAGAGGCAAAAACCCAGGAATTATCTTCCTGACCATAACCCTTCCACTTGACCAGGTACTGGAGTTTCCGTCTCGAAACACGAGAATCCAAAATCTTCTCCACCACATACTCCAACTCCCCCTCAACTAACACCAGGGCAGGAGGATCAAAGGATGGAACCACAGGCGCCACGTATCTCCGCAATAACGACCTATGGAACACATTATGGATGGCAAAAGAAGCAGGAAGGGCCAAACGAAATGACACAGGATTGATAACCTCAGAAATCTTATACGGACCAATGAAACAAGGCTTAAACTTAGGAGAGGAAACCTTCATAGGAACATAACGAGACGACAACCAAACCAAATCCCCAACACGAAGTCGGGGACCCACACAGCGCCGGCGGTTAGCGAAACGTTGAGCCTTCTCCTGGGACAATGTCAAATTGTCCACCACATGAGTCCAAATCTGCTGCAACCTATCCACCACAGTATCTACACCAGGACAGTCTGAAGACTCAACCTGCCAAGAAGAAAAACGAGGATGGAAACCAGAATTGCAGAATAACGGCAAAACCAAAGTAGCCGAGCTGGCCCGATTATTAAGGGCGAACTCAGCCAACGGCAAAAAGGACACCCAATCATCCTGATCAGCAGAAACAAAGCATCTCAGATATGTTTCCAAAGTTTGATTAGTTCGTTCGGTTTGGCCATTTGTCTGAGGATGGAAAGCCGAGGAAAAAGACAAATCAATGCCCATCCTAGCACAAAAGGATCGCCAAAACCTTGAAACAAACTGGGAACCTCTGTCAGAAACGATGTTCTCCGGGATACCATGTAAACGAACCACATGCTGGAAAAATAATGGCACCAAATCAGAGGAGGAAGGCAATTTAAACAAAGGTACCATATGGACCATCTTAGAAAAGCGATCACAAACCACCCAAATGACCGACATCTTTTGAGAGACGGGGAGATCCGAAATAAAATCCATAGAAATATGCGTCCAGGGCCTCTTCGGGACCGGCAAGGGCAAAAGCAACCCACTGGCACGGGAACAGCAGGGCTTAGCCCGAGCACAAGTCCCACAGGACTGCACAAAAGAACGCACATCCCGCGACAAAGACGGCCACCAGAAGGATCTAGCCACCAAATCTCTGGTACCAAAGATTCCAGGATGCCCAGCCAACACTGAACAATGAATCTCAGAGACAACTCTACTAGTCCATCTATCAGGGACAAACAGTTTCTCCGCTGGGCAACGGTCAGGTCTATCAGCCTGAAATTTTTGCAGCACCCGCCGCAAATCAGGGGAGATGGCAGACAAAATTATCCCCTCTTTGAGAATACCCGCCGGCTCAGGAACACCTGGAGAGTCAGGCACAAAATTCCTTGACAGGGCATCAGCCTTCACATTCTTAGAGCCCGGAAGGTACGAAACCACAAAATCAAAACGGGAGAAAAATAACGACCATCGAGCCTGTCTCGGATTCAACCGTTTGGCAGACTCAAGATAAGTCAAATTCTTGTGATCTGTCAAGACCACCACGCGATGCTTGGCTCATTCCAGCCAATGACGCCACTCCTCGAATGCCCACTTCATGGCCAACCATTCACGATTACCAACATCATAGTTACGCTCAGCAGGCAAAAACTTTCTAGAAAAGAAAGCACATGGCTTCATCACCGAGCCATCAGAACTTCTTTGCGACAAAACAGCCCCTGCTCCAATCTCAGAAGCATCAACCTCAACCTGAAACGGAAGCGAAACATCTGGCTGGCACAACCCAGGGGCAGAAGAAAAACGACGCTTCAACTCCTGAAAAGCCTCTACAGCCTCAGAAGACCAATTGACCACATCAGCACCCTTCTTGGTCAAATCAGTCAACGGTTTAGCAACAGTAGAAAAATTAGCGATGAAGCGCCGATAAAAATTAGCAAAGCCCAGGAACTTTTGCAGGTTCTTCACAGATGTCGGCTGAGTCCAATCGTAAATGGCCTGGACTTTAACAGGGCCCATCTCGATAGTAGAAGGGGAAAAAATGAACCCCAAAAATGAAACCTTCTGAACTCCAAAGAGACACTTTGACCCCTTCACAAACAAGGAATTCGCACGAAGGACCTGGAACACCATTCTGACCTGCTTCACATGAGACTCCCAATCATCCGAAAAGACCAAAATATCATCCAAATACACAGGAATTTATCCAGGTACTCTCGGAAGATGTCATGCATAAAGGACTGAAATACTGATGGAGCATTGGAAAGCCCGAATGGCATAACCAGGTACTCAAAATGGCCCTCGGGCGTATTAAATGCAGTTTTCCATTCATCGCCTTGTTTAATACGCACAAGATTATACGCCCCTCGAAGATCTATCTTGGTGAACCAACTAGCCCCTTTAATCCGAGCAAACAAATCAGACAGCAGCGGCAAAGGATACTGAAATTTGACTGTAATTTTATTAAGAAGGCGGTAATCAATACAAGGTCTCAAAGAACCATCCTTCTTGGCCACAAATAAGAACCCTGCTCCTAACGGTGATGACGACGGGCGAATATGGCCTTTCTCCAAGGATTCCTTTATATAACTCCGCATAGCGGCGTGTTCTGGCACAGATAAATTGAACAATCGGCCCTTAGGAAACTTACTACCAGGAATCAAATTAATTGCACAATCGCAATCCCTATGAGGAGGTAGGGCACTGGCTTTGGGCTCATCAAATACATCCCGATAATCCGACAAAAACTCTGGAACTTCAGAAGGAGTGGAAGACGAAATAGACAAAAATGGAACATCACCATGTACCCCCTGGCAACCCCAGCTGGACACAGACATAGATTTCCAGTCCAATACTGGATTATGAACCTGTAGCCATGGCAACGCCAAAACGACCACATCATGCAGATTATGCAACACCAGAAAGCGGATATCCTCCTGATGTGCAGGAGCCATGCACCTGGTCAATTGGGTCCAATACTGAGGCTTATTCTTGGCCAAAGGCGTAGCATCAATTCCTCTCAATGGAATAGGATACGGCAAGGGCTCCAAGAAAAAACCACAGCGCCTAGCATACTCCAAGTCCATCAAATTCAGGGCAGCGCCTGAATCCACAAATGCCATAACAGAATAGGATGACAAAGAGCAAATCAGAGTAACAGACAATAGAAATTTAGACTGTACCGTACCAATGGTGGCAGACCTAGCGAACCGCTTAGTGCGCTTAGGACAATCGGAGATATCATGAGTGGAATCACCACAGTAAATACATAGCCCATTCCGACGTCTGTGTTCTTGCCGTTCAGCTCTGGTCAAAGTCCTATCACATTGCATAGGCTCAGGCCCATGCTCAGATAGTACCGCCAAATGGTGCACAGCTTTACGCTCATGCAAGCGTCGATCGATCTGAATGGCCAAGGACATAGACTCATTCAGACCAGCAGGCATGGGAAACCCCACCATGACATCCTTAAGGGCTTCAGAGAGACCCTTTCTGAAGATTGCTGCCAGGGCACATTCATTCCACTGAGTGAGCACAGACCACTTTCTAAACTTCTGACAATATATCTCCGCTTCATCCTGACCCTGACACAGAGCCAGCAAGATTTTCTCTGCCTGATCCACTGAATTAGGTTCGTCATAAAGCAATCCAAGCGCCAGGAAAAACACATCAACATCACGCAATGCCGGATCTCCTGGCGCAAGGGAAAATGCCCAGTCTTGAGGGTCACCACGCAACAAAGAAATAATGATCTTTACTTGTTGAACAGGGTCACCTGAGGAGCGAGGTTTTAAGGCAAGAAACAATTTACAATTATTTTTGAAATTCAAGAACTTAGATCTATCACCAAAAAACAAATCAGGAATTGGAATCCTAGGCTCTGACATCGGATTCTGAACCACAAAATCTTGAATGTTTTGTATCCTTGTAGTGAGATTATCCATCCAAGAGGACAGACCTTGAATGTCCATGTTTACACCAGTGTCCTGAACCACCCAGAGGTAAAGGGGAAAATAGAGACAAAACACACTGCAAAGAAAAAAAAATGGTCTCAGAACTTCTCTTATCCCTCTATTGAGATGCATTAGTACTTTGGGCCACCTGTACTGTTATGACCTGGTGGTCAGGACAATAATGGACCTGGTGGTTAAGAGCACACGGAATGACCTGATAGTTACTGATAATAAGGACGAGCTCTGGGACGTGGGAAATCTGCTGACCGCAATCCCTAAACCTATCAAACACACTAGAAATAGCCGTGGATTGCGCCTAACGCTCCCTATGCAACTCGGCACAGCCTAAGAAACTAGCTAGCCCTGAAGATAGAAAAATAAAGCCTACCTTGCCTCAGAGAAATTCCCCAAAGGAAAAGGCAGCCCCCCACATATAATGACTGTGAGCAAAGATGAAAATACAAACACAGAGAGGAAATAGATTTAGCAAAGTGAGGCCCGACTTACTGAACAGACCGAGGATAGGAAAGGTTACTTTGCGGTCAGCACAAAAACCTACAAAAAGACCACGCAGAGGGCGCAAAAAGACCCTCCGCACCGACTCACGGTGCGGAGGCGCTCCCTCTGCGTCCCAGAGCTTCCAGCAAGCAAGACAACAAAATAAATAGCAAGCTGGACAGAAAAATAGAAAACCAAAGAAATACAAGCTGGAACTTAGCTTCTGATGGGAAGACAGGTCACAAGAACGATCCAGGAGTGAACTAGACAAATACTGGAACATTGACAGGTGGCATAGAGCAAAGATCTAAGTGGAGTTAAATAGAGCAGCAGCTAACGAATTAACCTAGTCACCTGTGAAACTCAGAAACACCCACCATAGGAAGTCCATGGACAGAACCAGCTGAAGTACCATTCACGACCACAGGAGGGAGCCCGACAACAGAATTCACAACAGTATATAGCACAGCTTGTGTGGTATATAGTACAGCTCGCGTGGTATATAGCACAGCCCGCGTTGTATATAGCAAGCCTGCATTGTATATAGCACAGCCCACGTTGTATATAGCACAGCCGTGTTGTATATAGGACAGCCCGCGTTGTATATAGCACAGCCCGCGTTGTATATAGCACAGCCCGCGTTGTATATAGGACAGCATGCCTTGTATATAGCACAGCCCGCGTTGTATATAGCACAGCTCACGTTGTATATAGGACAGCCCGCGTTGTATATAGCACAGCTCGCGTGGTATATAGTACAGCTCGCGTGGTATATAGCACAGCCCGCGTTGTATATAGCACAGCCCGCGTTGTATATAGGACAGCCCGCGATGTATATAGCACAGC